>NW_004524587.1:23964306-23980333 GCF_000260255.1 Octodon degus
CATTGTTGAGGGACAAATAATCATTAGGGTACTATTAATTTGTGTAATATATTAGAGATATGTAGGCTGGTTTTTTTTTTTTTTTTTTTTTTTTTTTTCAGAACAGAGCATTGAACTCAGACCTTTGTGCTTGTTAGGGAAGTGCATATTCTACTGAGCCATCTCCTTGGGACTTGTAGGTTGGATTTCAAAATTTTTCATTTCTTAGTACAAACTGCTACACCACTGAGGGCTGGGGAGACAGCTTAGTAGAATAAACACTTTCCTGACAAGTGCAAGGGCCTGAATTCAATCCCCAGTACTGCAAAAAAAAATACTACACCATTGATAACTCCTCTAACTTCTAGAGCTTTTATGCCATAACCACAGAGAACTAACTCATCTATCCTGAGCACAAGTGGTACTTTATGCCCTTTGCCTCCAGTGCAGAGAGAACCCTGACAAATACCTGACACTGGATGCAGAGATTATCTTTGTTTTTCTCATATTAATCCTAAAGCCTGGCACAGCTATTAGCATTCAATTACTACAAAAAAATTAAACTAATTCATACAATTGTAGATATAGTCAAGCTAAAGTGAACTATTATGCTTCAAGTATCTTCCTTGCATTAGCAATCATTGTCTAAGTATCTTGATATCATAATTTAGATTATTTCATGTTAATGAAATCACCCAGGGAGTCATGTAGAATCATTTTAAACTAAATATAAGAATGAACATGAGAATACAAACTTCTCTGTGATACTTGATTACTTTTTTTATAACTAGAGCATCCAACAGCAAATCAATTGCCTTTTCATGTTTGGAATTTCATTGCTGTGAACCTAGAGAGGAGGAAAAGAAAGAAAAAAGGATGGAAAGAAGGAAGAAAGGAAGTCAGGGAAGGAGGGAAAGAAAGAAGAAAGAACAAAGGAAGATGAAAGGAAAGGGTAGAAGAGAGCGGAAAAAAGAAAAAGAAATCTGTGAACATCAATTAATGGTAAAGTAAAAAATACTGGCACCAACTTAGTGATATATATACAACCAAACACAGATTTGGATATAAAACTGGATTCTTTCTTTTTTTCTTTCTTTCTTTCTTTCTTTCTTTCTTTCTTTCTTTCTTTCTTTCTTTCTCTGGTACAGGTTCTTGTTACACATCTCAGACTCATAGTGATCCTTCTGCCTCAGCCTTCCCCACTCTGGGATAATAGACATTAGCCACCATGGCTGGTTTCAGTGGCTGGCTTCGAGCACCTGGGCTTCCAGGGTCTACACCACATGTACTGGGAATCGAGCCTGGGCTTTTGTGCTTGTCAGGAAGGCACTTAGACCTCTGAGCTTTTTCCCATCCCAAATTCTAAAATTTTTTACCCCAAGGGCCTGCCAAAGAGCTCAGTGGATTAAAGCATCTGCTTAGATGCAGGAGCCTGCAGTGCTGGAACCGCCTCTGGGGCCCCCTGAGAGGGGGGATTAATACTGGGTGTGGTGGCTCATTCCTATATTCCCAGCACTTGGGAGGCAGTAAACAGGAGGCTCACTATGAGTCTGATCTATGCAGTGAGACTCTGTAGACCCTGCCCTAAATATAAAAATAATAGTATTAAATTAAAATAAATAAAAAAATAAAAATTTTGACCCTAGAAATGTAACTCAAGTTAAACCCACAAATGGAACTGCATCTATATCATTTACAAATAAAATTAATATGGAAAATAGTTATCACCTTTTCTAAGAAGGGAAAGAAAAACTATGGAAAATACAGTGTCATTCAATAGTAGGAGATTCATTATGTAAGTGATTCTATTACATTCTATAGATTTTTCTGTAGACACCAAAAATAGTATTATAGAACAATCTTGCAAAATATCTGTAAAAGTCTCTAGATGTCTGATTTAATCTTAGTCTAATAATTAGGTTTTGTATATGGGCAAAGTCTATTTTCTAGCCCAGCCTTGTCCATCTTGTAATATGGAATTCTTATTTTGCATATTTTGATTTAGCATTATGCTGTGCAAAAGACAATTGCTAGTTTTCTCTCACTTTCTTGTTTCAGGATTACAGAAGTTGAGGTGTTGGGATTCTTTGGGAATGTTTTAGAAGTTGAACAAGTTTCTTGTCAAATGAGCTGGGTCTGCTCAGTCTCATGGTCCTGATTGCAGACCTAGAGCAGATGTGCAGGCAGATTCAATTTACCTTAATTTATCCCAGTTTAATTAGCAGCTGGGTTACTCTTGGCTCCAGGAAAGCAAGGAAGTGACAGTTTGTATAACAGAGCGTCTGTCCGCAGGAAATAGCTTTCCCCTCTGGAATGCTACTCCATCAATAGAGAAATCTTACCATGTTGACACCAGAAGGAATATACTTCTAATACCAGTTAATTATAAACAAAAGAGCTATCCTCATCTTAAAGAAAAATTTGTGTCTTATTAAACTATTTTAGCTATACTACTAGAGGTAAAATGACAGATGATTTAAAACATAATTTGCCACCAATCTTTGAGAGTTAAGATCACATTTGCAAATTATCTGTCACTTAGGGAATTTGGTAGGGAGAGCATAATCTCGTATCGAAATGAATTTAACGTAGAATGCACAAGTTCAAGAATAAATCTGTCATGTCATTACATTAAATAGAGAAATACAGAGGATCCCCAAGCAAAGATAAGATTTATCAAATTCCTTAAGCCTTAAAAATGATCATCATTCTATAATAAGTACTTGAACATAGTGGGAGACGAGCAAAAAGTTCTAATGTTCTACAGAACATATTATTATCACACATTAGTAAAAACATGTAAAAATCATGTAAGAAAATAGAAATGCTCACTAGCCTGACTTGATCATTGCAGAGTATACATATTTTGACTTATCACACAGTATGCCATAAATATGAACAATTGAAGTAATTTCAAATAAAGACATTTTAGAGCCTTTCAAGTAAAAATGATTAATACTAGATAAACATAGGTACCAACTCCCTCAGATGAATATAATTACTATGTATTCCAAATTATGCTAATAAAAAGAAATAAAAATTGTTTAAATAGGACAATAAAGCACCAGCCCATAAGTTGTAGGACAGAAGAAGCATCACATTGTTTCTTTTTATCACATACTGAGTACTGTACATTGAGGTTCCTGGGGGTTTTCAATGAACTGTAAATTACATTAGACTGTATTTAAGATAACACGACAGTTAAGAGCTTCCTTTGCTCTTTTTTGTTTTTTTGTTTGTTTGTATATTGCCTATTCTATTATCCAAATACATAATTAAATACATTCCTAACTTGCTCCCTCCCAGTGACATCTCTTTTCACTGCTGACACGTGTTCTGTATGGATTCTCTCTCATACACAATTGACAAATATAAATACAAGTTTACTATACCCACTTTCTACTTAGATAAACAAATGAGTTCATTCACTCAGTAAACAATGCTTTTCAGATGTCCAATAAAATACACAAAAATACAGTAACCTAAATTGTGCTTCTTTGCTGAAAAGGCACAAGTTTAATCATCTCATAATATAGTGCTATCATTAAAATCCATTCTAGTCTAAATAAATAAGTCATAACCAGAAAGTAAACACACAAGAGAATCAGAAGTGACTGAGAGGGTAGGAAAATCCTGCAAGATAATCAGCCAGCACAACCTCAGTAAGGGTTCTAAATCTGGGTACATTGAGTTCATAATTTTTTTATCTATTATGTGCTAATTACCATATCAGGAACCACAATTACATGTACATAAAGGAATATAATGCACCATCATTTTTGCAGAATCTCTTCTAAATTGGTATCATCCTTTTCTTTATTTTAAAGAGAAGAAAAACAATAAAAGTGATACAGAATTTCAAAATAAGATGATTGGAATTAACAATAATGATCATACTTCATATTGTGATCTTTAAAGTAGTTGCTCAGATTGTCAGGTATAGGCATGCAAAGTTGATCAAACAATATAAGCACTAACTATTCCTTTCAATGAACGAATAGAAATTTGTACTAAAATTATCTTAGCTAATATAGATAGATAGATAGATAGATAGATAGATAGATAGATAGATATAGATACGTAGATATATTTCCTCTTTTCCTTTTTTTTTCTTTTGTCTCATCCCAGTTGTTCTTTCCTTTCGAGCAATTTCTTTCCATTTTAATATATCTATTGTATCTTTTGGATTTTATTTACTCTTTCAGTTTCTCACACTAGTGAGACAATATGGTGCTACATATATGACTCTGGTTTATTTCACTTATGAGTATGTTCTCTAGTTGTATCTGCTTACTTATAAAATCCAGGGTTTATCTTTTTTTATACTGAGGTACTATTCAGTTCATCTTTTTTGTCCATTCCTTGGTTAATGGACATTTGGGTTGTTTCTGAGATTTAGCTTTCACAAATTATGCTGCTATAAATATGGGTACACATATACCACTGTAGTATGATGTTTTTATTTCTAATGGGAAAAATACCCAGAAGGTGAATAAATGGATTGAATGGGACCACTAGTCCTATTCTTTTAGGAATCTCCACACTGATTTTCATAGTGGATGCACAAATCTACACTCCCACCAATATTGGAGAAGCACACCTTTTTCCCTACAACCCCACCAACATTTGTTATTGGTTTATTTCTTGATGATAACCATTCTTCCAAGGATGAGGTGGTATCTCAGTGTTATTTTAATTTTCATTTCTTCAATGAACAATGATATTGAACTTTTTTTTCTTATATTTATTTGTCATTTGTGTAGCTAGCTTCATCTGAGGAGTATGTAGTCATTGCAGATGCCTAGTTTTGGATTTGGTGTTTGAATTTTGGGAGCCTGATTTCTTAAAAATTCTTTGTATATTCTAAATAGGAGTTCTTTGTCTGAGAAATACTTGACTAATTTTTTTCCCAATTAGTGGGTTTTCTTTTCACTCTGTTGATTTCTTTTGATGTGCAAAATCTTCAGAAAGATGTGATCCCAATTGTTGATTTTTTGAAGTTATTTCCTGTGCAATTTGTTTTTTGTTCATGAATTCCTGCCTATCCCATCATTATTTTCATTTATAGATTTTTGTTCTTACAAAAAGATCCCAGAAGACTTGATTGCTGGGGGGGCGGGGGTAAGAAAAGCAATAGGATAAGATATTTTATTAGATTACAATCTAAAATATTAATAGCATTTCTGCTTCTGGGAGTGGATAGGAAAACTTATTCAGCATCTTCTGGAACAGGAAAATGTAAAAGCATGGCTTTCCCCTTTAATATAATATGACAATAAAGACTGGCAGCACTTCTTAAATATTTTTAATTCAGGTATTTGAAGAGAACTGATTAAAACAGAAAGATGGAGAAAGTACACAAAAAACAGTTAAAAATGTAATTATTTTCTCCAGAAGTAAGAGATTTAGGATACAGACGAATTGCTAAGATTTTAGAGATGGTGACAATGTGACTTGGGACCTTGGTCTTGTCTAAACCTCACCCACAGATTTAACATCAGACCTAAAAAGCCAAGCCCACAGCCAGAGTCTGTGGACAGAGAAGAGACAAAGTTCATTTCAAAACTGTTAGTGATACTTCGCTAAAGATTCTTTAACATAAACAGAAATGTCATGGTTTGTTGGCTATAAATAAAAAGATTTGTTCATTGTTAAAAAAAAAATAAAAAGATCCCAGGAGGAAGTTGTTATGATTATACCAAAAACATAATATAAAATCACTTTGGTTCATTTTCATATATTCAGTGGAAATTGCTCACATGGGGGGATAACAGAAAGTAGCAAAGCTGTGGATAGATGAGAATAGTAGTGCCTGGGGAAGATGATCAGATAGACAGTGGTATACAAGAAGAAGAATGGCGTGTGCTGGAGTCACGTTCATTTACAAAAGTCATCTGATTGCGATATGTTTCAGGTACATGTGACAACTCATGGAAGTCACTTTATGTAATACCAACAAGATTGCACATTTTTTAAAAATGTATTTGGTTGTTGCAGGGTCTCACTACGCAGCTTGGACTCATGGTGATCCTCCTTCTTTCATCTTCCCCAGTGCTGGGATTACAGGCATGCACCACTACACCTGGACTCTGGCCACTTCAGCCGGCACTGGGGGTGGGGCTGGCATGGCATGTGGTGCTGGCAATTGAACTGTGGTTCCTGCACTCACCTTAGTCTGCTAAGCTATTTTGCCAGCCCAAGATGGCACTATTTTTGAAGACTGCAAAAGGCCATAGCACTGTGAGTAGCTTGAAAGGGAGAAGATGAATTTTATACAAAAAAAGAAAATAAATTTTTATTTATAACATGCTTAGCTCTTAGTGGAAGACTAGATTGTGGAAGTTCCATAAAGCCTGTGTTGAAATTTCATGAGAACTATACAAAAGCATAATCTTTTCCAGTCACAATGTAGTATAGTAGTTAGAAAACATGCTCTGAAGCCAGACAGCCTTGATTTCTACCTTGGGCTCCTCATGAAACACGTTCCCATATTTGGAAATTTAAATTCTTTCCACTGCCTGGGTGGATTTACAGTTCTCTATCTTGCCCTAAAATGTTATTTGATGCCCATCGTACTGGTCACTGACTGTGGCTGATAGGACTGGCCCAACTTCTCATATGTATCATGCTTCTATTCTCTCTGTTATGGTTCTCCATAAAACCAAGTTATAAATTTTCCCTCCATAAACCTGACTATGACCCTTATAAATGCTATTATTAGAAAACAGAAAATTTATGTACATGATAAGTCACTGAAATTTTAATATGAGAAAAATAATTGTTTTTAAATCATGCTGAATAATGAAAAAAATAACTTTTCAGAAAGAAAAATTAAAAAAATTCTGATGATTTAAGAATAAGACTAAATATATATGAAGTCTGAACCCAAACTCCCTTCTATGTCCTTTCAAATGCTTGATCTTCTTTCAGTAAATTGAAGTTAGTAATTACAGACAATTCACTATGACAGTGTTTTGAAATAAAAAGGCCACGTGGCTTAAGTCATAGAAATATAGTTGAAGGAAAGATTACAGTTCTATCAGAGTCATTTGCCAAGTAAAATACAAATGTTTACATGGATAGACAGAGAGACAGACAGATAGATGATTAACTTTAATAGTCTTTAATTTAATAAAATAGGTATTGTTTCCATGAGAAAAATATTTTGCATGCATCAAGTGGCTAAAGAACTTGAAAGAAAAGTGCTTCATGCTTCTCCTTGCCAGATTCCTACCCAAGCCCAAGATGTTCTCTGGGTATCAAGCAAGGCCACTGATATGCAGCTTCCCCTGGTCAGGTTATTCTGATATTATGAACATGAGACTGGGAATGCATGAAGATTCCTTCTACACTACGTCCTCTAGAATCCATCCAAAATCAAATTTCTCCATGCACTTGACAGGAATGCCTTGTATGGCATGTTCTATCTATTAAGGTAGTGCTAGGCTATGTCTTCTGTTAATACTACTAAGCACTCCAGTATTACCTGTACTTTCCCAAGCTCTTCTTCATGAACAATTGTCTCTCCCTTACTACTTTTTTCCCATAATTTTATTGATAAACAAATAGCAATGAGACAGTTTCAATTCAAATTGGTAGGACAGTTTCAATAATTAACACATTGCATACCTTCTTCCTAGTGGTTAATTGCTGTACAAGATGTGGACATGATATCCTAACACCATTAGAACAAATCACTTTATTTATTAAGAGAATGTAACTATATATCTATCCTAACCACTTTGAATACACAGATACAAAATGGACATTCATCTGTATACCCTTTTTTAGTTAAGTTCCATTATTTGAATATTATAGGTGTGTAAACTCAGCAAAATATTCTAAAAGAGTCCAGTAGCCCATAATAGTATTGGGTCTTCCGCTTGACTGGCAATGTCAGAAATTGTTGACCTGAGTCCCCTACAGCTCAACATAACAGCATGGCTTTACTTTTTATATTTCATTTTTATACTTTTCTGCTGGATATGCAGACAGATAGTGAGGTTAAGCTTAACAGCCTAAGTTGTATGGTAATAACAATAAGCTTGTCTTCTGGATGGTTAACAACCTAAGTTTGCAGACCAAAATTAGAGAAAAAGGAGGGCTGCAAGGAAAGCCAACATTTTGGCCCTAGCCTTCCAAGGTCAATTAAGACTCAGGACATAATGAGAACTTGTACTGTAATGTCATGTAACTCAGTAGTGTCCCAAATTTTCTGATCAAGGAGATTATGGGCCAAAGAGGAAAGTGATCGATGATGTAGAGTGTGCCTAAGGAGAGTCACATGGAGAGAAAACATTCTCTCAGGCTTTCACAGAAAGCACATTGGCCAAGCAATGGCCGTGACTCATCCACATGGCTGACACTGACAAAGGTTCTACAATCTGAGGTACAGGATCTCAGGATAAATCCTGAGGGGATTTCACTGACCTTATCAGACCCAAAAGCTACAACTCTCCCCTACTACTTCAACCTGTATTTCTGGTAAGAAAGACATGCAAGATATGTGTAACATGTATGTGAAGAAGATAAATAATGTAATGAAAAGAGATCTTCACATAGAAGTTATATATAAATATTCAACAGTAAAAATTTTATTCAATACCCTTAAACATTAGATTTAATATATACCAACGGTTATTTCATACTACCTTTAAAATAGCCACACTACAATTGTTTACATGTGTGGCCCAGATCACACTCCTTGACATATTTTCTCATTTGTTCACATCGTAAGAGTTTTTTTAAAAACATTTATAAATAAGTCTCAATTATTACTCATTCATCAGTATATATTGGGCACCTACTTGCCAGTCAGTATATCTAGTACAACTTTGGTCTAAGTATCCTTAAGAAAGTTGATGGCACAAGTCCACTGCACTAACTATCCTACAAATACTATAGATTTTTCATAACTTCTATAAATTAGGATGGTTCTGGTAATATAAAAGTCACCTAAGCAAAACTAGTGGCTGATAAAATATTTTGCTGGATAAAGGATAGTCTGCACTAAACCATAAGGATCATTTGGACATTCAGATTTATTCATTCATCCCATAATAGTAATGCATTGAGAGGCAGGCGTAGCATGTTTGCACAGAAAAAGTAAGTACAAAATAATGAATGTTTCATGGTTTTTAAAGTTTCTGTCATTCACTGAAATAGGCAATATCAGAGGAGAAATGTTCAAGGAGAATATTGCCATTGTGAATTGAATTTCAGGATCCTGTAGGTCATCTGCAAGGCAACACTGGATTCTGAAGTCAGAGCCAGAGGTAAGAAACTTAGTAAACTAAAAACTACAAATAAGATTAAAAGTCTTGCATATACAATGATTCTATCATATTTTTCCAAGTAACATGAAGTTTTCTTTACAATTGGGTTTGTTTCTCCTTCTGTCCTTTCGAGGATGTTAAATTTGATGAGTTTTTTGATACATTCGTACTATGCTTTTGAGAGTTATTATGTCCTGGCCCTAGAAATGCATGAAGAAGTTGCCTTGGAGCTATGCATCTGTAATCCCAGAACTAGGAGACTGAGGCAGGAGTATCAGAAGTACCATTTTGTATCCGTATATTCAAAATAGTTAGGATAAATATACAGCTACTTTCTTTTAATTCAGTGAATAGAAAGATTTGTTCTAATAGTGTTTGTGGACAGGATATCATGTCTGCATCTTGTACAATGAATAACCACTAAGACAACAACATGCAATGTGTTCATTATTGAAACTGTCCTACTAACTGGTTTTGAAACTGTCTCATTGCTGTTTCTCAATAAAATTATTTAAAAAAATAAAACTTGGGTCAAAGTATTTATTTTTTAAGTTTAAAGCAAACATGTTAAAATTTGCTTGCTTAACTTAGCTTATTTGGCCATAAATTTGTTATAGTTTGTATGCATACTAAATATTAACATCACTTAAATATCTTTCTTCCATTTTTCACAATGATAATTACAAATACACACCTTCAGGACTCTGTCATCTTAACCCTCTGTGCCAATTGCAAAGCTAGACTTTGAATCAGTAATATTTTCCAAGAGGCTCACGGAACACTTGCCCAGCTTACTCTCAGCTGGAGATTGAAAGCTACTCTTCTCCAGTAATCTTTGATTCACCAACTGTCAAAAACTTCCATATTACTTTCAAAAATTTCTAAAGTCTGTACGTCATCTATTATTTTTCTAAATCTACTTTAGTAAATTTTTGCAATTGTTTATAATATGTATAACATTAAATATGCTATCAGATTGAGGTACTCTGCACTTGGTAAATATACAGTAAGTTAAATGGTAAGGAAAATTCATGAATTACCTAGCTCCTCTTATGTTCCACAAGTGGTGTGTGTGTGTGTGTGAACGTGGTGGACTGACAACTGGTGGTCCTCTTCTAACACCCAGATGAACTGAGTCAGTGTGGAGCTGGGTATGGGAGGCCCACCTGAGGATTGTTGATGGCAGCCTAAGAGGCTGAACTGGAGAAGACCTGAAGCTATTGGGAAGCTGTAGGAGCTGTTGTTCTTCCTAAAGGAGCTTATCATGCTGGCTTTCCTGCTGAACTCCTCTGCTCCTTTTGTTGAAGATGCTTGGTACCTTAGTGTTGCTAAGATAGACTATGGTTCACTTTGGGGGAGTTCTGGTCTTCACTTTGAGCATCACTTCCTGGCTCAGGAGGGGAAGATGGTGCACTACTCAGTCCCCTGGAGAACTCTGTCATGTTGGTTCTCCTAATAGGAACTTGGCTGTCCTCATTATTGCAGGAACTGAGAACCTCACTGTGGCTAAGGATGGCTGTGGTACTTTTCGGGGAATCTGTGGTTCTTCCTTTGAAAGTTGCTTCAGCCTGCTAGTGCAGATCTTTATTCTGCTGGCACAGACTTTCCATCTTATACTACTGGCCTTTGTGCCTTCCCAGCACAGATCCATGAAACAGACCAGCATGAGGCATTGTTGTGGGCTCTTGGCCTCCATTTGGACTCATGAGGGGCACTGTTACAGGATGTAGGTCTTCAGCTGGACTCATGCACACCATGCCCTGAGCTGGATTCTTTGATCTTAGTGAGTAGACAGATTGCCTGCACTCCTTTTATATATTACTCTTTAGGTGACTATTACAAAATATTACTATTATTGTAATCATTTATTTATTTATTTATTTATTTATTTATTTATTTGGTACAGGGTCTTGCTATGCGGCTTGGACTAGTAGTGATTCTCCTGTCTCAGTCTCCCTATTGCTGAGATTACAGGTGTACACCACCCTATCTGGTTTTGGTGACTGGCATGGCAGGATAACACTCTGCACTTGGAATCGAACCTGGGTCCTTGCACTTACCAGACAGGTGCTTAGACCACTGAGCTATCTTCCTAGCCCATAAAATAATCTTATAATTAAGTGTCCTGCATTGTATCGCTTCCCCTTGGAAAATCCCAAACCACTGACAGTGGGCAACATATGTGAAAAAATAAATTACATAATGGGATCTTGTTCCTTTCTGCAAATAGATTTATGGGTATAAAATACAAAGATTTCAGAGAAAACAGCTGGAATTCTCATGTCCAAAAATATCAAGTCTGTTTCTGATATCATTCATCCTAAGCAATTCATATAAAATTGTAGAGATCATTAGTAATTAGCTTAACCAGATATGTAAGTAAAATCCAATACAAACAAATCAATCATCTTGTCTTAAAAATAATTTAATGGCAGCATAAATGCCCTGAAATATACCTCATAATGAAAGCATGAAAACAAATTACATATGGATGAAATACTTCAAGAAGTACTCATGCAATGCAAATGTGGTTGACAAGGGAAATAACCATGCTCCTAATTTTTCTTGGAAAGAAAAGAAATGACCCAAAATTCTGCTTGCCTTGCTATTTTAGCCAAAGATAATTGATTTAAGGATTGATGTTCAGGCTCTTGTTGCTGTGATGAAGAGTGAAGATGTATAATTTCTAGTTGAATGTGAGATTTGCTTTTTCACAGCAGCAAGTCATAACAGAAACTCCACATAGTTTGAGGTCTATAAGCTCAAAGGCTTGTGATATCAGTTTGGATGTTATCAAAATCCATTCATTTTGTTTTCCTTAAGAATATCTGAAATCCAAAAAAAAGAATATCTGAGATCCAAAATAATAATTAATCCTAAATAATTTGTGAATGAATAAGGAGGGCACTTTGGCATTTAAGAGAACTATATATCTGTGATAGTAAATCAGCCCAGTGTATTGCAAGTTAAGTGAGCTTCTTAAGTCTTCTTGCACACCAAACCATAACACTACCTTACAAAAAATATTAAATGTGCATAGATTTTATGTGCATATAAAATACTAGAAATGTTATAAACCTTTAGCACATGAATTATTCATAAGCTGGAAAATTTGTTTCCACTTCAACCACTATCATTATGACTACAACTACTGATAATTAAATTTTTCTGAAAAGGTTATTCTTTATAAGTTAGTTCACTAGGATCTTTATATGATCTCATTAATCCTCAAATAATGCTAAAATTAAGTAATGTGATTATCCCCAGTTTCAAATCAGGACATTGAAATCTGTAGAAGTTGTGAATTTGAGTGCATTCATTAATATTTATGCCAACATAGATTTATATAACACAAGGAAAAAAACACCAATTCATATGCATTTTTGAAACAACTTTAATGAGCACATTTTCATAAATTTAAAGTATGAGGTGTGGTTCTTGGCACAGGTAGATGTTAAATTCATTTTAGTGTTTTAGTTCTGTCTTAATAAACAATACAATAACAGAAATGGTTGCTTTAGATCTTGTCCTGTTCAAATTCATTGAATTATTAACAATTTTTGGAATTGATTATATTAATGATTAATAAAACGAGTTAAATTGATGTTTTCACAAATCATTTAACTGTTCAATGATGCGGTCAGAATGAAAACCTTCATAGATATCCCAGATAAAAAGTTTCATTTCCCTTCAACCTAAAGGTGGATCTCTTTTGCATTCCTTAGAGCTTGGGGTGAATTTTATTGTCCCATAAGAAGTGTAGTAAATATCAGAACACACTTAGGACCATGAAGAATGGAAACAGTTAAGGAAATGACAGGTGAAATGAATGAAGAGAAGGATGATGCAGTCTCAGACATGTCAATCTGCTTGGAAGGTCTAGAATTTCAACAGGAGTGAACAGAGAATCTACTCAATAGCAGTAGCTTTCAGAAATGAAAAATGGATTGTAAAAGTGTCTTATATTTCAACTAAGTGTTCAACATATATAAAATGAGATGCTTTCAAGAGTTTAACAGGATTAAACCAAGGATCATACCAAATGACAGCTCCACTTAAAGGATGAATTGTAAAGTCACAAAAGTTATAGCAAGAGGTCAAGCCACAGCAGGAGTTTATTGCTAAAGGATTGATGAAGTGACATTTTCCAATAAAGGGAGATGAGAATCGTTTTGAAAAATAAAACCCAATGCTATTCTAGGCTCCTAGCAAAGATGATAGAAACATTATCAGAAGTCCTTTTAAAAAGCACAAATATTTTATATAGTATATGACCAAAGGGCTAGAAATGTAAGAATGTCCCTTTTCAGAAATACAAGATTTAAAAAGTCATCACCTTATCTTACCTGTTAACTATATTTTTTGTTAATTCTATGTGCCAAAAATGAATAATATCTTTAAAATTTGAGTAATTAGTATGCACACAATCAGGCAGAGGACTTTCTTTAGGATCTAGAAATACAAGATGGAGAAACTACAAAGAATGTAACTTAATTACAAACATACTTTATTACATTTATGTCTAAAGAGTCAAATATCACCTCTGCTTTTTATTACTACTTTTAAGGCCCTGTAAAGTTTTCTAGGCTTAATTTTTAATGTCAGCTCTTGGAAGCTTTTCAGTCAATAGAAATTTAGGGGTAAAAGGTAAATTCATTGTCATTATTGTTAATGAAATAAGATAATACAGGATGTATAAGCATGCCATAGAGTCTACAGGAGTTTACGAAGTTATTTAAATTTATACAAGAAGATGGAATGACTTCCTCAACATCCTATGACTTTTTAGGAGCACAACCAGTTTTGTTAGGCCATTTGAGTAGCACACCATGGCTCTGAATCTTACATATTGTCGCTATTGACTGATGTCACCCTATTTACTGCTTTGCAAATATTTTGAGTGTCCATAGACTTTTATTTAAATTAAACTATATGTGACTAGAACCATAACTGTTATGACTACTTTCTGTTTTCCTAATTCACATCTTGTTAAAATGGATTTTTTTTCCTATTTGATGGGAAGAAAAAGAGTGGGGAGAGTTCATGCAGAAGAGCATATGCTGCGCACACCGTAGGGAAGACTGCCTAACTGACCCTCTAGGAAGAATTTCAAAACAAAAAGTAGGAGAAAAGAACCACATAAATCTGGTTTATTACAGACTCTATTAATTGGCTTTCAAAATCCCTGGCCAAGACACATCCAGATATGCTGGATTTCAAAGGTTGAGTTGGCATTTTCCAAGAATCGGAGGCAGTGGTTTATCCTACACACTGGTGAGCTGAAAAGTCAGTGTAAAAACATTTCAATTATTGTGACTATTTTTATAGGCTGTAAAAACTTTAAAGCTGGACTATGCAAAAATTAAATATATTGGCAATGTGATTTACTGTGAACCCTAGCTGCGAATGTAAATGAGATCATTTAAAAGCCGAAATCAAATTGGATGCTTTCAAAATGAATGGTCACTATTTTTCAAAGTGTTCGAATCATCTACAAAATGTCTGCACTAGGTCCAAGAACAGCGGGTGCCTTGTGGAGAAAAAATATCAACTAGTAGGGGTGAGTAATAACAATTCATATTTTCAAAAATGTCAAAATGCAGACTTTGATCATTGGTATCAAAAGGACGCCTGATTTTGGTGTTCTTTCTCTTTTCGTTTCTTTTCCCCCTTAGATTCACTTCACTTTTGATGATAAAACCCTCAAGATAGTGACTTGTTATAGCCACAATCTGAAAGTATTCAATAATACACAAAATAACTTCAGACTACATGAAGAAAAATTTTAAATGGCACGGAAAATTTTTTGTAGGAAGAAGAAATTTCTTAAAATTGAAAAAGAAATTACAAAGAAAAGTGGTTTTGAATATGCAAAACCACTTCTCCTGGTTGTTATGTGATCAGTAGGGCATTTTATCCTTTAGAATGATACTATACAGTGTGCTTGGAATGATGATTAAAAGTTCCACCAGAAATCTCTTGCAGTTCTACATTAGACCCAGAATGTGGGCAAAACTATCAGGAAAGTCTGTCCATCTCTATATAAAGACGCTGACAGTTATACAAGGAAGTAAAACAAATGTTTCCTTAAGAATTATTTTCTCTTCCAGCTGTCCAATTATTGTATGTTATTTTATCTTATTTTATTTTTGTTGTACAAATGATTCTGAATCTTCACTTTCACTATCTCCACTCCTGTTTTAGTACCTCCCAATTCCCCTCCTTCTACACCTTAAAATCTACTGGTGCTGCTGACCTATCTCCATGGTCACTGCTTCTCAGTCTTCTTTACATTTTTCTTCTCAAATGTTTTAACACCAGGGCATTCTCTTAGCTCTTCTTGCCCTACTGCCCCTGGCCTTCTCTTCTCTACCCTCCTGCATCCTCCAAACTGGCTACTCATGAGGAGATCTTGAGTCTCATTCCATGACTTAATGAAATATGATTTGTAAGTCAGGCTGAAGCCTAATTTCTAAGCTTTGGACAACATCTTCACTGTAAAATATATTTTCCTTTGATACATGTCTTATTCTTATGTTATAGTGCATGTATAATGGCTATATATTTTCAAACAAAATAGCACACATCAACTGAGATAATGATAAGCTATGTTAAAAAGTATAATGGGTCCTAGTAAGCCCTTAAGAGTGAGATACAGGTTTTGATCCATGAAGAGATATGGTACACCCCAAAAAGAGTAGTTGAATTTTCTAGCAGAAATCTACAGTTCAAGAAATGGAACTGTGAGCAGTGCCTCCCCCACCCCGCCCGCC
>NW_004524587.1:23983792-23985633 GCF_000260255.1 Octodon degus
AAAATAAAATAAAATAAAAAAAAAAGAAATGGAACTGGGAGTGATACCACCCACTGTGACCTTGAGTGATGCAATAGTAAAATTTTGTTTCCTGTTCCCATGCCTCTGTGGTCTGTTAATCTCAAAAGCTTAGTTCCAGAAAAAGAAAAGCATGTAGCGAGAGACAGCAATGATTTCACTGAACTGGAAGGGAAGACTGTCACATGACCACATTGGGTTCTTCAGGTCCCTGAGCCAATAGCCAAATAAAGGAGTTTCAGGGTGGCTGTGGTTTGAATTGGTCTACTGCAAGGGGAAACTGAATACAAGGGGAGTAAGAAAAAGTGTGCTAGAAATATACGAGATCTTAGGGCATCTCTTACTATCACCATGCCCCATGACTAAGGTCCAAGTTAAACTATAATGACACAAGACAAGGAGAATTCCAAATGATTTAGACTCTTCAGGAAGTAAGCTATTTAGTGAAGGCAAAAGGAATATAGAATGGGTAGTAGAAGGTAATTACAAATACCTGCTACAACATGTTACTAGTTACAAAAATGAAGTATAATTATCATGTTTCCTTCTTTATTTTTCTGTATTTATATGCATCTAGATGAACTAAATGTCTTTTTCTTTCTGCTCCCATTCCCCTCTGAGAATATAAAATGAACTGCTATTAGGAGAACAACATCATTCAAAGCCATTTTGGGCAAGCAATTATTAAGGTTTGTTACATATGGATAAGTTATATCATGTGATATGAAATTTAAACCATATTCTTGAATGAATGTGGAGATTAAGTATGGGTTAAAATGCATACTGATGTCAGACTGATAAGGAGTGGTCTGGGATGGTTATGTTACAGATCAACTAGACTAGGTTAAGTAATGCCAGATAGACAATAAAGCATTACTTTAGACTGTGCCCATAAGGGTGCTCCCAGAAGATGTTAGCACTTATTTGGTAGAACAGAGAAAGAAGATGTGGTTCTCCAATGTAGATGGGTATTACTTAATCCATAGAACAAAAAGACCAAAAAATGTGAAGTCACTCTCATAAATTGGATATCCAATGTCTTCTGCTCACAGAGAGAGCTTTTACTTTAAGGCCTTCAAAGTTTGGGTTTTATTCCAGCACTCAATTTGTGCTTTCAGGCCTGTGGATACAAACTAACACTACCATCTAAACCAGTTCTCCAGTTTACCAAATGTAGAGCTTTGGCCTTCTTGACCTTCATATTTGCATAAGCCAATTCTCACATCTCTTAATGAACATACACCTAGAAATATTTCTATTTTAAGTATAGTTCCTCCGAAGTACATGCATTTTTTATGTTATTAAATAATCAATTGATGTTATGGTTTGTCTCTATTTGTCTGCCTAAAGCCTCATGCAGTCACTGGGACAGGCTTCTAGTTTGTGATTAATTCATGATCCACTGCTTGGATTATGGGTGTGAGTGTTGCACCCGCTTGGGGGCAGAGAGCCTGAACACAATATAGGGAGGGGGAGGACAGAGGCTTGCTAGCAGTTGCAGTCACTGAGACTCCCTTTTGGCTCTTTTTATTTTGCTGTTTTCCACTGCTATGAACTTCTGCCCTCTGCCGTGTGCCACTCTGCTTTGGAGCCAGCAGAGTATGGACTGAAACCTCCACTAACAGAGAGATACATAAATCTCTCCTTCCTTAATTCTGGGTGTTGATATTTTTGTCTCAGGAATGAGTAAAAAGTACCTAAGAAATTGACAATGGCTATATATTTCCATATATAAACAATACACAATAATAATCATTAAGTATATATTGAGTATGAAAGGACAGGTAGTAGCAATAGAATAGTTTCAGTAAATCTAGATATAT
>NW_004524587.1:23986188-24009083 GCF_000260255.1 Octodon degus
AAGAAAGAAAGAAAGAAAGAAAGAAAGAAAGAAAGAAAGAAAGAAAGAAAGAAAGAAAGAAAGAAGGAAAGAAAGTCTTAAACAAGAAAGAAGTTTTTAAGGGCAATTAGAATGTTTTATTCCAATACATTAGATATGTTCCTTATTTTCTAGCAATAGGAATAAAAATAGCCTGGCCTAAGAGTAAGACAAAAATGTTTAATTTTGGTAATAGTTTTTCATTGGCAAATAATAATGGAAGATATTCATGGGATAGAATGTGATGTTTTGGTATATTTATACATTGTAAAATGATTAAATAGAACAAATCAACATATCAATAATCTCGTTTACTTGCCATTTTCTGTGGTCAGCATATTTAAAGTATTTTTTTGTTTAATTTTAGAATACAGTCATGTATCACTCAGTGATGAAGGTACATTCTGAGCAGTGAACTTCTGGATAATCTGTTGTGTGCACCTCACACAATGAACTTGCACAGACCTAGATGGTATAGCCTACTACACACACTGGTTACAAGGTACATACACATCATGTATGTGGTAAAAACTTGACCAAAGCATTGTTTTGTGATGCATGACTGCCTTCATTATTATACAACTATTAATGTTTGTCACCATGAAATCTTACTCTACGTGTGACTTTTTCCACCCATATCCTTTTTTCGCTTAGAATGTTACCACTTTTGTATGACATGACATAGTCACTTGTGTTTATTTCTGATATTACTGACCATATTATAAAATCTCGCAGAAAGAAGCCATTTCCAAATAATGGCTGCATCTATTCGATAATAATTTTTTGTCTTGTAGAAATTAAAAACTTATAGTTGTTTCAATTATCTATTTTGCTGTATAATGAAGCATTCCAAAAGAGTGGTTTATTTTTAGAAAAAAGATATTCAGCTCATTATCCTTAGGGCGGACTTTTTGGTGTGGTTATCGCCATGACTCACGTGCTTGGTTGGTCTCATTCGGGCATCTGCAGAGGATTCTTTGTGCAGCTATAACCATTTTTGCTGAGCTTGCTGCAATCTACCATGATTATTTTAGCACTTTTCAAATGCCACTAATGGTTTTGTACTCCCACATACTTTTGATATAGTATTCCATATAGTTTTTAAATGAATAATTGTAATGAGGCTGTACTGCCAACACTGATACTTAACATTTAATGTGAGAATCACTGACTCATACAATGACAGAACTTCCTAAGAGTTGTGCTATATTTACTAATTCTCAATTTCAGGTGACAAATGAGGAACCTATAACTTGCTTAAAATCAACAGGTGAATCATCGTCAGAAACTAAGTCTTCTGGAGGTTACTCCAGTTGATTTTTAGCCACCCACATGGCAGCCATATTGATGTTAAGAACATACATTTAATATTAATTTCAAGTTAGAAATATTTCAAAATATTTTATTGCAATATGAATGTAATTCTTATTGTTCTCATCAATGAAATTCATGTATAACTGACATATCTGATAGTCTTATTTTAATTTTTTTTCCAAAGAGGCTCTGGTCTCAGTATTTGTCTTGAAACCAGACATCTGCAATTCTCATTCAAAATTTTGAAGTATGTGAATGAAACATTCAAATACAAGCTGTTAAACACAGATATATCAGTGTTGTTTGATTTAAGTAGCCCTAATTAAGACATTAATAATATGTCAACATTCTTTATACTGATATATTATAAAATAAATCATGCAAAATTACAATTTTTACATATAAGAGACTGAATACTAATTTCTTTCCTCATTCATCATCTATAAAGAGTCTTTCAGTGATCCCTTTTATGAATTTTTTCAAAAAAGAAAATAATTACATTAATGAAAGGAAAACCAAACATTTCTCAGCAATTTCACATGACTTCTTTGTTTCACTGGCAACTCTCTAAAGAGTACAACATTTAAAATAATATGCCAGCGAGATAGCCCAGCAGACTAAAGTACCTGCTTAGGCAAGCTAGGCAAGCACAGCGACTGTGGTTCAATCCCTGGCACCACATGCCAAGCCAACCCCGACCCCAGGTCAGTCTGAGCCAGCCAGCAACCAGATGTGGTGGCACACACCTGTAATAACAGAGCTGAAGAGGCTGAAAGCAGGAGGATCTCCAAGAGTCAGAGCTGCGTAGTAAGACCCTCTAACAACCAAATTAATTAATTACTTAATTAATGTATGTATGTATGTAATATAAGAAAGAAATATGTCAATAAAATCAGTTACAAAGATGACAAATGATCAACTCTAAGCCAATATGAATTGCATTTATTATTTGGAGTATTACAGAAATTTAAAACCAGGAAAAATCCAAGAGACCTGCTGACCATTTCTGTTTTGCCAAAAAGGAATACTTTGTTCAATCATTAATGTATATTTTATTATATTTCTATTTTTCCTGCCCTTAATCAACTACCTACCTGGGATTTTATCAGTAATATCTTATCAGGCCAGGGAGATAGCTCAGTAGAATAAGAGCTTGCCTGGCAAGCGCAAGGTCTTAAGTTCAGTCCCTGGTACTGAAAAAAAAAAAAAGTGAAATAAAATAAATGATAATAATAATATCTTATCTACAAGGCATATGAATATCTACTACTAATAAATAAATGAATCCAAAGGTAGAAAAATCACATTAAAGACCAAGGGAGAGGGTAGGCCAGATAGTTCAGCAGACTAAGCTCCTGCTTAGGCAAGCTCAGGGACCAAGCTCAGGGATTCAGTCCAGTGGCAGTAAATGATAATAATAATATCTTATCTACAAGGCATATGAATATCTACTACTAATAAATAAATGAATCCAAAGGTAGAAAATCACATTAAAGACCAAGGGAGAGGGTAGGCTAGATAGTTCAGCAGACTAAGCTCCTGCTTAGGCAAGCTCAGGGACCAAGCTCAGGGATTCAGTCCAGTGGCAGCTCTATCTCCAGGGCATGCTGAGATAGCTACTGGGACTGTGTGTGGTGGGGCGTGCCTATAATCCCAGCACTCAGGAGGCTATAAACAGGAGGATCACTACACGTCTGAGCTGCATAGTGAGACGCTGTAGACCCCATACTAAATACATTTTGTAAAAAAAGACTATGGGAGAGCATACAATTATTTTTAAGATGATGATTATACAGCTGTCTACTGATGAAGACATTGCCAACACCCAGAATTTGAAAGTGAGCACCATGTGCTATCTTCCTTCTCATTAAATCGTGTGTCAAAGAGCTGTCTTAGGACCTTGCAGGAGATTCTGAAGAAAGGTTCACCACACCAATAATACTTCTAACACATCAGTTAATGTAATTCAGGTTTTCAACATGATATGTGTAATGCAGTGCAGTGTGTGAAATTATTAAATTAAATATTTTATTTTATTATAACAAAAACACATCTAAAAGTAAATTTTTCTTTATAGTCAGAAATCACATCTAAAGCCAAAACTATGATCATAAAACGTATTGAAACACATTTCCTATTTCAGCAATTCTTGAAGGTAGAAATTTGTCTGATTTATAATTATGAATAACTATATTTTAATTGTGAACAGTTGGACATTCTATTTTACAGACTTGGAGTTATTTGTAAGTTTATTTTTCCTAATATTTTGAACACTCAGATTAGTCATTTTATTCTGATAATTTGAAAAGTAAAAATAAATAAATCTCAACATTTTTACTATGGGAGTTGAATCTTACTATCAGCTATTTTCTTTGTACCAGCTTTTTCCCTTATAGCAAAGGCATATCTAACTCATTTCCTGAGACTTTGATTTGTTTGCCTTATTGAAAATTTACATTTTCTCAAAAAGATTACTCTGAATTTTAGAAGACCAATTTTAAGCAGATATCAAACACACATAAGTAAAAGGACAAATGCAATGAAGATAATAGAAACAAAAAAATAACAATCCTAGCACAAGTCTTTAGAGAAATTATGAAAGAAAGACAGCATACTTATACACACGAGAAGGAGAAAATAAATATTATACCTTCAATTAAAAATAGAGTATTTAATGAGCTGTGACGGGAGATGGGAATTAACTGGCTGGTGGATTTCTGACTGCTGAGTTAAATCTATAATATCTGTTTGCCTTCATATAATTTAGAGTCTACAATTTTCTGGAGGTCACCTTTAAAGAAGCAGAGAAAATCAATACACTTCACAATAAGTTAAGTAGTGTCATTTACCTCTATTAAATAAGGTTTTCATGAGTTAAAGGAAAAAACACACACAGAAAACAATCAAGGCCAGAAGTAGATTTTCTGCTCTGTGGACAGACATTCCTATATTGTTTTTCCTACTTACCAAGAACTTTCTCCTGACATTGTATGATACTTTCTTAAGGGCGAATCTAGGAGAGTTGCAAGATGCAGTACTATTGCGAATGTAGGTTTTCTAGGGGACAGAAATAACCATCAAAATCCAAGACTAGAAAGAGGCAAAAGATTAAGTTTCCTATCCCAGAAAAATTTGAGGATCAAAATAGAAGAAATTTAACTATACAGTGAAAGTATATACTTCAGGCTGGTCTTGAACTCAGAGCAATCTTGCTGCCTCAGGCTCCCAAGTGCTAGGATGACAGGCATGTGCCACCACACCTAGCTAATAGGTATATTGACAGAGCCTAAAGAATGTGTACAGCGTGAGTAATAGTAAAACTAGACAAAAATTACCAGAAGCTAAGTAGCTGGAGATCAGAATGACAATAAGGAATTATTAATATTCATATATTTATTTGGCTTCAACTGAGGCAAGACATTGAAAAAATGGTGTTAAATAAT
Source organism: Octodon degus (assembly GCF_000260255.1). Classification (NCBI taxonomy): domain Eukaryota; kingdom Metazoa; phylum Chordata; class Mammalia; order Rodentia; family Octodontidae; genus Octodon; species Octodon degus. Next base: position 23,990,964 of record NW_004524587.1, read on the forward strand.
ATGCAAAACAGACATATCATTTCTCCATAGTCATCACTATTATATTAAATTCACATAACTAATTAATTATCTGTAGTATTTTTTGATTACCACTTAAGCTGATATTAAAATGTTGAATTCAATTCAAATCACAGCACAAGGTTTAATTACTAGACTGTCTTATACAAAGGGAATTTTTAAAAATCAGAGTCTAGTTTCTACTCATTAAACATTAATTTTAAGAAAGTTCATTTTGGCCACATAGATCTTACAGGATGTAAACATATTATTCTGGTCAGAATCATAGTCATTATCAATATATTGAATTTTTAAATGATTTTCATATATGGCAATAATCTACAGAGTATTTCCACAAACCCTTTACAATTTATATATACATTTCAAGTAAATGGGGAAATGAACTAATAGATTTGAAGTAAGATAATAAGGTTTATGTGTAAGTTAAATCATAGGCTTTGGATGTAAAGATCTCTATAGTCCATTGCTAACTTGTCTGTTGTCTCCCTGGGGGAGGAATATATATGTATGTATATATACATTTTGGCCAGGATAAATCCAATTTTAAAAAGGCACAGTGCTTGGAATGTTTTTGAACACTGTATGCTGTTAATTCTAAAAATATATAGAAAACTATTTCCCTAGTAATGAATAAAGAATTATTTTGGGGTATCACAACTTCCTGCAACTTATACCTACATTACCAACTATTAGAAAATATATAACCCTATGAAAGTATATTGTTTTAATTCAAGATGACATAATAAATAATAAGTAAAAATGAAATAGCAATGTAAATGGAATACAAACCCATAAATTGGTTCTTCTTTTAAAGAGTTAAGATGAGCTTAGTGATGTAAATACAACGCTTACATAAATTCTTGAAACAATCCTTACTTAAATAATTGAAATAGAATATGAAAATAAGTTTAACAAACACCAGTTTGCCTCAGATCAAACAAATTAATCACCAAGATTAACTGATATGTTTAATGGTCAGGCTAAAAATTTTTGAATTTAAATACAACTATCACAGTAGGACGTACAAAAAACATACTTTCTGTTGAAAATCATGAGTATGGAATAGAAGTTTTACCTGTAAACATCTGGAGCTATGTGAAGAATCTCAGAAAAATTTGATCAAATGCAGAAAATACCTTTAAGGAAACTACAGGTTACTTTTGTAAGTTTTGGCATTATTTTCAGGCTAAGAACCAAAGGCAGTTTTGGAACTTGCACTCATCTCACTGACAATATAAAAATTGTGTCATCTATTTCCTATTAAGATAGTAAATATCATCTTGAATTTTTTAATTTATATCCCAAAAATATGATGGAAACAAGAACATATCATCTGTCCACATCTCAAAGTACTACAAGTTCTTTGGATAAAGGAGGAAAAATAGGAGGGAGAAATTATGTTGGTTATATGGATATGTGTTTGATTTGGGGATAATTGAAGAATTGGTTGCAACAATTTTGTGCTCACCGTAAAAGGAACTATGTATCTATTTTGTAATAAGTGTAACCAATTACTCATGACTCTAGCTCTTGTGTAGTTATTTCTACACACAAACATTTGTTCACAAAGGAAAAACAAAATATGAAACTCGGTGCCCTGAGAATATGACATTACAAAGATAATTAACAAGAAAAATATATTCAGTCAAGGGAGAAGAAAATATGAAGGTTGATTCTTTGCTCAGGATTAACTAAAAGTCTTGGGACTATCTCCTCCGAAGGGTGGAGATGCCCTGCTCTCTGTTCACATTGTTTAGCACCGTGCTAATCAGACAGTTATCCTGCATGTGACATCATCAATTTTTATAGCACAATTATTCCAAATGGTTACAGCACAACAGAACATTCTTTAGCAGATTGAATAATTAGTACCAGTCCCTTAAACTGTGAGGTGCTGGTGATATCGCTTTGCAGGTATAATGGAAAAACCAGAGAAGATATCATAAACTTTTTTTTCCCCCGCTAAGTCTTTGAAATACAAACTGACTCACATGGAAAATATTCAGTCAGTCTCAGGTCCCCCTCACTGAATATGGACAAACAGCAAAGCGTTATCGCCATCTGTGACGCAGCACTGCAGGAAGTGACGTCAGCCCTTAAAAGAAATCCCAAGAGATTATACTGTTCGTTCTCATCAGAGCCAATACAAGAAACATTTTTTAAAAGTAAATTGAATGAAAAACTTGATTAATTTAATTATATCAAGATAAGCAAAGAAAAATGACAGTCAACAAAGTGAAAGAAAACGCTATTTTCTGATGTCGCAAATATAGATTCCCATTTAAGTGGGGACAAAAATGTCAATAATGCTGAAAACACCATTCATATTTTAATGAACTGGTACCCCGATAGCATAGAGTACCTTAAGAGTGGGGTTGAAAAATGTCAACAATGCTGTAGAAAAGCTGGGTACAAAAGAAAGAAGATATAAATTCTTCTATCATTTGAAAAATTGCTCAACATTACTCAGAGAAGGAGAGCTACAAATTAACACTTTGCCGAGATAGTTTTTCTCATCTGTTAGATTGGCAAAATTCCAAAAGCCTGACAGTATACTCTCTGAGAAAGCTGTGGGGAAATAAACTTTTAATACATGTGCTGATGTGAATGCAAAGTTCTAAAACTCTAGGGAGAAGAAAAATTGGCAATACCTTGAAAAAATTACATATTCATTTGCTACTTGATGCAACATTTATACTTCTAGGAATTTATCCTCCCTAAAATCCAGTGACAACATATTAAACAGAAATAAACAAAGTTATTAGCAGCAGCAAATATCTGAAGAACGCTGGCAACTTGCACCTGTAGAAAGAAAAGATTGATAAATATAAACGACTATAAACTACAGCAGAGTATAGCGAGCCCTTCCCACTCCACCTCATGGTTCAGGATATTTATAGTTGCAATCCTATGGAAAAGTTACTGGACCCTTAGCAAGATAATTTCAGTCTACCACTTCCAGTGTGACACTAAGGCATAAAGACACTAAGGTCTATTTGTAGTTGAGAAGAGCCTTGAGGGTCCAAAGTCCAGGATGACGGTTAACCAGAACAAAGACTTAAAGCCACAGATACGTAAATATTAAGTGTATAAAAAGTGAAGAAAATCTACACAACCAGTAGCACAAATTCTGTTACGAAGACCTGCAAGAAGAACAGGCTGAAGAAATCTTGCAGAATAAAGGAGAATAAAGGATGTAGAGTACATAAAATAATTATAAGAACCTTATTATGCAATGATACAAACTAAAATATATTTAAAACATCAGAAATATGAACTTTGATTAGATATTGATTACATGAGACAGGAACAAATCTTCTTTTAAATTTAATAATGCTATTACAGTTATTTTTCTTAAGGACTTCATTTTCTAAAGATACTAAAATATTTCCAAGAAATAATTTGCTTCAAATCATGGGAGCTACTCTTGTAGCTCAGCAGTAGAGCACTTACCGTGGTGTGCAAGGTCCTGGGTTTGCCTTTTAGAAGAGGAGAGAAGGAAGGGAAAAGGAGAAGAGGAGGCGCAGGAGAAAAGAAAGGGGAGAGGAGGGAAAGGAAGGGCAGAGCATAGGGACTGAAGGACAGGAGCAGAAAAGGAGGAGAGAGGAGGGGAAGAGACAGAAAAATGAGCAGGAGTCGAAATGCCATAACAGATAAGCTATGTCTGGGCTACATGAAGTTTATTAGACTCTCTGCTTTTGTTCACAATTCTCTATTAAAAACCTTTTCATTTTAAGTAAAAGAAGATAAAGTTTGGCGTTTTGTTCACCTGCCTACAAAAAAAGCACAAATTCTCAGGGGATTTCTAAAATTTGTCTGACTTAGAAACTTCTAAACTACAATTCATTGACCTCTTATTTCACCACAAACAGTATACTTGAAAATTTGCATATGAACTCAAGTTAGGCATTAATTCAATTTTACACTGTTATATTTATGTTAAATCCATAAAGTAAAATATGTATTAGTAAAATATAAGATTACTCAATGAAAATGCAAATAGATTACATTTTAGCTCTTTTCAATTCAAAATTTTATACCAATATGAATCTACTTCTGGCACACGAGATACCAGAAGCATGCACTTGGAAAATAGCGAAAAACAACAATTCCGCAATAACTTTCACAGGATCTAGGACACATGGCAGCAGAGGAGGAGCACAAAATAAAACAAAACATTCCAAGCTGTAGGTGATGGGAGTGAGAAGGCACAGGCTGGTTCATCGTTTTCCTACTCACCCTTCGGTGATTTCATAACTGGGGCGCGCTCTTTATGCTTGGGATGGGTAAGGTGCGGAGCAGGTTACTTCATCACTCTCGCCCACAAACGCACATCCTGTTGACCTGCTCTAAATACTATGAAAAGTAACTTCAATCCCGCCTCCTGTTTATCTTCACCGTAGCACTCCTTTCATCTGCTAGTCTTACTGTGCTGAGAAACGCTATGATTAGTGCTGTTATTGCTTTGTGAGAATCGGGCTTGTTACTTATTTTCATTAAGTCACATACATTGCATCCGTACAATGGGAAAACTGTGAGGCTTAACATCTCAAATGCATGCGAATCTCTTGGCACACATAGGTATCCTCCCCCAGGTAAACTTGCAGCATGTTTATAATTAATAGAATTAAGAGACTTTATGTTAAATCCTGGATTTATCATTTATGAGCTGGAAGTGATTGAGCATTGTAACTTTCACTCTCTGCCTTAATGGGTTTTTTGTTGTTGTTGTTCTTGTTGTTTTTGTCTAAAAATTACTGCACATACATGTTTGAAACCCTTCTATATGATAGCACTGGATGAATAAAGTGCTTACTTTGATGTCTGGAAAATAGTGCTCAACAGTGATGTCTCATTCTTTATAGGATTTCAATAATAATTTAATAATATTGTTATCATTATATTTTATATGGAATTTCATGTGCTGCTGTTTTTTATTAATATCAGACCAGTAAAATTTAGCATGCTATTAAGGATACTTCATAAATGTCCCTTTTAATGGAAGAAGAACTGACAGGTGGCTATGGTTACAGGAGGATCATTTTCTGGTGGAGAGACATCACCTATGCATTTTCATGAGCTAGATTTCCTGGGTGGTAGGTGGTGCCTGTTCATCACTTTGTCAAACTTTTTTACGGGCTTCAAATTGTGCAGCCATAACCAAATGCCTATATTAATTTTGTGCCAATTAATTTTGCTAAATTTGGTGTGCCCTTCCTATGTGTGGCTATACACATGGAAAAGCTTTTGTCTCCTTGAACATTATCATCCATCAAGAAAAGGGTTTCCTTTTTGGGGTACTTTGCTTTGTTTTGTTTTACAGCACGGACAGATATGCTCCTGAGTGACAGTTAAATTTGTTGAAGGTATTAAATTGCTAATGCTAATGCATTTTACAATCTTCTGAGCTGATTTAATATATTAGGCTGCCACTCAAAGTTATAATAAACAATACCACATTCTTAGTTGAAAATCATTCTGTCAGATCTGAAGGCTTTCAAAAAATGCCCACCTATGTTCAGAGTTTACAAATACGCTCCTGTTTCTCTGTGGGCTGCCCCACAGACCAATGACAAAAATACTTCAATTTGCAACTCTTGTCTCAGAGTTTGGAACCAGTGTGAATCCATAATAAACACCTGGTGGGAAATCTCTAGGGCTGGGAAATAACTCTCCACTAAAGGAAATAGAAATGCTGTTTCACATGAGAGAATCACATTTAAAACTTATTATCACCTATCTTCATGTACTTTTCATGACTTCATATGTGCTTCCCAGGGTTAGCAGAGTACAACAGGCACAGCAGTAAACACTGAGAAAACAAAGCCAATCTTGCTGAATGGTTGCAATAGGACTGAGAGATGGCTAAGATAAATATACATATATGTTTTATAGATACACATATATAACTTTATAACATATGTTCTTTACAACATTTCTCATAAGACCAAGTTTGGCTGTCCAGAGGAAGTGATTGTTCTATGTTTAATTCAATGACTATTGTAATAACATTCCAATAAATTTTAAATTTAAAATTCTTAAAATACATATGCTAGCTTATCTGATTTTCAAAATAAATATAAAAATAGGGAGGGAGGCCTTTCCCCTTTACAAAGGATAAAATAGGGGTTCAGAAGGGAATAAAATCAGAGAGAGGGTAAGCAATAGGCAGATAATCTGTGTCGAGATGGGAAGAGGGCCTATGCGGGAGGGAGAAGGAAAGCGGGCAGCACTTGAGAAGGAATTAAAATGATCAAGATGCAATGTAGGGCCAGCGAAGTAGCTCCGCGGACTAAGCGCCTGCTTAGACCTCCACGTGCCCCAGTGCCCCACCCCCAGGCAAGCTGAGCCGGGTGTGGTGGTGCACTCCTGTAATCCCAGGGCTGGGGAGGCTGAAAACAGCAGGATCACTACAAGTCCGAGCTGAGTAGTGAGACCCTGTACGAAAAAAAAAGTAATGCGTGCACACATGGATTCCCCAAGATGAACATAGTTACGATGTGTCTTGAATACATACTAATAAGAATGAAGACTGATAAAAAAAATGGCATACAAGACAGGAATATCACATGATAAACTGCATAAATTATACAGGAATAAAGAGTCAAGATGCAATCAAATACTTCTATCATTGTACACAAACTTTTTGAGAAGAAACAATATAATTTCCATATAATAGTTTAGATGGAAATTTTTGTAAAAACATCTAAGCTTGAGAGTTGTTTAGGATCCTGTTGAAAAAAAAAAAAAAAAAAAACAACCAAAAAAACCTTTAGTAAACTTAATTAAGCAGCTCCCCATAGTGGCTGCACTAGTGAAATAGGAGACAGAAAAGAAAAAAGTCCCTACCCTCAGGAAGAGTACTTTTGAGATAAGAAATGAGGTGTAAATACTATCAGTATCTAGTATTATAGTGCTAAATATTAGGAAGACAAATCAAGCAGTTTGAGGTAAGTTTTGTGGAAAGTGTCATGTCAGATTAAGTTTCACTTCTGGGAAACTGAAGCCAGAGATTTCCAAGTCTGAGCTGCTGGGAAATTTAGTGACCAAGAAAATTCTGTCTCAAAATAAAAAATGAAAAGGGCAGGGGAGGTACCTCAGTGTGCAATCCCTGAGTCACACACACACACACACACACACACACACACACACACACAGAGGAGATTTCAGTGCTCTGAGGAGAACAAGGTTGAAGAGAAATAAGAATAACACAAGAGAGCTGGGGAGATAGTTCAGTGGTCCAAGTGCCTGCCTGGTAGGCACAAGGACCCAAGTTCGATCCCTGGTGCAGGAGTGCACCACATGTGGGGCCAGCCCTGGAACTCCCGGCATGTCATACATGCTAGGAAATCGGACATGGTGGTACCGGCCTGTAACACCAGCACTGGGGATGGTAAGACAGAAGGATAACTATGAATCTAACTTCATAGTGATACCCTGCAACAAAGAAAGAAAGAAGTTTTAAAAAATAATGTGAGAAAGTCAGGGGCATAAAACAACGGGCAGAAAAATTTTCACAAAGTTGCAGAAACAATCGGTAAGGTGGAATCTTGTCACACTGTTTGCTGATGAATTTTCTTCAGAACATACTTTGAGAAACGTAAGCAAATAGAATCAAAGTAATATGCCAGATATTAAAGATTTCTTTGAAATTTTCAGGAGCTGTTCTGAACTCAATAGATTTTCAATTAACTTACTATACTGTTTCATCCACTCTTCAATTTGTGCAAATGCTAATGCTACCACTGGAAAGGGACTCTTTGATGCAGAAGAACGTCCCCAGGAAAGGCCAGCTGGCTGCCTTCCAAAGCGTTCCCTGGGATGGCATTAACAACTGCAGCTCAGGGGCCGGTCTGTTGCTACAGGCTCAGCTACACTTCCATCAGCTCAGAATGTACAGTTGCAGATATCCTACAATTTGGCAAGACGGTGGGGTGGCAGCTCACAGTCCCTAAGCTTGCAATCAACGAATAAATTCCAAAGGACAATTTACCCATCCACAATGAGAAACTTAATCACCTATTGAAATGAAATACTGTTAAGCACAGAGAGTAGTTACAAAACCTTCCAGCAAAGTACCTGATATTTAGTATGAGCTTACCTAAGATCTGCGTATGTACGTGACTAAACACAGGTTACTCGCAATGGGGACCTTGTGAACATGGTTCAAAGCAAAGAGTATTTTCCTTTGGAAATCATGGATAGACTCATGTGGTCATACAGCATGGTCATGCTGACATCTAAAAATGTACATCTTGTACATCTGCACTGGTAGAGGAAGTGTCAATTTATCCTTCACCCCTGCCGGATTTTAACCAACTAGTGTTGGATAATACTGGCTGACTTTTTACTCTCCTTTTCAAGAGTTCCCATTGTCAAACCCTTCAGAGTTGCTGTATTCTTCATTCAGAAATGTTAATACTTTTTGTCTCTTTCAGGCCCAATGACCATGTTACCTCTTCAAGTGGTTTTAGCACAAACAAAATCTGAGCTGATTCAAGGCTCCTTCTTTTAGAACACTATCAGTGCTTCATTCTATCAAATGGACGACTATAGACTAGCTTCTCAAAACGCTCACACAGTAAGACATACAATCCGAGTGTCCACACTTTCAGAACAGTCCTATTAAGGGAAATATGACCATACTGTTTATTTTTCCTCTGCTATAACAAAATACCTGAGGCTTGATGATTAGTAGAGAAAAGAGGCTTATTTTTATCACAGGTTTGGAGGTTTAAAAGCATAGTGCTGGCCAATCTTATTTCTGGGTAGAGTCATTTTCTTTGTACCACACTGCTGAAGGAGCATTTGTATGTGCGTAAGAGCACATAGAAGACAAGAATCTGAGATAACAGACAGAGGTGGGTTTGCTCTTTGTGATAAACCTCACAGAAGAACCAAGCAGAGTCCCACAAGAACTAAGCAGAGTCCCACATGAATGACTATGATTTCTCCTGAGGGCAGCACCACCAAGGAACTTCAGGCTCTACCTTCTAAGGTTCCGCACATGGAAGTTCTCTCATTTACGCACTGTGTCTACCTTACGAGCCCTTACAGGACACCTCCAAACCACACCGAACCATAAAACTTCCTTGTTTAAAGTATTTGTTTAAAAATATTGTTACAGGGCCAACAAGATAGCTCAGTGGACTAAGTACCTGGTTAGGAAAGCGCAGGGGCTGAGGTTCGATCCCCAGCAGCACAAGCCATGCTGGCCCCACCTCAGGGCATGCTGAGCTGGCCACCAAGACTGGGTGTGGTGGCACATGCGTGTAATGCCAGCCAGCGCTGGAGAGACTGAAAACAGGAGGATCATTATGAGTCCGAGCTGCGTAGAGAGACCCTGTACCAAACACATAAAAAATAATAAGAATAAAATAAAAATACTGTTACAGGGAGCAAAATTGGATGAAAGCTAAGATTCTTTAAATACCAAATAGGTTTAAGGTGACATTAAACAAAAGCTACATGTGACAGTTAAATATCAGGTGGAATGATCAGCAGCTCCCTTTTCAAATGGAAGTCCACTCCACCTCCTTAGCACTTGTTCATTAAAGTTTTATGCTCCAAGTTACATTTTCACTGCAAGCATTGTGCTTGTTCTCAGGATGGAAAGATGATGAAACGTGGCCTTTCTTGATATAGCGCTGGATTCCCTCTGCCACCTTGTTTTCCCACATTCCTTACCATAAGCTTAAGCAATTAGTGACCTGGCCGTATACATGCTCCAGTGTCTTGTGAACATTTTCCTATGTGTGAACTATCCTTCCTCCTGCTGCTACCTAGCCAACAACTTGTCCTCTTTCGAGTCCCAAACCTGACTAACTGATAATTATTTCCATTGTGGTTTTTTTAAAAAAATATTCTTTCCTTCTTTGTGTTTAGTACATGGTCTACAGGGCCTCACTACATAGATCAGATTGTAGTGCTCTACCTATGTTCAGCTTCCCAAGCGCTGGGATTAGGCACACACCACCTTACTCAGTCTCAGTTACCCTCTCATTGTGCCCCAGGGAACGAGACTGGCACGGCATGCTGGGAATCGAACCCCAGCCACTGCACTCTGCCTAAGCAGGCACTTAGTCCGCTGAGTTATCTGGCTGACCCTATTTCCATTGTTTTAGCTCTTCTAATCAAGAACTTGCAATGTTGTAATATCCACTACCTGGTAACAACATTATCTGTGCATTTATCTAACTCAGATTCAAAATGACTTGAGGTCAAAGACAATTCTACTCTCACTTATGAATCCTCAGGTCCTGACTCAGCACCTAGCACTCAATACATGCTGGGCAAAAGGTTGCCTGAAAGAATTACTAGATATGTTATGTCTTAAAATGCTGTAACCATTAGTAAAGAAAAGGGCCAAGGAGGATGGGGCCAGAGGTTTGCTGCGTGTTTAACAACCGGTCACCTAGTAAGTCAAAAGGCCATGATTTGCTGGTTTTCATGGTTATACAATATCACCAAACATGAACTTGTGAAGTAGCAACACTCCATTATAAATTATGTCCACTATTATCACAAAATAAATATAAATAAAAGCTGAAGCAGAGGGTGGCTACCTCTTGTGAGGTTATAGGAAAAGGATAGCCAAATAATTAGTATTAGTTTACTTTTAAAGATAATTCATTCATAATTATTCTTATATAAAGACCAAGCTTAGCAATTGCCTTGCAAAATTCTTGAAAAATCCTTCAAACAGCTCTCTTGAGTTAATAAGAGTTGGCCCCAGTACTGCAGTAAATGAAGCATTTAAAGGTAAGGCAGATAAAATAGCAAGAGCATTTATAGAGTAGCTTTTAATGTTCTTATGACAAAATTATTGCAATAAGATAGCTGACTTGAATGGAGATATGATTCATTAGAATACTAATTTTCATCTGTTTCACTTCACTGGCTTATCCCTGGTACCAAAACAAGTTCTGGTCACATACATAATGCTCATTGAAATTTGGTGAATGAAAACATGTTTAATAAAAACCCAGTTTATAGGTCCCTTGGATGCCATGTTAAAGAGGCCTAAAGAAAACTCCTTTTGTGAGGTATGGAGTAAAGCATAGATTACCGAATTCTCATACAGTGCTTACTTCTTGCCAATATAAGAAGAGTGGAAAGAGTCTTGCCCAAAAGGAAAGCTCCATCACCCCAAAAAGAAGTATGGCAATTGCCAGAATCAAGTCAATCTCAGATTGTTCCTCATTCCCTGCGGGGGTTCACACCAATGACTCAGTGCATCCTTTGATGCTAATGCAAACAAAGCAAATTTTGGAGCTTCCAGCAGGATCATAGAGCTACCTAACGGTGGGATTTAAAGGGTATGAGGAAGAGAGTCGCAGGCTTCAGCTGCAGCAGTATCAGAGATGTGAAATTTTATAAGGGGCATTGACCTGTGTTGCACAGTGTCATCCTCTAGAGGGCTTGAACTGTGGGCTTTGTGGAAATGCTTCTAAATCTCCTTTTGCAGTAAATGATCCCATGCCTTAAAAATTCACAGAGAACAAAAGGAGGGTTCACTGAATCTAAGGATTAGCTTTGTTGGAGAAGAACACTAACAGGTAAAAAAGCACAAGGTTGGACAACTGAATCCCTGTATCCATTGCCATGCCTACCTGACTGAGACCCAAAAGCAGTTACATGGCAGCCATCATTTGGAATAATTTAGTCCTGGGAAGGAAAGGACATTATAAAAGAAGAGCCAGTAGTTTTTCAAAAAATGTTCTGTGCTAACTATGCTTCAAACCACTTACTAGCCTTTGTGCTACTTTCACTGTCTAGAAAAGGGGGTCTTAATATCCACACCCTTTTTCTGTTGAGAAGATAAAGTGACATAATGTGGAAAAAGTTTTGACAAGTGTTTGTAGATGGAAAGTAGAAAGTAACAGTTATATCTATCCATTTTTATTGTTACATTGCTGTTATTTTGTCTAAATTAAGAAAAAGAAATTGTTTGAACTACAATATAAAGACTTGCTATGGAGAGGTGCTAAAATATAAGGCAAAGAACCAGGACAGAAATGCACAGGTGGACTATGCTGAATCATTTTTCTTTAATTCAGTTTTATTTGATTTTACCAGCAAGAGTTTTAACATCCCTGACAAAGTTGGAATGTCTGAATATTTCCCTATATTGATCAATGCCAGTATCAGTAAGTGGGTTTACAGCAAGAAAGCAAATATTAATTTTGCAACATGTTAAATTTAAGGTGCTTAACAGGGTAGATTGAATGGAGGCAGGGATTTAGGAGAGTTATCAATGACAGTATGAATTGGAAAGTCCTTGGTATACAAATAGGCAAGGCTTCTTGATTACCTGCAGAAAAAAACTTTGGCAACTGCATTCTTCTTACACATTGATTGGACCAAGAATGGGAACATAAGGGGTGGGGAGATAGCTCAGTAGAATATGCACTTGCCTGGCAAGGGCCTGAGTTCAATCCCCAAGTGTTGTTTTGTTGTTTTGTTGTTGTTGTTGTTTCCTGGCTAGTGAGATATTTAGGAAAGTCTTCTTGGTAGGGTTCTTTGTATCCCTCTCGAATATACACAGACAAAGTCCTGTAAGGAAAACAACTTTGCCTGGTAATCTTTTCCCCACTTTCTAGAATGTTGCCTAAACATGAAGAACAAAGTAAGGTGCTAAACATGGTGGAATTCAAAGACAGGAAAAGCTAGTGTCACTGAACATGTCCTTGAGCGACTGAGCCAGTAACAGAGACCACGTACCTCAGGGTTTCTAAGTATGTGAGAAGAACCTATGATTTGTTTAAGCTACTTGAGGTTGAGTTTTGTCTTACTTGCAGCCAATATGTTTCCTAAGTAATGTATCTAACACAACATGCCGGAGAGCTGTTTTTCCTCAGCATGTGGGGAGCAGAGAAAGGTAACATTGATCATAGGACTGGATGGCAGCCTATATGCAAAACACCTGGGACTTCTCAGCAAAACACAGACTTGTCGTTATTCCTGGCTCAAAGCCAGTTCGTCATGCAAGAGCTGATAGCTAGGCAGCACAGAAGGAGAGCTAGCGTGGAAGGGACACCTAAATAAGCTACCTCCAATAATGGAAGAATGTCATTGGAAATATTTGACATTCTCTGTATAGTCTGAGAAACTGATAAAATCATAATTGTAGAAATGGCACGCTGTATTGCCAATCCAGTGCTGCTTCTTGGGTGCAATCTGGCACATATGTCTTACTGCTCAGCACAAGCAGCAGAAGGAATGAACAAAAAGAAAAGAGCAATTTCCCCACCGTAAATTGGAAAGCCTGCCAACCAGCTAAGTGATCTGCCATCAATCACTGTTAAATTCTCCTTAGCTGCAGCAAATTCAAGGGCTAACTATTACTGAGAGATTTCACACAGTGACTAATGGTATATGACAAACACATTTAAAATCTGCGTACAACAGCACCAGTTTAAAATGTAACTTGAATAATAAATAATTTTAAAGAAATCCTAGCATGCAAAATAAGATATAATCTTTTCTGACATAAATTACAGAGAAGATTATAGTTCTAGAAAGGCATTTGCAAACTGACCAAAACAAAGTCAAAAGTGTAATTCATTCAGAAGGCAACTATATTTGATGATTTTTCACATAAACAGATTTTGAAAGGGGTAGGCAGAAAAGGTATCAAATGGTTGTCAAGGTATAGTCAAAAAAATCCTAGGACTCAGATTGTTTATAAGTGGCCATCAGTGTGGGGATTCTAGAAAGACACAAATACAGTCAGACAGCCTTTCTGTTTTCTAAGAAATATTCACAGTTACTGGTAACAATAATTAGAAAATTTTCCCCTTCAAAAACCAACAAAAGGTATAAACCTGAAATAAAGAAAATTATGGTTGGAGATTGACTACAAAATACAAAATTTCTTAAATGTGTGTTATTTATGTATTCAGGAAAGAAAAAAAACAACTACCATTGGATTTAGAGACCTAGATGTGAGGTTCTATTCCAAACTTACTATGTCTTTGTTTTCTCTTAATTTCATATAATTAACATGACTAATCTCATGAAGAAAGTTGGCTTGGCCAAATATGATCTTATGTAAAATAATTCATAGTAAGTAGTAAAGGATTATTAATTTATTTCTTCTATTTTGTAAAATAAATTCAGGGACAAAGAAGTAGCTTTGTGTCAGAAGAAAATCAGTTGTAAAAGAAAGTATGCAGAGTGTCCATAGCCTGTGTTTCAAAAATTGCATCAGCTTTTATAACATATTTAGATTACTAATGCAAGTTTACTGGAATCATGCATCTGGAGGTTTTGAGAACTTGGAAAGCTACAAAAGCAAACCAAAAAGAAAAAACTAATTTTTAAATCCTGAAAACTAAATCTTGCTAGTCATTGCCCAAATATTAACACATTCATTCTTCAGTTAAGTCCCATTTTTCGCAGGTGCACAAGAGGAACGATTCTTTTCCTTGATTAGATTTTAATTGTTATTGTCAACAAGAGTTTAAGATTTTTGATGAATACGCCATCTCATTCCTAATTCTCAAACCATAGGAAGCAATATTCAACATTTCCAAAGAGATTATTTGCCACTTACATGTGGCAAATAATATGTCCATAGAAATTTCTAATTGCCAGTCTTTGGAACTCCAGCCCACAGGTGTCCTGCTGTGATGGTCGCGGAATCACAAGATGCAAGGCACCTGAGTTGCCAAGCAGGGCTGGGGAGATAGCTCGGTGGTCAAAATGCCTGCATGGCAAGTGCGAGGACCCAGGTTTGATCCCCAGCACTACATGTCATGCCAGTCCGACTGTGTTGGCCCCAAAACCAGGCATTGTGGCACACACCTGTAATCCCAGCACTCAGGAGGAAGAGACAGGAGGATAACTATGAGTCTGAGCTGCATTGAAATTCTGTACCAAATAAATAAATAAATAAATTTTTAAAAAGATAATTTTTTTAAAAGACCCCTAGCTGGTGAGATAGCTCAGCAGACTAAGCACCTGCTTAGGCAAGTGCAGGGACCAGGGTTCAATTCCTAACACTTTATGCCACACCATCGCCCCAGAGGCGATGAGCTGGCCAACAAGACTGGGCCTAGTGGTGCACGCCTGTAATCCCAGCGCTGGGGAGGCTGAAAAGAGAAGGATCACTATGAGTCCAAGCTGAATAGTAAGACCCTGTACCAAAAACATAAAGAAATAGAAAGATTATTAGCAAATGTTACAGCATAAATAATAAAAACAAATCTCTAAGAAGTTTAAGAAAAATATGCAAAAATTTACATTTCTCAGGCTTCCATATCTTCTACAGTGGGCCCTGATATAGGGACGGACCATTATTCATGCTTCCTTTTGTACAATGAGATCAAGCACTACCATGTTTTGTAAAATTCCCTAGAAAATTCATAGTATTGGCAGGATATGAACTCAAGTCCTTCCTTGATCTTCTAAGCTACATTTTCTTCATATCAAACTCAGCAATTTCCAAAGCAACCATTCTAATTTATTGTCTGAAAAAATGACATAAATTTGTAAAATATAACTTGGAGTGCTTTAAAATTTAGCTTTCTTTTTTAAAATAATCTAACTGAAGTTGGATTAATAGTCATTTAAAACTCCACATTAATCTTACTTATATTACATATAACATTGTTTCATTTTTTTAAGTTTATAAATTTAAAAATAATGTCATAGAGGCTGGATTTCTAAAGTATTAGTGGCTTGCTCATTAGCTCAGTTGTTTAAATGACTGCTTAAACAAAGCAGTCAGGCTCAGGATACTGTGGTTCGGTCCCCAGGTCCTCAAGCCTTACCAGACTTGCCCTTAAGGCATTCTGAGCCAGCCTCCCCCCACCAAAAAAAATCCATCTAAAGTATTATTTAGGAGGAAATACACCCTTGCATACTGCATGTTCTATTAAGCAGAAGTAGGATAGGCTCTACTGTGGTAACATTTCCTAAACTTCAGTAGCTTAACACAAAAAAATTTATTTCTTGGTCATTTAAAGATAGAGAGATTCCATTCAGTTCAGGAAGTACTTGTCCATGTGCTGGCTTGGTAATTGAGGCACCTGCTGTCCTGTAATTTCATGGTCACCATAGCAGGGGACCCGTGGGTTGGAATTCCAAAGACAAGACTGGCAATTAGAAATTTCTGTGGATGTGTCATTGGCCAGGGTAGGTCAGTGACATATTACTGTGGACTGAACTATGTCCTCTCGAAATTTGTTGGTATAAGCACAAACCCTAACATGATGGTATTTGGATAAGGGAACTTTCCGAGGTAATAAGGCTCACATAAAGTCATCAGGGTGGAGCCCTCCAGTGGGCTTAGTAGCCTTATACAAAGAGAAGTCAAGGAGCCTGTGTGCTCCCTGTTCCTCTCTTTCAATCTTGCTTTTCCTCTCCTCCTCCTCCACTTGTTTACCTTCTCTCTCTCTCTCTCTCTCTCTCTCTCTCTCTCTCTCTCTCTCTCTCTCTCTTTGTTTCTCTTTGCCCTCAAACTCACTCTGTCTACATCACTGACAGTACAGGAAGATGGTTAAGATGTTTGGGCATGTGCAAAGAGAGAACCTTCACCAGGACCTGACCACAGTGACTCTCAGATCTTAGACTCCTAGATCTTGGACTTCCAGTCTCTAGAACACAGAATTTTGTGGCTGAGGCTGCCCAGTCTGCGATATCTTATTGGCAAACACATGCTGACTAACAGAAAATGAAGAAACACAATTCTCTAGTGTGGGGTGCAGCGGAGAGGGAGGTGACAGTAAAATACCAGCAATGCCTAACCCAGGGACATAGGATATGCCATATTTTTTTAGATTAAAACATCAGCCCAGGAAAACCCTTTGAAAATAGTGAGAGCACCTTTACCATACATCACTAAGGAATCACTCTCAGAAGAAGTGTGAGATCACTCAAAATATTCTTCACATCCATCTTCTGTCTAGAGCTCTGTGATTACCACTGTCACTATGCAGTTTGATGCTGTATCTAAAACCTAAACAGGCTGGTGTCAACATACTAACAGTATGTGTCCATAAGTCTATTCATAAGATTTACATAGGCCTCAATATTAGATACATTTGTTTATATATACAAATCTATATCAAGACGGGTCTGTATACATTTTTGAGCGTATATCTGTATAATTTAGATTTTAACCCAACACATCATTGCATTTTTCCAAGGCTAACTAATAAAGTGTAAGTTTTGAAGAGGAATGCTATGAAAAAAATAATTTTAAATCTTGAATTTTTGTAGTAAATTGATAGCTCTCAAATATTCTGCCTGGTATTAATAGGATTGCACATTTTAGACATTTTCTTCCCCCTTTATTTTATTCCTTATCATGCAAGAGTAGTATGACCATAGGCAATAAAAATGCAGCACATTATGTAATTTTGGACTGAAAAAAATCTAGAATGCTAGTTTTGCTGTAGTTAATTGCTATAAATTAAATAATGTCAGAAAGTAGTAAACAGCTACTCAATCTTAAGAATAGCATGTCTGAAATTAGCAGATGGCAGTCATTGTAACGTTGTCTTCAGCTACTCTGTCTGCACCAGAGAGGAGCGTTAGAAGAGAGTATTTCTATTAAGGAACAGCACAGGAGCAGTGTATAGATTTGCTGTAATTGTTCTATGAGTCAGCAGCTGAATCATTTAATGAATCCCAGGTACATAGCAAGTCATATAACTTTAAGAAGGGTCTAGCGTGTGCATCACCTGTAATAATCAATCCACGCTGCCTTGAGAGGTAAGTGGGAAAGGCTCATGCTGCCTGTTCTTAAGTAATCAAGCTATACTTTGCTGAAGGTGTAAAGCCTAGAAAGACAGTGTCAGAATTCAGTCAGCTGAGGATTCTACAGAATTTTAAATTTTTATGAAACATTAACTACAAGGAAAAGAATGAAATAAAAAGAAAAGAATCCTGTAAGTGACCAACAAGTAGTTTTAGGATGTTGAAATTCTCTTTAAAAATGCATATAATTTCATCTATATCTAACTTCATATAATCTAATTTCACTTATATGTATATGTCTATACCTATAACTGTGGCATGTATGTCTATATGCCTATGTCTATAACAACTCTATCTCTATATCTCTATCTATCTATCTATCTATCTATCTATCTA
>NW_004524587.1:24009183-24012494 GCF_000260255.1 Octodon degus
TATCTATATCTGTATCATTTATATATCTATGTTTATGTCTATATATCTCCATCTACATCATGTATATATCTGTCTTGAGGCCGGAGATAGACAAGTACAAGATGATAATTGTCCCAGATTCCATACTCTGTGATTCTTTGAAGTTAAAATAAAGCAATCTCTTTGACATGCATTTGAAATACACGGACAGATAAGACTTAAAGACCTGAAAAGTGCTCAAGGGACCAATGCCGACCATCAAGTCCACCGTATGTTAATTTGCTGGGATGTGCATAACTCAACCGGAGACACTGATGGAAAGAGAAGTGGAACCAATGTCTCTGCCATTAACGAGCTCATGTTCTAGAATAAGACACATAAGTGTGACACAGACGTACAAGCACAGTGGCAGGGCTAGGCATAGGCTGTATTACTGGAGTATAAAGCCACGACTGGGAAAGGAGGGAAGAGGAGAACTACCGGAAAACATCACCTCCTGGAAATGATAGGGCTTGAAAGAAGTCTTGAAGGTGCTGTCTCTTTGAAATCCACACAAGATACGTGTTTTCTTTTGGACAGTGCATTCACCTTTCAGAAACTTATAGATGACTTGAGCTGTGAATTAGCACCAAAAACTACCAAACAAACAATATGCTTCAGATCTCATGCACTCATTGATAATGAGAACCTAACATGAAAAGCCTTCGGAAGGGAATTTGGCAGAATCTAACAAAATGAAATGGGCATTTATTCTTTGACTTGGAAATTCTACATCTAGAGATTTGCTAAGCACAAAGGTAGAAATGCTTTAAGTGTTCACAAGACCATTTACTTCAGCTGTATTTGTGAAAGCAAAAGACCAGGGAAATTTCTACCAGTAAAGGACAGTTAGGGGGATGGGGAGATGGCTCAGCAGAATAAGCATTTCCCTGGGAAGCACAAGGGCCTGAGTTCCATCCCCGTTTCCGCCAAAAAAAAAAAAAAAGAACAGTTGGTCTAGACCATTGTACACTTACATATTAACATATTGTAAAGGTTGATATAATACTGAAAACCTTTTCATAAAATATTGTCAAGTAAAAAGAAAACTAAAGAAGAGAATATAGTTACATCATTTACTAATACAAATTTTCATTCACAAAACTTTAAGTGGAAATATAGAGCACACAAGTAAATATGGACTCTAGGGAAGGAGAGAGCAAGGTCAGGGTGGGGTCCCCCTCATTTTAAAAGCACTTTGTTCATTAGAACAGCCTATGAAATATGAAGCATTTTACATAATGATAAGACACAATCAATTCAAAAAATCCTGAGAACAATCATATGCGAAAGAAAAATAATGAAGATAAAACTTCATATCTTTAATTCAGCAAATAGATAAAAGTTCTGTAAAAACAACACATTATTACAGTGCTTTCTCTGGTGGAATACACCCTCAGTCAAAAACACCTAAAAAACAAAAACCTCAAAGTACCTTTTGAGTCAGCCTATGATGAGTAGTCGTGGAGATATTGTCATTGTAACATTATTTTATTATTTTGTAGTATCAAAAATGGGTATTTATAGTGACATCACTGAAAACCAGGTTTGCAAACTGGGAGAAAAAATATATATATATTTAAAGTAAAAAATAAAAATCTCATAACCTTGAAATTGGATATAAAACTACACTATGAGCTCATGATATGTTTTCTCAAAATAAATAAAACCTAGATTCTAACTCTACCTACTCATAAGCTCTGCAGCAGTAAATAATTCAGTGGCCATGAGTGTCCCTAAAAGCTTGAAGTTTGCTTTGCGACTATCATTTCTTATCAAAAAGAACTAGGCTTGCTTGAAGAAATCACTTGTTCCAACTGTAAAAATGAGATATATGTGAAATGATTGTGGTCCAGACAACAGAAGTTTCTAAGAAAATAGGTTCATGTCTTATAAACTTGCATCCAGTACCACTACCCAAAAGTCAGGACAATTTAAAAATCAATATATTAATAAAGGTAGCAGACTGGAACAGGTAGATTGCAATTCAGAGTTCCAAAAGACAGGGCTGGGGAGATAGCATGGAGGTCTGAATGCCTGCCTGGCAAAGGGAAAGATCCAGGTTTGATCCCCGGAACTGTGTGCCTGTAATCCCAGTGCTGGGGAGGCTGAGACAGGAGGATCACTGTAACTCCAAGCTGCATACTGAGACCCTGTACAAATAAATAAATAAATAAATCTAAAAATTGCAAAAACAAAGCTTATTTATTGCTTTAGAGGATAATAAAGAATCAAAATTATTTAGAAAGCAATCCATAGAAAAATTCACCTATTTATCTTTCCTAAAGAAGGAAAGGCAACAGTATGCATATATAAAATAAAGAGAAACACAAAAAGTTGTTCACTATTCACTAGAAGATCACAGAAGGTCCGAGAGTACACAAGCCCTCATTCAAACAACTGGTGCACAAACTGTAAATCCTCCTCATTGACTTCCACTGGAAGTGCAAGTAAAGATCTCACTGTCAACTTCAGAATTTCTCCCAGGGAATTTAGGTGTTTCCAGGAGCTCCTGAAATCTTCTGTAATGCTATTCACAGTACACAAATTTTCTAAAATATGGATGAATAAGCTATATGTAACAATGAATATGCAAATTCCTCTACATGCATAGGTAAAATTTTTTTTAAAAAAACAGTGTCACTATCCTAATGATCAAGAATTGTTCATTTTTTTATTTTTTGTGGGGAAAAGGTGGGGTTATTTTACCATAATTTTATTGAGAAACAAATAGCAATGAGTCAGTTTCAAACCAAATTGCTGGGACAGTTTCAATAATTCACACATTGCATACATTCTTCCTAGGGGCTAATTGCTGTACAAGATGCAGACATGATATCCTATTTACAAACACCATTAGAACAAATCCCTCTGTTCATTAAGAGGATGTAACTATATATCTATCCTAACCATTTTAAGAGTAGAAGTGAAATTGGAAGTGACCTTGTAAAACACAGGCTGTCTAAAAGCTCATGTTTTTGTTTGTACTATTCTTGCAAAGAAGACAACCTTGTGGTTATAATACACATTCTCTGTCTAAAATATTTTTAAGTAATATACAACTAAAGTAAATACAGAAATAGAATAAGAGAGGGCCAACCAAATAGCTCAGCAGATTAAAGCACCTGCAAGCAGGAGTAGGGGCCAGGGTTTCAATCCCTGGGCCTGCCGTGCCAGTCCCACCCTTGGGGCGTGATGAGATGGCAATTAAGACTGGACGTGGTAGTGCATGCCTGTAATCCCAGCTCTTGGGAGACTGTAAACAGGAGAATCACTACAAGTCTGATCTAGTA
>NW_004524587.1:24012613-24016403 GCF_000260255.1 Octodon degus
AAAATCAAGGCCACAGAAAAAAGAACAATATAATAACTATACAGAAGACAGTGGTTATATTCCAAACTTTCTGAAAACCATGGGGAAGACGGGAATGTAAATGTTCAGACTTGTGGTCTTAATTAGACAGAGGTATACCTCGTTCCTTAAGGCTTCCCCCATAAATGAATGTTTTTAAATTTTTTAATTAAATTTTAATGAGAAATAAACAGCAATGAGACAGTTTCAAAACAGGTTAGTAGGACAGTTACAATAATTATACATTGCAAATTGTTGTCTTCGCAGTAGTTATTCATAGTACATGATGCAGACATGGTATCTTGTCTAAACAATATTAGTACAAATCTTTCTTCTCAATGAACTAAGAGAAAGTAGCTGTATATCTATCTATCTATCTATCTATCTATCTATCTATCTATCTATCTGCACACTTTGCCACTACAAAATGGTTCTTCATTTCCCCCCCTTTTTTTTGTTTTGCCAGAGATGGGTGTTCCATTGTTGTTAAGTAAGCTGTATTTGGAGAGGTCTTTGAAGGACCTTTTCATACTTGATGACAGCTCAAAGACTGGAGGTACTTGAATTCAACAAAATAACCCAATATAGTGTCCATCACCTGAGGAACGGATGAAAAAGATATGGTGTTTTTATATAATGGAGTGTTACTCAGTTATAAAGAAAAATAAACTCAAAGCCTTCATATATAATGGATGCAACTTGAGATGTACTCATAAGTGAAATAAACCAGACACATATGTGTAACTATTGTATTGTATCCCTAGTGTAAGAACTCAGAAGAGGAAATAAAAATTAAAAGGTATAACACAGTTAAATGGAAAGTGAGAATTTAGGGATTAAACAACGAAGAGACAGAAAGTAGGAAAGTTAGGAGATATGGCAAGGACGAAAACGTGCATTTATATAAACGAGATAGCTAAGACAATGGTCCTAAGAATCTCCATCAGGGTTTTGAAAATAGCAGTTAATGAGTAGAATTCTCACCCTGACCAACTCAATATGGTGATATCTGTGAACAAAGCAACTACACTGCGGAGAGCATTGTGTAACAGTAAAACCATGCTTGCAATGCCTATCATTTTGGTCTTCTAAATGTGCACTGCTTCTAATGTCATATGAATTGTTGCTATACCCACAGATGAATTTTAAAAGATAATACTTAAGCAGGGCTTTTGAAGTAATACAAATATAGAACCAATATACTCTACCTTGGATGTCAATATTTTCATATCTCTTCTTAATTTTAATCTAAATGATACTCAAGATCATCGTACACACATACACAGACAAACAGAGACAGCGAGTCTCATCACGTCCAAGATGCAGGCTTATTTCCAAGCACTATCTTGGCGAGGTGGGGGTGGATTCTTGCCCTTGTACAGTTTTCCTGTCTTGCCTCTTTCGTTTTTTGACTGCGACTTATAATCTGCATAAATGGCTCATGAATATCTTGTTCTCTGACTACAGGTTGCCTGAAAGCCTCTTTACAAATAGGCGGAGTTAAAAGGCAAACAAATGGGGACCTCCCACCACACTTTTTAGAGGGAAAGACTTTGCTTCTTGTTTTTGAATGACCAAGGCAAATTTTTATTCAAGTCTCCAGGCTGAGGGGGAAAAAATCTGAAAATTAATGAATAAAAATGAAACCAGAAAAGAAATGCCTGGAGCCTTAGAAAGTGCTGAGAACAAAGGGACAGCAAGAGCCATGAATACTAATGAGATTCCCACTACTCTGATATCAGGAGTTATTCTTTCCTGTCCATTTAACCAAGCCCTCAAGTCACCTTCTCTGCCCTGGCGAGAGAAACTCAATCTATTAAGTCTTCTCCAGAACGGAAACATTCACTGACATTGAAAATTATGTTAGCAACAATCTCAATTTGGCTTTGTGTGTTATTAGGTTGATGCATGCCCATCTTGAATGAATATGTAATATACCACCATGAATCCTGAGTTGAAAAGTACTAATCGAGGGTGTGAGAAATACAGTCCTGTACTAATTCTTATACTTTTGGCAATATGGTGAGTAATGGTGTCTTTTTTTATAATAAAGATCTTTTTTTAATTCATTTCTTTGCCTTCACCAATTACTCTGCAATTTAGAGAGAGCTCAAGGAAGAGTAAATGCTTTATATGTTAACCTTCATTTTATTCTAAGAGTAAACGTAGGATAAATATTTCTATTTTAAAGATGAGAATACTACACTGAGGGGCTGGGGAAATAGTTCAGCGGTCTAAATGCCTGCCTGGCAAGCTCAAGGTCCTGAGTTCTAGTGCCAGTACCATATGCCAGGGAGGCCTGGAACCTCAGGCGCACCATACTATAGGGCCACCGAAATCAGGAATGCTGGTGCATGCTGTAATCCCAGCGCAGGGGAGGCTGAGACAGGAGGCTCACTACGAGTCTGAACTGCATGGTGAGATCCTGTATCAACAAAACAAACAAACAAGTAAGAATACTACACTGAGGCTTGCCAGGAACATAGCTCAGTGGCATAGATCCCTGCCTGTCAAATGTAAGGTCCTGAGTTCAATCCCTGGTATCAAATAAAAAAAAAAAATGATTACTACACTGAGGCTTAAAAGAGCATTGCTGTTGGACCAGGTTCATGGAGCTAGTGGCCACAGATCTGGGCTAGAGGAAGTTAATTTGTCTTATATGGTCACAAAAGATTGTGGTTAACCAACATACACTTGCAAGTCTTGGAAGTACACTCAATTTTTAGGGATGGAGATATAGTCCATAAGTAGAGCGCTTCTCTACCATGAATAAGGCCCTGGATTTTTTAAAAATGTATTTAGCACAGGGTCTACAGGGTTGCACTACACAGATCAGACTCTTAGTGATCCTCCTATTTTCAGCCACCCAAGTCCTGTAATTACAGGTATTCAACCCCACACCCAGTCTCTCAAAGGACCCTGGGTGTGGGGACAGAGCTGGCACCTCAGACTGGGGATCAAACCCTGGTCCCTGCTCCTGTCTAAGCAGCTATACATAAATCTATACAAATATTCTGATAGTAAGGACAAAACAGTGATATAGGAGCCCCAAAAATATACAATTAGCAAGTATAAGGCAAGAGTAATCAGCATACCTTTAACTAAAACATTCCACAGGAATTACAGTGCCCTTACATTAAACTGCCTTATATTCAAAATAGTTAGGATAGATACAAAGTTACTTTCTCTTAATTCAGTGAATAGAAAGAGTTGTTCTAATAGTGTTTAAGAACAGGATAGCGTGTTTGCATCTTGTACTATGAATAACCACTAAGAAGCCAACAATATGCAATGTATTAATTATTGAAACTGTCCTACTAATTGGTTTTGTGACTGTCTGAATGTTATTTGTATCTCAATAAAATTATTTTTTTAAAAAAAACTGTCTTCTCTTGGAAAGGTATGTGTACTCTGAAAAACTTCCTCAGTCTCAATGGTACTCTTTTCTCCTGTTTTGTGCGGCACATGATTTCTATGATGGTAGATATTCTGTAATTCTCACAGTAATTTTTTAGATGAAATATGTCATCATGACAGTCTTATAAAGACTTAGACTAGAAATACAGAAATGAGCAGCACAGCTAGATCAGTACAAGAGAGATGAGATTGGGGTTAGCAAGCATTCAAAGGCTTTTTCCTTGTGACTTTGCTCCACATTATCAACTCATTGAAATCAAAACTGTGACCATTAATCAAAGATTTATAATGGTATCAGAATTCAAGCAGAAGAGAGAGAGAGAGAGAGAGAGAGAGAGAGAGAGAGAGAGAGAGA
>NW_004524587.1:24016809-24020668 GCF_000260255.1 Octodon degus
AGGAGGAGGAGGAGGAGGAGGAGGAGGAGAAGGGTACTTCAAAGGAAAAAAATATTTCTCATGAGTATAGTCTCAGGAATTTTGATGTATCTTTTGGGTGGCACAGTGTGTGTGGCTGAGACAGAGACCAGGGTATGCAGGTCAAGAGGAAGCACAGAGCTACAAGGTGAACACATGTGACCATGGTGTAGGCCATATGAAGAACTTTGCTTTTTGACCTTCAAAGCAATGGAAGCTATGGGCAAGCTTTAAACAGACAGCTAACTTAATTGACTTTGGAATTTGCAAAAGTTCTTTTGGTGGCTGTGTGGAAAGCAGCCTAAAAGGGAGTGAGAGTAAAACCAAGACCAGGTAGGAGGTAACAGCAGAAATACATGGGGTGTGACAGTTTTCCAAAAGAGAGGCTTTGTCTCATACCCGAATCCTCAGTGACCTACATGGGATTTGTCTTACACCTGTATCCTTATAGCTTGTGTAATACTAATAACTAACTGTGGTACAGTGTGATAGATGCAGTAGTGGAAACATACCTTTGATAGAATGGACAGACAACAGAAATGGGAATAATCAGCTCTTACATATGGCATGATAATGAAAGATAAAGCTTTTAAGCTCATGGATAGATCTACATTTTGATCCAGGCAATGAGGCCTGTAACTATAACTATAACTATAACTATAACTATAACTATAACTATATTACCATTGGTTAAATTCATAACTTTTCTGAGTAACTTCATTTTTCCCATAATATACTAGAGTACTTACTTTGTAAAGTTGTTATAAAGGTTGTGAATATTATGCTACATAACTAAAATCAAAGTGTTTTGGTCAATACCTGAGGAATGTTTACCAGTTAATGATAATTCTTGGTTCATTTTGTTTCATTAATCATTAAATTTAATATTTTCTAGAAAAGGGAAGCAATTGATCTTGATGAATGAAAAATATCAGCAAGTAGGAAACAGGAATTATGTGTCTACAAAAAGAGCAAAAAATAATATTTGTAAAACATTGTTTTTAATATCAAAGAATCCATGTATTATTATACAGATAGCCCTTAATCTATGATAGGATTACAATTCATTAAACCATGATAAGCTGACAATATAATCAGCTGTAACTGCATTTTAATGCATCTAAACTACCACACATCATAGCTTAGCCAAAT
Organism: Octodon degus; assembly: GCF_000260255.1. NCBI lineage: Eukaryota > Metazoa > Chordata > Mammalia > Rodentia > Octodontidae > Octodon > Octodon degus. The sequence continues at coordinate 24,017,980 of NW_004524587.1, forward strand.
CTACCTTAAACGTGCTCAGAAATCTTACGCTAGCCTGTATTTGACTAAAATCTTCTAGCACAAGTCTACTTTAGTTTTTAAAAAGTGATGGCTATTTCATATCATTTACTGAATACCTGTATCCAAAAGCAAACCAAGTGAAAACAAACCAAGGCCAAGCACAGTACAGTGTGGAATGCATCCTCCCTGCTGTCATTCTGAGGTTCTGGTGGCTGCTGTTCCCTTCTGCATCTCAGCAGTGCAAGAGAGCATCAGAATCATTTTACTTGCCTAGGAAAGGAGCAAAACTCAAAGCTCAAAGTCTTGTTTCTATTGGATGTTTATGGATTTCCTACCATATTAGAGTGAAAAAAGTCATTAGGTTGAACCATCCCAAGTAAGGGAGCATCTGTATAGCATTTAAAGAAATTAAACTGTAATAAATTCTAAGTGGAATTTTCTAATCAGCTGTTAGGGCTCAGAACAGCTTCACATGTTTTAAAAATATGAAGAGGACACACAAAGCTAACTGGCTGAAATCCAAATCTGAGTCCAGGTTGACACCTGCTGCTGCGTTTTGGACACTATAATCTGTTGCTTCTTAATTTTCCATCTGTCCATGTCTTGTGCCCCAAGTGTTTTTAACACTTTCAGAGTTCATTGCCACTATGATTCTGCCCTTTGCCCATATTTGCTGAAGCGTAGGGCGGAAATCCTACAGAACACTTTAAATTTTAACCTTCAGTCCTTCAACAAAACTTTCTTTTTCTGGCTAGCATTTTTACTTGCAAATAGTGGAACAATTCCAACGAAACATAGCAGTCATCAAAGTATAACACCCAGCCCTCTTGGAGTTACCACTAACTTCCATAGGGCTGGCATATAGAAGACTTAATGCAAAGTTTCTAGGGTTCCTGATGTTAAGCAGACAGCCAGAAAATGTAGGCTTTTCCTTAATTTGGGAGTTGGATGTCTAATCGGATAGCAATTCCAGTTAAGTTGAAAACTGAGGGTGAAGGAGATGTTTGGTCACAGTTCTACCTTCTCACCACCTTACTTCATAGAAGAAAAGAAAGAATGATTTATAGTAAAGAGTACTGGTTAGTGCCAGGTTATAGTAATGATGTTACATCAATAGTTTAGAATTTTATAGTTGCACTCAAAACTGAATAAACAAAATAGAGGGGGAAAAAAGATTTATGTCCCTTCTCAAGGACCTAGACAGTTATTTATTGCAAATATAACAACTTCCATTTGAATTTATTTCTAAATTCTCCCCACAGTTGCTGTAGTTAAGACTGCTGCTTTTTATTTGGAAGTGTGACTTCACTTGTAGTTTTGCCCCTTTTTTCACATAAAGACTTCATAAAAACTTAAGGGGCTAATATTTTTTTGGTTGTGTATGTGTTAAATATTAATGGCAGTTTGTTCTGAGATCCTTGCCTTCCCTGCAGAGGCTTTTAAAGCTGAATTATACCAAAAGTTATGACATTACACAAGCAGAGTAGCAATCTTTCCATAATGAAGTCATTTGTTCACCAGCCTTAAAATAGTGTCTGGATTAAGCCTCCCTTTTCCCTTCATCCCTCTGAGTTAGGCAAGAAAGCATTGGAAATGCAAATAACACACCTAGACATCACTTAGCACCCATTTTAGCTGAGGTCTCCCCCTTGATGTCTGACTGATCAATATAATTATATTCTTTAAAAAAGCATTGAGGCTAGCGAGATAGCTCAACAGACTAAAGTGTAGGCAAGCTTAGGCAAGCGCAGGGACCACAGTTCAATCCCGAGCACCACATGTCCCACCAGCTCTGCCGCCAAGGCGGGCTGAGTTGGCCAGAGTCCAGGCATAGTGGTGCACCCCTGTAATCCAGCACTGGGGAAGCTGAAAACAGGAGGATTGCTGAATCTGAGCTGTGTAATGAGACCCTGTTACAACCAAATACAGAAAGAGAAAAGAAAAGAAAACCATTGTGTCTGTTTTCTCTGAGAATAAGCTCAGTAGCTCAGTAGCAGCAAGTGAGAGGAGCCCTTTTATTTTATCATTAAATCCAGTGTATTAGGGATTGGGTCCCTATTAACCTGTCAGACCTGGCTTTGGCTGCTTCAGGGTGGAGTGTTTGAAGGAAGTGTAAGAGTACCCACACATTATGCCCTCGGGCTTTGGGGATAAACTTTTCTGTTCTAAAAAAGTCAGTGACTATAGGTATTACAATAAATGTCTGCAGGTTCATAGACATTTACTAAAATTTACTTTGTTCTAAGGACTTTGCTCTGAGCTTGAAAAATAAATATGAATAAAACATTGACATTATTTGCAGAAATCCACCTCCCAGGAAGGAGATGGCTACATGTAATGTACTGAGGAGATTTTAAAAATTCATGTAATTTAGGAATAAAAAGCAAGTAACCTAGTTTATAACTGAAAATTCAAAGGCCTGTCTTCAAAAAATAATCCCTCTGATGTGACATCTCTAGGTTTGGGTGAAGAGGGATTTGGGTAGGAGGGTCTAGCAGTCAGGCATAGGGTATCTTTCGAGGTTTGAAGAGAACTCTTATAATCAATCCAGTGCTAGCCAGCCCCACTAGGGAAACATGAAACAAACAAGAAGTCATTGCCAAAGCAAAATTAGGGTGCTACAGCAAGAGAGAGAGAGAGAGAGGGAGGAAGAGAGAGAGAGAGAGAGAGAGAGAGAGAGAGAGAGAGA
>NW_004524587.1:24020848-24027512 GCF_000260255.1 Octodon degus
AAGGAAGGAAGGAAGGAAGGAAGGAAGGAAGGAAGGAAGGAAGGAAGGAAAGAAGGAAAAGGCATTGGAAAATTCCAAACGTCAATGCCCCCTTTAAGAATACCTAGTCTCAGCTGCTTCAACAAAGCAGTCAGTCTATTTTGCACCTCAGCAATACTTTTCTGTTGAAATATAGGCATTTCTGGGAAGTTGCTCAATTATCTTCCTAGCCCAAGCCAGTGGTGGCAAACCTATGGCACATGTGCCGCAGTGGGCTGTTTGTATCATTGGAAGCTCTAAAAGGTTCACCGTCTCTGGTAAGCTGACTGAAGGATATTATAAGAATATCACCTGTGTACTGGCTTCTTGTCAGAGTAGAAAATTCAATGAAGATCAGAAATCCTTATTTCCTACAGATGAAGCAGCTGCTATCTTTATTCTTAGGACCCAGAGGAGGATATCAGCTTCATTGGGGCTAGGGAAGTAGCCTAGTGGTACAGCCCTTGCCTACCATGTGTAAGATCCTGGGTCTGATCTCCAGTACTGCAAAAAAGACACTTAATTGTTTTCTTTCTTTTTCTTTTTCTTTTTATTCAGAACTGAGGATTGAACTCAGGCCCTTGCACTTGCCAGGGAAGCACTTATTCCACTGAGCCACTTAATCATTTTCTACCAGGTAGACACATCTGGAAAACTGAAAGCAGAAATACTTAGCAACTTGGCAAGAGAATGCCTAAGAAGGTTGTTAAGCAAAACATAAGATGCTCAGTTAAATATGAATTTCAGACAAATAAGAACAAAAAAATTGGCAGTGTTGGGAATCAAAACCAGGACTACACACATGCTACTAGGTAGATACTCTGCCACTGAGCAAAACCTAGCTCAGCGGATTAAAGCTCCTACTTAGGCAAATGCAAGTGTCGGAGGTTCAATCCCCGGCCTGCCATGCCTGGCTGTCCTGGGCACGCTGAGATAGCGATTAAGACTGGGAATGGTGGCACATGCCAATAATCCCAGCACTTGGGAAGCTGAAAACAGGAGGATCACTACAAGTCCAATCTGTGTAGTGAGACCCTGTAGACCCTGCACTAAATACAAAAATTAAAAAATATTAAAAACCCAGATCATATATTATAAATATTTGTAAAGCTACTACTGCCATGATATCAGTATTAAAATGTGTCCTACCTTTTACTAATTTTTAAGATAGATTTTATAATGTGATTATTTACTCTGTAAATGGTATGGCCTCATTAAAGTATTACATATTAAAAAAAAAAGCAGTCAGGCTCAGGTTGCTGTGCTTGATCCCCACAACTCCAGACTGCCAAACCTACCCTGAAGGCATTCGGAGCAAAAAAAAAAAAAAAAGAATACCTAATCCCTCCTTGTTTCTTAGAAGTGAAGATTTCCTTAAACTCATTGCAGATAAATTGGAAGAGGTAATAACCAGTAACAGGTCATACATTTGTACCATACATTATATTTTGCAAAGTCCATATGCTTGTGGTATTAAGGCCAATGCTTTTTACATTCTGAAGTACAAATTTAATACAGGAGGCAGGTGAGTCATATACTCAAGACCATGGATGTAAGTATTCTAAATTTTAACTTCTGCTTCATTACTGTGAGCCTAATTCAAGGAGAAAATATGAAAGGCATAATATACTTAACATTCCTCAGTCTCATTTTCTTCATCAATGAAGTGGAATAATACAATGACATGCAAAATAATTTTATGAAATATACCAGGGTTTTGTCAGTGCATTACATAGGTGAGGTGAATTTCTCAGTAAAATGTTTTCTAATCATTTAGTAGACAGTCTTACCCTACTTTATAACATTTCTATGCCTGCACTTTTAAAATATGTATCTTGTTAATCTTTAAGTTATTGGTACTAATTATGTTTCATTTAATCCACACTTAATGAAGAAGGAATTTTCTGTGAATAAAAATGGGTGAATGAAGAAAACTTGCTATAATGCGGTATCCTACCACATGTTTTCTTTATTATAGAGTGCTTACTAAACTTTTATGTTTTCTAGACTTCTAAGGATCCCATATCATAACTAAGCAGGATTTATCCTTTAAGTCCCAGTTTGCTTTGGTATTTACAAACTAATTATGATAAGTTACCACACTAGTACAATAAAGGAGAAACAGTAAATATTTATATTAATCAATAAAGAATAACATTTGATGGAATTTAACATTCTTCCTGAAGAGGTAAAGAGACATTCTTAGCAAATCTTTGTTTTTTGTTTTTTGTTTTTTGTTTTTGTAAATTAGTAAGGGTCTACAGGGTTTACACGGTCTCACTATGTAGATTGGACTCACTATGAGTGATCTGCCTGTGCTCAGCCTCTCAAGAGCTGGGATTAGAGGCCCATGCCACCACTCCCAGTCTCAATTTCAGTCTCAGGGTGCCCCAGGGGCAGGGTTGGCATGCACACTGGGGATCGAACCCTGACCGCTGCACCCGCCTAAGCAGGCTCTTTAATCTGCAGTGCTATTTGGCTGGCTCCATTCCTAGAAAATCTTAAATAGAATAAGACTTCATGAACTTGAAGGATAGCCTCAGCCTGTGGTACCTTGGGAAAGTGATGTAACCTTAACAAGGAGTGCATAAGGGAAAGGAAGCTAAGTCATTGGGGCATGCAGTGAGAGAGGACTCTAGGATACCAGTCCTCCCCTTCCCTCCTTTTCCCTCTCTCCCTCTTCTCCTCTCTTTCATTGCCAGCCATAAGGTCAGCAGCTTTGACCCCACGTGCTTCCCGCCATTATGTTCTGCTTCCCCGCAGACCCAAAAGCTCAAAGCCAACCCATCCTGCACTTCATCTCTAGAACTATGAGCCAAAGTAAATCATTCCTCCTTGCATGTAAACTCGGGCATTTCATTACAACAGACAGTGAGAAAGCACAGTCATCTACAGGAGTATCTACTGCTAGCACATGCAAAATGGCTACAGATTGCATGGGTTTTCCTCCAAACAGTTAGGAATGTTCATTCTTAAAACTGTTATCCATTCCATAGGGACTTAAAGTTCAACATATCAATACTTGATGAAAAATACCTGTTCCATATAATGCCTAAGATGTTTGATATTCAGACAGATAGTGAGGTTAAGCTTAACAACCTAAGTTGTATGGTAATAACAATAAGCTTCTCTTCTGGATGGTTAACAAACTAAGTTTGCATACCAGAATTAGATGAAGGAGGGCTGCAAGGAAAGCCAACATTTTGGCCCTAGCCTTCTAAGGTCAATTAAGACTCCAGACATATGAGAACTTGTACTGCAAAGTCATGTACCTCAGTAGTGTCCCAAATTTTCTGATCAAGGAGATTATGGGGCCAAAGAGGAAAGTGATCAATGATGTAGAGTATGCCTAAAGAGAGTCACATGGAGAGAAAACATTATCTCAGGCTTTCACAGAAAGCACATTGGCCAAGCAATGGCCGTGACTCATCCACATGGCTCACACTGACAAAGTTTCTACAATCTGAGGTACAGGATCTCAGGATAAATCCTGAGGGGATTTCACTGACCTTATCAGACCCAAAAGCTACAACTCTTGTTGCATAGGTCTTGCTTTACCTTGGTGTTAACCATCTAGCAGAAAAGTATAAAAACGAAATACAAGAAGTAAAGCCATGCTGTTATGTTGAGCTGTAGTGAACTCAGGTCAACAATTTCTGACATTGCCAGTCAAGCAGAAGACCCAATACTATTATGGGCTACTGGACTCTTTTAGAATATTTTTCTGAGTTTACACACCTATAATATTCAAATAACGGAACTTAACAAAAAGGGGGATACAGATGAATGTCCATTTTGTATCTGTTTATTCAAAGTGGCTAGGATAGATATATAGTTACAGTCTCTTAATGAATAGAGTGATTTGTTCTAATGTTTGTAAATAGAATATTATGTCCACATCTTGTACTGCAGTTAACCACTAGGAAGAATGTATGCAATGTGTTAATTATTGAAAATGTCCTACCAATTTGATTTGAAACTCTCTCACTGCTGTTTGTTCCTCAATAAAATTATGAAAAAAATAAAAATAAAAGAGTTATCCAACACCTACTCTGCCATGCAATAATACAATTAATAGGAATAGAGTATACATAGACAGGATAATGGAAAGTAATACATAGCTATCTATAAAAAGTATAAATACTATACATAATACTCTGTGACTTGGTCTACAAAAATTGCAGGACAAATTCAGTATACAAATATCATGCATATTTCTAGTAGAAATTTTTCTGTCTCTATAGAGGTACCAGTCCTGAATGTGTCACAAATGGAGTAATAGAATATGTAGTCTTTTGTGCCTGCTTTTTTTTCACTTGTCTAATGTTTTAAAAGTTCTTTTATGTTATAGAAGCAAGTCTTTTTTTCCTGTATTTTAGTACAGGGCCTACAAGGTCTATACGGTTTACAGGGTCTCACTACGTAGATCAGACTCATAGTGATCCACCTGTGTTTAACCTCCCAAGAGCTGAGATTCTAGGTGTGCCACAATGGCTAGTCTTAAAACACCTACAAGTTATTCCTTTCTTTCTATAAGCAAATAATAGTTCCTTGTCTGGATACGCATTTTTTAAACCAGGTGTGGAACATAGGATCTTGCACTTGCCAGGCAAGCATTTGTGCTGCTGAGCTCTGAACCTGGATATACTATATGTAGCTTTTAATTAGTGAATAGGTATTTGAATTGATTCCACTTCTTGGGCAGTGTGAACATAAATGCTATGAACATTTGTGCATGAGTTTGTTGCATGGGCATCCACTTTTATTTCTATTGGTTCTGTGTGTAGTGTGTAGGCTGGCACTTTCCAGTTACATGGCAACTTTGTGTTTAATCTTTTGAGAAACTTCTAGACTGTTTTCCAAAATACCACTGGTAGGAATATAAAGTGATGTGACTGCTTTATAATATTTCTTAGGACACAGTAGAATAAAAAAATTTAAAGCTTCAGTAAATAAAAAAATACATTAGGCTTTGCTAAAATCAAAGTTATTTGTCCTTCACAAAATAGTTTTAAAAATACTAGAAGTAGAAAAATTATCCAGTGATGATAGAAATCTTATCAGGAGTTATCATGGCATGCATACAGGACAAATTTTTCCTAGGTGATGGGAATATTCTTTATCTTAATTGAGAAGGAGTTCTAAAATGATTGCTTGGGAAAAAAAATCTACTTAACAATGAAAATTTGTGAATTTTCTTCTATGAAATTGTTCCTCGATAATTTTTTTTTATCTAAAAAGGCGGCTACGAGGCAGTTGCTGCATCCCAGGTACCGTGGTATGCCTTGAATACGGAGTGTGACAGCCATCTGTACAGTCCTGTTAGGGCTACAGCGTGGTCTCCTTGCAGATGTCTCCTCTGTTTTACTTTTAACCCTCACAAGAATCTTATAAGAAAAGGTAGACTAGAAGTATTATTTCCTTTCAGAATTGAGGAACAATGACTCAACTATTTAAAGCAAATAATTCAAAGTGACAACATAGCACATGGCAGGGACCTATGACCAGATAGTTTCTAATACCTAAAGGTTACTTCCTGTCTTAAAACTACAAAATGATACATTGTCTCTATTCATTCTCTTCTCACAAATAGGACAAAATACCCCCCACAAAAAAAATGTAAAAGGCAACGTGATCTACTTTGGCTTATAAATTCAGAGATCTCAACCCAATCCTGTCCACTCCATGACTTCTAGGCCTCTTGTGAGGCAGAAACATCATGGTGGAGGGTGTCGTAGAGAAGACTGCTCAACTCTTGGCAGACCAGAAGCAGAGAGCATCAGAGAGAGATGGAGGAAGGGAGGGAAGAGCCAGGGACGAGTCATACCCTTGAAGGAACAACCCCAGGAACCATCTTCCTCCACATGCACGTAACCTATTAGTGGGTTCGGCACCCTATGATCCAGTCACCTCAGGGGGCCCAACTCTGAGTACTGTCACATCGGGAATGAATCTTGATGGGATATTTTATGTCTTAACCATAGCAGCATCATCTCACGAGCATTTATAGAACAGACACACAGACATCCATACACGTAGCAATAAAAGCATAACTAGTAGGAAGGAGAACACCAGACAGCTCCACTTTCCTTCTGGTTTTGTCACTGTGGGAAACGTGTTTAAAGGCTTTGAACTTCATGTTTTCTTTTTTTTCCCTAAGACTGGAAATACCTACCTGTTTACAAATACAACTGGCTTGGTTTCAGAAATTTATTCTACACTTTCCCCTATGCTTACAAAATATGCATAAGTATGTGCATCATCACTGCAACTTTGGGTTATAGGAATATATATATATGAAGCATCCCAAAAAATTCATGTGTAAATAAATCCCCAGTTTGTTTCTAATAGGAGATAGTAGAAACATTATTCCTCTGTCTGTTTTGCCTTCTGGCCATAATGTGCGTGATTTTCCTCTCACACGTTTCCTACCATGACAGACTGCCACTGGCCCAAAGCAGCAGGTCAGCCAGTCACAGACCAGAGCTTCAAATAGCTGAGGCAAAATGCTGCTTTACTTATTATAAGTGTCTCCAGTACTTGTTATAATGGCGGAAAGCTAAGCCAACATTCCTTTGTGTGCGTCTATGTGTGAGCAGTGTGTATTTTCACTCAATATAACATATATAATCAATGGCAAATATAT
>NW_004524587.1:24027657-24034563 GCF_000260255.1 Octodon degus
TGTCCACTCCATGACTTCTAGGCCTCTTGTGAGGCAGAAACATCATGGTGGAGGGTTTCGTAGAGAAGACTGCTCAACTCTTGGCAGACCAGAAGCAGAGAGCATCAGAGAGAGAGAGTTGGAGGAAGGGAGGGAAGAGCCAGAGACGAGTCATACCCTTGAAGGAACAACCCCAGGAACCATCTTCCTCCACATGCACGTAACCCATTAATGGGGTCGGCCATAATGTGCGTGATTTTCCTATATATAAGAGTGATATCACTCTTTTTAGGAAGTGTATACCAATCCTTATCAATGCCATGACATTTTTCCATTACTTCTGTTAATGAAGAAGTTTCAAAATAGTGTACCTTCAGATAGACTATAAACGAAACTGTAGAACCATATGTACACGATATTAATGCCATTAATTCTACAGGGTATGTTACTAAAAATGGAAAACTACTGGCTAAGGAGCTTTGCATCTATAACTGTAACAAATATAATCAAAGTATGGTTTAAAACATTTGTTTGTAGCCAGGTTTGGTGGTACATGCCTATAATCCCAGCACTTGGAAGGCTGAGGCAGAATATCACTGTGAGTGCCAGACCAGCCTGGCCTACAAAGTGAGCTCAAAACCAGCCGCAACTGATAATGAGACCCTGTCTGAAAAATACAAACAAAAGTTTTAATATGCATCCTTACCACAAGTAGGAGGGTACACACTCACTTTATTCATTTGCTAACTATGATTGTCTTTCTTTTTCTGCTACTAGAGATTTAACCCAGGTCCCTTTCACAATGATATATTCCCTTTTATTTTTTTTTTCAATTTTTTAAAACTTTGAGACAGGGTCTTGCTAAACTGCTTCACTGTCCATGACAATTTCTATTCTAAACCAAGGTGTACAGTTACATTCATGGTGTCCAGGCCTGGGGGACAGCTCAGCTAGCTCAGTGGCATAAACACCTGCCTGGCAAAACTAAGGTTATGGGTTTGATTCCCAGTTCTGTCCAGTCCACTCCAAGCCTTCACTCATCCTATCAAAATGCGATTGTATTACAGTTGCTCTGTGAAGTGCCGTTCCCTCATTCCCTCAAACACAAGCCTGGGCTCTGAGCACAGAGTTGGTGTCCCGAGGTACAGATCCAGAGGAACAGAGGATTTTCCTTCACTCTAGCAGCTCATGTATTGACTCTTTTCCACACATCTGAGCTAATGACTTTGCTGATCTGCAGCAGAGGATTACACTAAGTCACTCGTTGTAATGCTCGCTTGACTGAGGATGAACTGAGGATGAAATGATGTTTGTAATGTTCTTTCAGGGACTGCAAGCCTTGGAATTTATCAAATATTTATATTAGGTGATTATTAGATATAAAGCACACTCAGCACCTGGCTGTCTACCAGTCTCTGTCCAAATCTATGTACAAAAGCTCGCTCTCTCATCCCATACATGTTTGAAGGATTCAAAAATATAGGAAAGAATATGCTGGAGATAGGACACAATCTCACTCAGAGGTATGGAGCCAGACTCGAAGGGGTATGATAGGTGAAATGAGAGATGATCTGGTTTCACAGAGGTGGGTGCCTTGCCAAGGTAGGATGAGCTAGAGAAACTATTACAGAAGGAGCAGCTTTCTGAGATGAGTGAGACGGAACGGAAGTATCACCCCGAAATCAGTGGAAACGCAGTGGCAATGCCAACCGTGGCACTTGGAAGCCAATGCCACTATGTAAAATTGAATAACAGTATTACCACTTTGAGGATAATAATTCACAGTAGAATAATCATTGTTGATTTCTAATCACCTTGTTTTGAAATTCCATATCATCATTTTTATTTTTTCCTCTTCAAAATCAAAAATATTTTGATTTTTCTCCTCAAATTTAATGTTAAAAACCTAATGTCCATAAAAATTCCACTACAAGAAACTGGAGGAGATGCTGTTAAAATAATAACAAGTGCCTTTGACCAGTTTGTCATTATGTCCCATTTCGCAGCTCAAGCCCCAGTGCACATCCTGAATCTCGATAGCTCGAGGTCTCTGCACACAAAAGAGAACGATGGGCAATTTACAGTGAGGGAAACAAGCCACTAGGGACACGCTCAGAGTGGCAGTTTGAGGCATTGTTATATCCGACCCTGTGGAAAGAAAGTCTAGGGACATCAGCACAGGCATAAGCAACCCTTCTAGCTCAAAACCTGCAAGGCATTATCGGCAAAATGATCAGGACCCGGTGAGCTCTTGATTCCTTGGACACTTGGGAAGGCACCTGAGGCCAGGTCTCACAAGTAAGGCTTTCTCTGTCCTGAGCATACAGAGCAGGGTTAGGACAAATGACAGGTCCCATTGCCATCAGTGCCAATGAAAGGATACATCTCACTTTCCATACAATTAAAGGTAGTAGACCTTTCTTGTTGACAGTGTATTGTGTAAAAATAGAAACCATAGCAAAGGTAAAATAAAGAACATATAAAAAAGGCAAAGAAAATAGTTATCTGGAATAAATATCTGTGTCAGAATGGATTTTTTTTTCGTGGCTGGCATAGCCCACCCTGGGGGTGGGGTAGTACAGCATATGATGCAGGGGATCAAACAAGGGTCCCTGTGTGCTTGAGTAAGCTTGCTTAAGCAGGCGCTTTAGATACGGCACTGAGCTATCTCACTGGCCCCTCAATATGGATTTTTGTTGGTAGTTAATATATACGCAAATGAACAGATTTGCTCCCAAAAATCAAGTATACAGTCTGCATTTTGCCCCAGACAATGAGAATGACATGTAATAAATTCATATTAAATATTAGTTGGATGAGCTCATAGTTATTTGAGGGGGAAATATTTTATAGAACTGCATTTGACTCAGGTTTGAGTTGTAATTCCCAATGTATAAAACTTGTGTTAGAAGCTAACAGGTTTGGAAATGCAGAGCAACCAGACAGGAGTAGATTCATAGGTTGGTCGTTGAGACCATTGCATGTACTGTCCATCTCCCCTTGGGCTCCCTTTCCCCTTCAGCTTGATGACAGGATGATTGTTTCCTTCTTGTTCTACTCGGCATTGTATGCATAACTTGAAGGTGTGTCTGTTTATACATACGTGTGTGTCTGTGAGCCCTGGATGCACGCATTTGAGTATGTAGGAACCACTTGAGAGGTAAAAGGTGTTCAACACCGGAATTGCAATACTGAGCTTAAGTATGACTTCAGCTCATTAAAACAGTTTGCTTCATACCAGTGCTCAAATAGACCATTGTTCAGACATCACTAATCATGGACAATGTACTCCTGATGATCTTGCCAGCCAGCAAAATTCAAATCACATCTGCACAGAAGGCATTAGCACAACCTTGGCAGAGAGGAAAAGTATTTCCAATATACTTTTAATTACACAAATTTAGAATTGGGAAAGAAAATGAAAACGGTCAAAGCACTTTGAATCTTATGAGCTATTGAAAGACAACACTGAAAGCTGCTGGCCAGGCGAGCACAAAGAGTGAGGAAGATGACTGATTTCGTATTCAGGGATCTTATTGCTGCCTCATTCAGTCTGCACAGTCACCGCACTTGAAGAGCATCTAACTGATTGCATGGTACACAGAATAATAAAGACTATAAAATAAGGGGTGTGTATAAAGGTAACTAAGGGAAGGACCCTTGACCTCCAGGAGTTCAGTCCTCAACTGAGAAGATGAATCTAACACTTCCAGTACAGGCTGCTCCATAAGAGCTATAGTCACGCACTTATTCCTTATTCTAACTATGCTAGAAAAAAAAAAAGAAAGAAAGAAACCCTGAGGAGAACAAAGGGATTGCATTTGTGAGCAAAGTAGCAGAGAAACATGGATGCCACTGTGGCTTTTAAAAGTATGCACTATCTTTTAGTTCAAGAGCTTCTAGGTGTTTTTATGGACATGAAGTGACTATTTTTGCAATAGTACTTACTATAGTTTTTCCCATAATTTTATTGATAACCAAATAGCAATGAGACAGTTTCAAATCAAATCGGTAGGACAGTTTCAATAATTAACATACTGCATACATTCTTCCTGGTGGTTAATTGCTGTACAATTAACCACAGACTTGATATCCTATTTACAAACAACATTAGAACAAATCCCTCTATTCATTAAGAGAATGTATATATCTATATATCTATATATCTATCCTAACCACTTTGAATACACAGATACAAAATGGACATTCATCTGTATCCCCTTTTTTGTTAAGTTCCATTATTTGAATATTATAGGTGTGTAAACTCAGTAAAATATTCTAAAAGATTCCAGTAGCCCATAATAGTATTGGATCTTCTGCTTGACTGGCAATGTCAGAAATTGTTGATCTGAGTCCCCCACAGCTCAACATAACAGCATGGCTTTACTTCTTATATTTCGTTTTTATACTTTTCTGCTGGATGGTTAAGACCAAGGTAAAGCAGGACCTATGCAAAAAGAGTTGTAGCTTTTGGGTCTGATAAGGTCAGTGAAATCCCCTCAGGATTTATCCTGAGATCCTGTACCTCAGATTGTAGAACCTTTGTCAGTGTCAGCCATGTGGATGAGTCACGGCTATTGCTTGGCCAATGTCCTCTCTGTGAAAGCTTGAGAGAATGTTTTCTCTCCATGTGACTCTCCTTAGGCACACTCTATATCATTGATCACGTTCCTCTTTGGCCCCATAATCTCCTTGATCAGAAAATTTGGGACACTACTGAGTTACATGACATTACAGTACAAGTTCTCATATGTCCTGAATCTTAATTGACCTTAGAAGGCTAGGACCAAAATGTTGGCTTTCCTTGCTGCCCTCCTTTTTCTCTAATTTTGGTCTGTAAACTTAGGTTGTTTACCATCCAGAAGACAAGCTTATTGTTATTACCATACAACTTAGGTTGCTAAGCTTAACATCACTATCTGTCTGCATATCAAACATCTTAGGCATAATATGGAACAGGTATTTTTCATCAAGTATTGATATGTTGAACTTTAAGTCCCTACAGAATATGATAAAAAAACATTAAAAATTAGAATATATTTTAGAAATAGGCATAAAGAATTAGATACTTCTTATGTTTACACATAAGTCCAAAAATCTCACCATATACAACTTTGAAGCAGGACAGTCCCACAATATTCCTTTTCCTATCCCTTGCATTCATTCACCACCCCCTTCTTTTTGAACAATCATCTACCCGAGAGACAGCACAGCAGCAACTGGCATGTCATGACAAGCAGCCCATATTCAGAAGACCAGAATGACAGGCACTCCAAGCATGAAACTACTATTACAAATTACCATCTGCAGTGCAGTAGCTTAGTTCACAGGCATCAATATATATAATTTTATTCGTGACTGCAGAATTGCGCCTTGTCTGAAATAAAGACAATCAGTCTGATGTCAAAAGTACACAGAGAAATTATCCCCAAAGATATCCATACACTAATTTCTGGGACCTGCAAGTTTCCAAGTGAAATTGAGATTGCTACAAAATGACTTTAAAACCCCAAGAGAATCCTGGATTTTATACAGATTGGCATAATAATAATAAAAAGTGTTTTTAAGCATAGCTGAGGAATGCAGAGACCCAGTGTCACAAGCAATGCCACATAAAGCCTGACCAACCATTGCTTACTCTGGACATTGGAGAGAGCACCAGCAAAAGAATCTAGAAGACTCCATAGGTAAGAAAAGGTGAGGCATGGATGCCCCCTAGAGCTCCTACAAGGAGTATAGCCCTGGTGACACCTTGAACTTCACCCTGCTTTTAGCTTTGCAACTTCCAGAGCTATACGGCAATACATTTGCACTGTATTATGCCATAAAATTCATGGCAATTTATTAAAGCTGTAATAAAAAGTAAAGTGTCAGATGATCTTATCAGACCCCACCTTAAAAGGCTCCCCCTTATTTCCAAGCCTAAACTCTTCATCAGTCTGTCTCTCCTTATCTTGCCCCCAGAAATCTCAGAACACTTAATCTGTGCTGTATCGCCTGCTTTATGCGCCCCTCTGAATGCTTCTCTCATGTGAGGCCTCCCTTCCTTCTCTTCTTTCTCAATATTACTTATTCCACTAGAAATTAATTAAGTTTGAATTGATTCCTATTAATTATTTAACTAACCTATAAACTTCATTAAATGAAAAGGTTCATGAACCAAGATAAAACAAGGGTCAAACATCCTATAGAGGAAAGAGTGTAAGAAGTCAGGAATAGCAATAACTATTTTCTTGGATGCTCATTTATCTCATTACAACAAATTTTCTGATGAATTTAGTTTAAGGGATAGTCATGCCTACTTCACCAGGATAATTCAGGATTATTACTAATTTATAAATTTATTATTAATAATTTTTAAATGATTTATAGCTTGTAATGCATATGCTAAAAATGTAAAGTTAATGAAACTGTTAACTTCAGTTCACGCGCAAAACACTGAAATTGACATTTTGAACCCTTATTGAAATCTGTATTCACCATGCAAGATGTGTAGTAAGAGATAAAAAGAAGGAAAACAGATATGAAAGGATTCAAAAGTCATTCCAGTTTTGTAGATAATGCATCTTGAATCTACTTGAATTAGCCATTCAGCTGAATTTATCAAAATGCAGTATTCAGTTAAGCTGAAAACTAATCCTGTTTCAAACATGGCTCAGTGTGCATTAAAGAAAAAAAAAAAAAAAAAAGAATGGCTCTGAGTTTGTGGAAGCTGGCTGAATATGCATTCAGCACAAACTAATAGCAGCTGGGGAAATAAAGCACTTTTGATGCAGATGGGAAAGTGTTCTATAAAAACATTTTCATCCTTTTTTAATAAAAGGATACATTCTCACTTGTAACACAGACATAACCAAGAAAAACTTAAAGAATTTCTTGCAAATGACATTCTTGGAAAAGTTCATCAGTTTTCTTCAATTCCCACCC
>NW_004524587.1:24035722-24039387 GCF_000260255.1 Octodon degus
CTCAGCAGATTAAAGCACCTGCAAGCAGGCTCAGGGGCCGGTGGTTTAATCCCTGGGCCTGCAGTGCCGGCCCACCCCCACTCCTGGAAAGTGTTGAGACAGCAATTGAGACTGTGCCCATTGGTGCGCACTTGTAATTCCAGGATTTGGGAGGCTGTAAACAGACGGATCACTCTGAGTCCAATCTAGTAGTGAGACCCTGAATACCCTATAGACCCTTCCTTAAAAAAAAATGAAAACCAATAAATTCTTTTAAAAAATAAGATAAAGTTAAAAAGAAAACAGGAAACTTTAAATATACAAAGCACTTAAATGAGTTTTTGTAATTTGGGTAGGATTACAAGATTAAAGAGAATTTCTGTTTCCCAACTGTTCTTCATCTTTTTTGCAAAGTTACTCTCTCCTTTCCTTTCCTTTCCCTCTCCCCTCCCTGTTCCCTTCTCTCTCCCCTTCTCCCTCTAGCTCTGCCTTTCTGTCCCTCTCCTCTCTCTCCCTCTCCCTCCCCATTCCTTCCCTCTCTCCCTCTTCTTTCCAGACTAGAGATTAAAACCAAGTCCTTAAAACTAAGCTAAGTCCCCAGTTTTTCTTTTCTTTTTCCTTTATTTTAAAGAGAAAAAGAAAATAACAAAACACTTTCAGAAAAGGTTAGGAGAGTAACAATAATTAATACACTGCAGATTGTTACCTTTGGAGTAGTTTTTCAGAGTATAAGACATAGGTGTGAAATCTTGTCCAAATAATATTCTATTTCTTTCACTTTGCAAAAGGGCTTCTCTTGCTCAGTTTCTAGGTCTCCCAAGTTGATAAATTAATGGCTGAAACTTGCCATCCTCAGACCTCAGCCTATCAGAGGGCTGATGCACGTGCCACCATGCTGACCTTGTCTAAAACATTCTTGATGAATTTTAAGCTAAATGTGTACTTTTCACATAAACGGTAGTACATGTTGCACACAGAAAAATGTTCAGTACCTGTACAGTTTAAATAAAGAATTTCCTGAGACTGCCTGCTTTTTCCCATCTTCATTACTATTATTTAACTTATGGTTGAAGAGTGCAAGGCTGTTAGTTGAAGAAACACCATTGACTTTGGGTTTGCCTGATGTTTCAAAATGAATATATTCTATAAATTTGCTAGCAATACTCCAAGGAGATATTATGTCCTTCCTAGTCCACTGTTTTAGGAGAAATCCTGTCTTGGTTTGTGACATAATCGATGAAATGGATTTGGATCACTTGGTTAAAATAGAGTCAGCTAGGTTTCTCCACTGGAAAATTGTTAATTAACAAACCATCTGGGAAGAGATCCTTTGAGAACATGCATATATAATATGGTTCTCCACCAAGCATTTATTTGTGTTTCAAAATTTCTGCTTGAATGAATCATAACAATAATGGCTAAAAGTGATACCCTCTAAATTTACTTTCAGTGTCCTCAAGACCTAAGCTCAGGTGCCAGGCTGTGTCCATAGACTGTAGAACACCACCTGTACCTGTACCTGTCTCCTGAAGTCCTCATAATCATCTGCAGAAGTCTCTGCTCGTATTCACAGTGAAGCGGCGATCACCAGAAAGAATAAGAGGCAGGTCCAGGACCTTAGGCTAATAAAAGCAAATGCAATGAATTTGCTTGTCTGCCCACCTTATTCTGCGTCCAGAGAAATAAGGCATTTGCCAGGAAGATAAAATAACATCTTACCTTAAATTTCCCTTTGCTGTTATTATAAAAATGAAATCTGATTTATTTTTTAGTGTGATTAGTGCTTATTTGTAGTGTATAACTCTTGCATTCCTGGTAGGAAAGTGACACACATGCATAACACATCTTAATTCTTTCTAAAACCAGTTTCCCACCCCTCCCCTCTCCTCTAGTCATCTCTTGGTCCATTTCCCTTTTGAAAAAGATCTGTCTCCTTATTTTCTATTATCATTTATTTTTACTTTAAATTTATTTACATTTTGAGTTTCTCATATGAGAGAAATTGTTATTTTTAAGTAGGTATGTCTGATTTTTTTCATTAACATTATGGTCTTAAGGTGTATCCATTTTCTACCAATTACACAGATTTATCCCTCTTTATAGCAAGAGCATTCCATTGTATGGAAATATCATATGTTCTTTATCCATTTGTTTATTAATGAACATATAGACCAAGATTTAGCTATTCTGAGTTGTACCACTAAAAAACATATGTCCTTGAATTGTGTTACCTCAGAGATCTTGTCCCTGACCTTCCATTTGATCCAAGACCTTACTAGATTTTCTTTTTTCCAGGCAAAAGGTATAGATCCTTGATTCTGCAAAGATATTGTACTCTTAATTCTGGAACCGGAATTCCGTTAGCCAGTTTTTCTTTCAAATTCATCCAGCACAAGAGCTAATAGCAAATGCCTTGATGAAGGTGTACCACTGAAAGCACTTGGAAGTGATAGGAAACCACCCAGCTTCTCCATGTGGAGTCTTCTATTCAGAGTAATCTTGGTCCTGACTTGATGTCAAGGTCTCCTGAGATTCTGGTCTTACCTGGCACAGTGCTTTAGTTTTCGTTCCGATCCCCAATCTGGATTCTAGACTCTTCAGTAGTGATTTCTAAAGCACGTTTTCCTTTGATAGCATAAACAAAACATTTGGCAGAAGAAGGATTTTCAATGTATTTGGCACTGTTAGTTCATGACCTGTTGCTGCAACCTTCGAAGAGTTGTCCTTGACTCTTCCATAGTGGAAGAGAGTCCTGGTGCCTATAAACATTTAAGTAGTAGAGATCAGCCTCAGTTTGCGTCTGCAGCCAAACCATGCAGAGGCACGAGGAGCTGGGCCTGAAGGGCATGGGTAACGCAAGATTAACTCTCTTGGGAATTTGTTGGGATGTCAGAGAGAGACTTGATGTGCTCACACGAAAATTGTCAATCTAGCAAGAACACAATTTAGAGAACGGAAAATCTAGCTCTGCTCACTGACGCATGTGCAATATGAGATGTTGGCAGTGGCACCGTGTGTTTATGATAATTTTGCTATTGCAGGGCAAGAGAGGCCATCTACCAGGGAATTGCAGTAATTAGATGAGGAAAGTGATTGTTCCATAAAACTTAGCTAAAATGCTACAGTGGAGCAGAGAGAAATGAAGAATAAAGAGTATTTCCCAAATCAGAAAAGATTGTTTTATCATCTATTTTACAAGCATAGTTAGGATGTTAAATTGGAAGCAAATATAGCTGGAAAGCAGGAACATACCAGATTTGGCCATCAAATTAATTCTGTTGTAATGGAATGTGAAATTTGACTGAAATGAAAAGGAATTAGATTTACACTGCCTATGCTGGTGGCTTTCAATTATAACATAACATAATCCACATCCTTTTGTTAAACATAAAAATAAATGCTGAGCAAACAGAGGCAGATACTGAACAAGAAACATAAAAGGAGTTGCCAATACAGAGATTTCCAAGACTTACCTGGGAGGTCATCTGAAAAATGAGGGGATCCGAATAGATAATTTTCAAAGTCCTTTGCAGCTCTGCTGTACATTGCTGTAACCACACATTTAGCTCCTAAGAAAAACCAATGTGTCACTATATGCAGTGCAATATTACCACTGGCAAATGTTCACTTCTTTCACAGTTAAATGGACTTAGGAATACTTTTTTTTTTTTTTTTTTTTTTTTTTT
>NW_004524587.1:24040192-24043013 GCF_000260255.1 Octodon degus
AGGAGCAAGTCAAGGTTGATACAGTGCTTAGCGTCATGGGTCAGAAAGGACTCTGATGCCCCAATCAACCAGCATTAAGTTTGCAAAACAACAATCTTTTTATGAGTATCCAACTCAAGAGAGTTATTTGAGGAGTCAAGAGAAATTATCCTGTCACTGCCTTTGACAAAATAGAATCTCCATAAATATATGCTGCCTGAATATATATACAGGGTCTACTTTGTAAATTCCAAGGGATTACATATATCTATAGCAAAATTATTTTAAGTAATAAACTATATAATCATAACGTAAATCTACTAGCACATATAAGACAATGACATTAAAGTTTTCTTAAAATCTCAAAATGTTATCCAAATTAAATTTAAATTAATTCTCATTTTGAACTTAGCCTTTTGATTTTTCAAACTGTATATTATAACTAAAGTAAGGAAAATAATAGAAACTCTAAGTTAGTATAGAGAAAACATAGGCTAACATGCCATCCTACTTTCAGGTTGAAGTACATTCTGTGGATTGGACATTTGTTACAGACTCAGTACACTGGAGGAGAATTCTAAAACTGTTCATAAAAATGTCATAGTTGTGATTCTTACTTGGAAGTGTCCCTTACCCCTAATCAAAAATAGTAAGAATGAATAGGAGTCTCCTTCACTGATAATATTTTGTCAAATTTTACTCAACGAGCTGGAAAAGCAGTAAAAAACAGTCTTTATTTCCATTGACCTTGCTAGGAAAAAAAAATGAGTTTCTGGAACAGACATTAAGAATAACAGATGTATTGAAAATAAAAATGGAGAAAAAAACAGAATCACAAATCATTCTTTGTACCTACCCTATTACACTTTTCCTTGTGAAATTTACAGTTCAAATAAGAACAATGGAATTCTAAAGATCTAATGTATGACAAGAGAATTATAGTTAATAATAGTGTAATGTATTCAGGACTTCGCTAACTGACTAGATTATAGCTGCTGCTTCTACTGAGGAAAGAATATCATGGGAGCTATGTGACACGATGGGTGTGTTCATTTGATTCACTCTAATGATCATAATTATATACACATAACACAAGGTCATGCTGTGTATCTTAAATATACAATAAAATGTATGTTCAAATACATAAATAATTACATGGTGGAAAAGAATTATAGATGTTTTTGAGCAAGTAAGCACTACTTATACCATAAAAGTGACTCCTAAAGTCAGACTCTGCCAAGGTTTCTTCAGTTAACTGTGACTAAAGAAATACTGGAGGTGGCAGAAATCAAATCAATAGGTGTTTTTAAATAGTCACTTAATGTTAGGCATTGTAGAAGTAAAAGTGCTGTCCATAAAAAAGAAAGAAAGAAAGAAAAAGAATGGGAGGAAAAAAAGAAAAAGAACTCTAAGAGTTAGCAGCTAGAAGAAGGCTGTACATGGAGGGAAAGCGGCAGATGACGTGCATGTATATCTTTCTTCAAACTAACTGTATAACGTAAATATGATTATAAGACCCTTAAAAGAGTTTACATTCTATTTGGAGAAATAGGAAACTAAACTTAAATTTAACAATATGGGGCCAGGGAGATAACTCAGTGGACTACGTGCCCACTTAGGCAAGCATAGGGACCGGGGTTTGATCTCTGACACCACATGCTGCGCTAGCCCCACCTCTGGCGGGGGCTGAGCGGGTCACCAAGACTGGGAGTGGTGGCACATGCCTGTAATCCCAGCGCTGGGGAGACCGAAAACAGAAGAATCACTACAAGTCCAAGCTGCGTAGTGAGACCAAGTACCAAATACAAAAAAAAAAAAAGTATGTCTCAGTATCACAATGAGTTTATGCAAAATTCTTTTGTGGGATTTTTACAGCTGCTCTACTATGTCAGTGCTGTCAATGAGAAACAAGTTCTGAAAGTTGAAATACCTTCATCAAGCTGATACAAACTTGTAAACTATAAATCCTAAATATGAATTCGCACTACGAAAACCCATTCTGGGTGTGGGCAGTACCAACCAGAAGGATGGAATACGGAAAGAAAGGAGGAAGTCTTGGGGCTGTTTCTTTGGAGGAGTTCTGGTCACTTCTCCTTTGTGCTTCTCTCTCTGAGCTTCCGATGCAGACTCCAGCCCTTCCGTACAAACCCTTAGGCTTCCGGGAACAGACTGCCGAGAGACTCTGCAGTGAGGTTCTTCAGATCCCCAGCACTTACGTGGCCCTTTCACACTCTTCCACACCTGACTCTACAGATGGCCATTGTAAGCCTGCCTTGCAAACACATATACTTTATATTACATCTGTTCCTCTAATGAACATTATTTTATCTATATAGAGTAGGCAACTGCAATGGTAGTTTAAGAGTATAAAATCACCATTATCAGTGAACGGAGCTGTGAAGGATAGTTAGGGTGCAGATAAATAGAGACAAGATAACCCATCCAGTAATGCACCAGTGAGAGCACAGATGGGGAAAAGAAAGACAGGAGACAAAGAAATATCTGAGGACAATGCGCTGTTTGTGTGGGTGGAGAAGAATACTGACACAAAGAGAAAACGTAGCTAAGTAAGCAAGAATTAGTAATTGGCTCCAAATAATTTAAACAAAGATTTGATTTCTTTGGAGTGGGAAATATCTCAAACAACACTCACTATTGTTCCCTAACAAGCTTCCTTTCTCAGGTTTTTTATCTCATTAAATGTCTCCACCATTCTAGTCTGAATATGGGCGGCTTGTCATGACATGCCATTTCCTGCTATGATGTCTCTCGGGTAGGTGGATGTTCAGGAAGAAGGGGGTGGTGAATGAAAGCAAGAGACAGGAAAAGGAATATTGTGGGA
>NW_004524587.1:24043875-24053805 GCF_000260255.1 Octodon degus
TCAAAGTGGTTAGGATAGATATATAGTTGCATTCTCTTAATGAATAGAATGATTTGTTCTAATGGTGTTTGTAAACAGGATCTCAAGTCCGCATCTTGTACAGCAATTAACCACTAAGAAGAATATATGCCGTGTGTTATTTGTTGAAACTGTACTTCCGATTTGATTTGAAACTGTCTCATTGTTGTTTATCGATAAAATTTTGGAAAAAAAAATGTCTCCACCATTCATAAATTGCTCACGGGGAAAAATAGTAGGGAACTATCTTTTATGTTTTCTCTCTCTATGATTTAATATCCAACCAATTATTAAGCTTTATATATGGTACCTCCAAAGCATTGTACGATTCCTTTTCCTTATCTCTAGACCCACTACTTCCTCCCATTCCTCCTGGGCTGTGAGACCCTGGGTGACATGATGTGCTTCCTATTTTTTCCTAATGTAGGTTTGACTATAACTGGAAGATGTTCAACCACTTCTGGGCACTTTCACTGTAACAAAGTACAGAAGTTAACACACTTTCAAAACATGGTATCTCTTAATACCAATCGATTTGTTGTGAGGGCTGTTCTTTCTAATTTTTAGGTAAGGATACTGGTGTACAGAGGTTAAAGTTGTTTGCCAAACTGGTAGAGGCAGAATGTGAATCAAGGCAAGGTTACCCCTGATTTAATACTCTGTCCCTCATACTATGTCTTCTCTCAACTCTACCACCCACATCACCTTTCTAGAGAATACAGAGGTACTTTCCCAAGTTTTTAGCAGCACTGTAATAACTAAGGCTCTCTGACTCTACTCCTATAGGACTTTGATTCTGACCAACAATCAGCTCAAGTAAAAATAATTGTATTTTGACTTTGAGAGCATCATTCAACCTGTGTAACCTAAAAAGGAGTC
Organism: Octodon degus; assembly: GCF_000260255.1. NCBI lineage: Eukaryota > Metazoa > Chordata > Mammalia > Rodentia > Octodontidae > Octodon > Octodon degus. Next base: position 24,044,773 of record NW_004524587.1, read on the forward strand.
CATGACTTAGAGTAGTCATTTCTTTGGCAATCATAAAATTTGCCACTCAATTATCTTGCTACAGAGCTAAGGCAATTGGCAGCCAAAGCTGCTGTACTCCTAGATCTGTAGTGTTGCTTACCTAACTTGTCAAAAGTCAGTAAGCAGTAAAATGACTTGAACTCATAGTTTGGGGTCAAGTTTAGGATGAACCAAGTAAGAAAGCTAGGGTCCCAATCTTAAGGTTGCACTACTGTTAAGTTCATGCAGGCAGCAGTACTGCCCTTGTACAACTCTAAAAATGAGTACAGCCTTAAATATGCATCCAAGGTGACTCTGTTTCTTATTCTAGTCTTGGCCTTGCCAGAATTCATATTCTAGAAAGAAAATCACACTTGTAACAATGATTGTGGAGCCTTACTTTGCATGGTTTCTACTTTGAATGAATCCATACACATAACTAAATTTAAAGGAGCATGACTGCTCAGGTGAGTTGTCCATTGATCTACTGTTTTCCTAATTTCACTTGAGACTATGTGGATAAAAAAGTCATGGAGCTATCATAATACCATATGTGAAAACTTCAGCATGTCCAGTGACATTTGATTTCAGTTTAGCTGAAATCTGGCTAGGTAAAAAGGACAATCTTCCCTTTCTTTGACATTGCTCTTAAAAATGAGAGATTTGGTATTTGTAACAGTAAACTTTTCTATTGTTAATGTAAATTACCCGATTTCATTTTCATTGATATCTAAAATGAGCTAGTCAGTGACACCCCACAGTTATATACTTTAATTATATATTTCAAGACACGGACAAATGTGGATAAATGATTATTGAATGATATGGTTACTGATCCAACTTTTCTATAAACTCCCATATTTTAAAGCTTTACCTCAAAGTGAAATTACGATGCTAGAGACAGAAGCTATCTCAAATATGCTTCTTCCATATAGTTACTTCTCTTTACCAATAAAATGGATTGTGAAAGAAGAGTTTACTTAGGCACAGTGATGTTTCATAAATCACACTGGGAAATTTAAAGTTCATGAAGCCATCTGTCCATTCCTTGCCCCCAGCTTAATACCAAGTGTCTTCAGATAGATGCTTTTATTAGTAAAGTCCTTTTCTTTTGGAAATTGCAATTCTGAAAGTCTTTCAGTATTTTTATGGCCTAACAGTTTCGTTCAATGATATAACATCAGGGCTTCATATTTAACAGAGAATATGGAAAAACACCAAAGGGGATAATTAAGTTCACCAAATGGGACATTGGATTCCTTCGTGAGCCAATGATAAAGTGGAGATTATATTATTGCACTAACATAACACGAGTTCCAGTCTCTGACTCTAGATACTTGGACATGTTGGTTCCTCTTGGTCATTTTTTATTCTTCAAAAGAAAACAGCCATGAAGTTGGTGTAACATAAAAAAGAAAACTTTAAATACTACAAATAAAGTGATAGCATTTCCTCATATTTATATCTTTCCTAATCAAGCATGAAGCCTCCCTAAAACAATTGAGGAGCAGCAAGAATATTTACACATAATTACTATTTTAAAATCTGTTACATCATCAAGAACTTTTATACCTGACTCAGGATATAATCTCCAAAATCTCTTGTATCAGTGAGAACAGTTTGGAATTATTTTTGATCCCCTAAGAAGGAGAATTATTTTTCCCCATCAAGAAGGGTACCCACAGTTTGAGCAGGGTAATTCCTTTCCGGTCATAATTCAGTGTCTGTTACTGAATTGGTTCATTGAAAATTTACACACTTGCCAAGATTTTTTTAAGCCTTTTTTTATAGACACAATAATTTGTGTTCATTTTCAAAGTGGCAAACCTGAAAGTGGGCACATCACACCTCCCTTTTTTATTTTATTTTCCTCTTATTTTTAACACTAACTTGTCTTCTTCATTTCCTACTTGCTCCACTGGGATTCCTAAAACACAATTTACAGTTGCTGCAAACCTGCAGCATTGCCTCCCAATCACTACCTGCTGCTGCGTTGGGATTCACAACTTATGCCTCTTCCTTAAAATTTTAAAAATATCTTGTGAGATGTGATGTGTTTCCATAGAGACTCAGTCATATAAATCATTTTGTACACATCAGGTCATTATGTAACTCTTTGGAAAGAGACTATAGTTTTACTAGATTCTAGTGGGTTTTCTTGTATATACAGTATATAAGAAGGTAGAAACTGAAAGTAATAATATAGGCTTCCAGAGGTATTTAGAGACTTGCACAGAAGTTGCTAAAAACTTTTAGGGCCCAGAAACTTTAACATTTGAGGAATAAACATGCTTTATATATAACACAAAGATTTAAGGAGCTATTTCATTACAAATTACTCAGTGACTACATTTATAGCAATCTTCGTAAATGCATTGGTGTGTCCATTGTTAGCAACCATTAATTCATTTAAAAAAAGTGGTTTATGAGCAGCTATAAGTCTCAGAAATGACAGAGGTCAGCCACCTCTTTATTGGGGCCTTGAGGAAAATCCTCTTTGCTTCAACTCTGTCCACTTGATCCTACGTGATTTTAATTTGCTCTTTACATTTTACCCAACTTCATAATTCTCTCTGAGTTCTAAGTTATTATCCAATTACATGAACTCAAAACTTTTTTAGGTCTAGTGCCGATCTTCTGAAATGCTCTTCTTTTAGTAGGAAATACTACAGGAAGAATTGAAATTGGGGCGGGAAACGAACTGTGTGCTATCTTCCTGGAGAAGACTAGTACGTTTCGCCTCCATTGAGCAGGGGCTAGGTCAAGCGAGAATGTATTTTTGAGAAGTGAGTCTTCTGAGTCTTTCAGGGATTTCAAGAGAAATGTATTCATTTGAAGCTGTTTTTCCTCTAAAGGAAATGCGATCATTTCTCAGTATCTACAGGAGATTCATCCCATCCACTTTGCAGACACCAACACCTGTGCGTACTCAGGTCCCCCATATAAAATGACGTGTTTTCAATTAAACTGGACACAGCCTCCTATACACATACTGGAAACCATTTTTAGATACTTATAATATCTAAAGCAACAGAAATGCTATAAAAGTAGGTATAATCCTGTGTGTAGGTGATGAGGACAAAACACTGCCCTTCTTTGATACAGATGCAGCCATTGCCGGCCTGTCTAACAGTACACACCATTAACAGTGCAACATGTTCTATCATTCTGTGGATGCCAAACAAACAATCTTAACGACTGACTGTATAAAAGTTATTTGCAAAGTGGAAAGAGAATCAAGTTTTAGGGAAATAAAAACTAGAGAATAAAAGCTTAGCTGATACTGATTTCATCTTCTTCTAAGGCTAGAGAAGCTGGCCTTCAGAGTTTTGTTCATGCTGTACTTTCTTTGGGTGAGTAAAATTTGAGCAATTGAAACATGTAAGACATAGGTGGTGTTGATGTTAATAGCACAGGGGTGTTGCATGTTGCTATTATAGAGAGCTAAGCTAAGTGAAATTATTACAGGCAGTTAGACAGGGCTAGGCCATTGGGGAAGTCATTAAAGAGGATAAAAACACATTACAGATGCGATCAGAACACATCAGCTGGAGGTCAGGACTCAAGATAAACACAAAATGACCAGGGCCTGCATTTCTCCCTGAGAGATGAACAATAAATTAACAACCATCCTGGTCGGTGACCATGACCCCTTGATTCATCTCATCCTAAAGAAGTCCTGCTTCTTTCCGTGTACATTTGCTACGTGACCTGCTCGCATTAGATCAATATTACCTAAGTGATTAAACCTGCAATTTTACTAGTTAATCATAGTTTTGTCCCACATTGTAGTCATCTCATAATTTTCACCCACCTCACGGTTTTACTCCATAAATCTTTCTCTATAAAGTGGTGAAGTGGTGTCTGTAGCAATCTATTTTTGAGTGGTGGTCTGTCTCTCAGGAGCACACTCTCTCTCTCTCTTGCTCGCTCGCTCTCTCCCTCCCTCCCTCTCTTGCTCCCTCCCTCCCTCCTTCCCTCTCTTTTTCTCCCTCTCTCTTGCTCTCTCTCTCTCTCTCTCTCAATAAATAAATATTTCCTACTCATAATCTGTATCAGTCCTTAGAATTAATTTGTCAGTTTTGGGGAACACAAACTCAGCATATCTGATCAAGTAAGTTAGGAGTTACATTTATTTCCCCTACAGAATTGTGACCTGGCTGAAGTTGGATCTAAGTTTCAATTTCAAGTCTAGAAAAGTTGTATTCAGGGTTTGGGCAGAGGTGTTTTCATTGCCCTTGTTGGGAAATATTCCAAATGTCTTCCAGCTGACCCACATTGTCCTCTGACTGAGACACAGCCGTATGAGTAAACTGCTGTAGTCATGGCTTTCATACAATAAGACATAAAGGCAGAGGACAGATTGCTTGAGAGGGAGTCAGAGATGACTATCACAGCCATGAAAGATTTTGTCTAGCTGGAATGTCCTCCCACTGCCCCAGGAACAACTTCCCAGCACAGCTCTCTTTTCTATTCTGAGTTTCCTTAACATTCGTATCACCTTTTATGGACACTAAAATTTCTCTCACAAGTCTTGAGACCTTACCCTATGCTAAGCCCCATGGTTGGCATCACCAAAATGTACAAATGAACAGTCCCTACTCTTGAAGTTTGTTTTGTACTTCCTACCCTTACAAGTAATAAGATATTCACAAAAATAAAATCAAACACAAGCCACATATCAAGGCAATATAGATATGCAGATGTTCCAAAATTGTAGAGAATCTAAGTCCAAGAATGAATAATCAAAACAAAACTTCTGGAAAATGAATCTATTCCCTGAGGCTATACATCAGGATGATTATTTATTTGTAAAAAGATTTCCTTTCCCTTAAAGGAAACAGGCTGCATGATAAAACTGTATGAAGAGTCATAAAGCATCACATGGATTTTTTTCTCCCTCCTTCTTGCACTTGATAGCCGAAATTCCTTCACAGACTGCACATTTCAACAGCTATGCAAGCAAAGCCAAAGCAATGTGCTTAATTGAATCTTCAATATTAAGTCAATTTGTGAAATATCTCACAACTGCCTTTCAATGTGTATCTCAAGTTTTGTTGGATGGTGACAATCATGAGGACTACTATTGCAAGGGGCAGGCTGTTGTCACAATTCAAAAGCCCTTCATTCTTGACATCGTCTAGCACAAGGCAAAAAGTGAGGCTGCCCCTTAAATGCTGTGACTGTTTTCCTTTCATGTTGTTCTTTTATTGTACAAATGAAGTACTCTCCAGTGAATGTGCTAAAATGCAAAGCAAATATCTCCAGCTCACATGCTACAGAGATCTGAACTCACCTTAAGGACAGCGATGCCTAGAGTAATAAGAGAATATAAATATCAATACTAAGACAATAGTTTGGGAACCAAAGTTAAGAACAGGAATGACTTCCGAACAGGAATGAGAACACTTGTGAACACGCCACTTAATATTTTAGAATTTTACATTATCAAGAAGAATGATTCGAAGCCTTACTGAGACACCTTTATCTAACTCCAGAAAATAGAAAATTTACAATATTTAGCTGCATAACTTAATGGTTTGTGTCTGTTCATAGATTGACTCTGAGCAAGAAGTGTGGTTGGGTTTTATCCCAGGTATGAATCAATGGTATGAACTAGTAATTACCTGGTCTATCTTCTGGTTTGGAAATAGATTATAATAGAATCACACTCTTGGGGCCAGGGAGGTGGCGCAGTGGACTAAGCGCTTCCCTGGCAAGTGCAAAGGCCTGAGTTCAATCTCTGGTTCCAAAAAAAAAAAAAAAAAAAAAAGAATCACACTCTATCAGACCAATTTAAATATAAAAACCAAAATACCTAGGTTTTTACTGCTTTATACATAATTTCTCTAAGCTTCTCCCCAATTATAAATGAGGATATTCATATATACATAACAGTGTTATTACCAATTCTATTAGATAAGGTAGAATAAAATGTTTAACATACTGGGTGAACATGCTAACCTTGTAGGTCCCCAGTAGTATAATTATTCCTGTTTCGGTCTTTTGCTATTAACATCTTTAAATTTTACAGTTCAGTTTTTCAGTGCAAGCAAACTGTTCTGTATTTTGTCTTCATGATTGCCATCATCACTTAAATTTATATTTTCTGAGGCCTTTTATATTTATGATCTCATCAAATATTTACCACTTGACCACCTACAATAACATAAGCACCTGAGACACTCTCACTATACACCGACAGTTAATGTTACAAGAGTTTTCCCACACATTGAACAGATCTCTACACCCCTGTAATTTTCACTCATTCGTCCCTGGCCTTTGTTTCTATACCATTTCTTTTAAATTCTGCTATATTTTCTACATTGCAGTTCTTTTGATATCTGACAGTAGTTTTTTCTTTTTGCCTATCTTTCAAGTCATCTCTGAGAAATGGTAGAGCACCATACAAATTCTCTCATGATAGTTATTTCAACATAATGACTAGTAGACGTGACCTATTAGACTCAGCAATCTGATATTTTTGTCCTGACATAGGTAGTCCCAAAATCATCAATAGAACAACTAGTTTGTTAAATATCCATAATTTACTTATGCAACTTTATTCTACCCATCTCTCTACCCTATATGTTCTTAGAAATGGAATATGGACTGGGCCAGTGGCTCTTTGGTTTGCTCTTGGATTCCTATGACTGGCAGTACCAGATGGCCATCAGACAAAAGCAAAGACATCATTGATTCCCCCAACATCATGCCACAGGATCACCCAGGATGGAACCACAGATAGCTCCTTTCAGGGGCCCAGCTTCCAGTCACCACTTCAGGTCCACAACAATCATGACTTTCCGCTATATTTTCAGGCTTTCAAATAGAAAAGACTCTTTAGTCTTACCAACCCCAAGGTGCCACAGTATCCTGAATGATTTTTGTATATTCTACCCCACCTTTGTAAGTGGTAACTATTAAAGCCTCCTCCAAAATGCCCAGTTAACACTAACTATTGATACCTTCAGTATAGCTTCATCTCAGAGTAATGATTATAAATCCCATGACATGTAAATAAAATTTTAGAAAATACAAACTAATGTATGGTGACAAAAAGGACAGTAGCTGCTGCAGGGTGTAGACTGAGTGGGTGTGGATTGAAGCCTTATCAATCACAAGGTCTCCCTCAGGCATGATGTATGTGTTTATTTTCTTGATTGTGGTGATGGTTTCATGGGTAATACTTACATCAAAACTCTTATCTAAGTGAGTATTTCAGCTGCAAGTAGCTCACTACATGTTTATTGAACCTCCGAAATGCAGTTAAACAATCCTGGTATAAGAAAAATATCCCTGAAGGTAAAAAAAGTTAAACATTTCATAAGTTAGAAATAAACAATTTTTATTGAGTACCTAGTTAAAGTGAGCTATTTCTTTTGTTCTTGGTGCCTGGCTGATGCACTGATTTAGACACAGCTGGTTCCAATTGCCTTCCGTATTCATTGCTCCTTTAGCTATGCATCTCAGAGAAGGTAAACTCCAGAAGCCTGTATTTGCTCCCTCTGAAATGGGATGATAACACCTACCTCCTGGAGGAATTACAGAAATGAAATGCACACATGTTAGGAATTGCCTAACTAAGAGCTTGACACATACTAAACATTTGAATGAAATTTAGCTATAATCATTAGCATTCTTTTCCAGCCCAACTCAACAACTTCTCAGGCTTTAAACCCAGTGAAGCAAAAGGAGAACTTGTTTACAAACACAGTTATACCAAATAGTAAAAACATAAGTAAATAAAAATTTCAAAGGAGATTTAAAATAATGTACACTTAAACCTATTTCTCATTTTTAGCTCAACATTTCAGAAGCTGTAGAAAACCGTTCAAAATAAATATCTGATGAGAATTTAGGAATACATTTCATTAAGGAGAGTTAAGATTCTAAATTAGAAATATAAAAAGCTTTAGCTGATGTTTTTAAAGTCCATTAAGGTAAGAAAAGCCCTGATACTAGTCATATTCATTGATTTAGTTTGATGAAAGTAGAAGATAAAAATGAAGAAAAAAAATAAGGATTATACCAAATCCTATATAATCTTTCCAGCAGGATTACTTACGTCTGAGATTCTTTCTTTCTTTTTTTTTTTTTTTCTTTTTCTTTTCTCTTCTTAAGATAGCACCTTGAAAATTCTGGGCTTACTGGGAACAAGAAGTTAACATGAATCCTTTCAAACTCATTTAATTTTTAAAAAAACAACTCACATTGACTGCATGGGAAAATGGCTGAGTCTGAGAGTAAGCCCTGGGGCGACACTGGATCCACCATTACACTTTGTGCCAACACCACATCATTTCTTCAGGTTCAAAGAGAAATCAATAGAAAATCATTTGACTTTATAATAGCAGAAATGCAAGGCACCACCAACTTAATCAAGAAAGCTGTCTAAAAAAAATGGTAGCTACATGCATTACAAGAAAACAATTATGAAAAATTCTAGGATCAAGTATAGTAACAGCCTAAAATCTAACTTTTGTATGAGTAAACACACACACACACACACACACACACACACATTCTAAATATGCACATATGTATGTATAAGTATTCTTACATATAAAATTAAGGTGGATGAATATCTTGATAAAATATGTCCTCTAAACTGTGGAAAGTAATTTGTTTTTCTTTTTTAATGTATTTATTATGGGTCTACATGGTTTCATTACACAGATCAGACTCATCGTGATCCTCCTGTTTTTCACCCTCCCAAGCTCTGGGATTGCAGGTGGCCGCCACCAGTCTCAGTCACCATCTCAAGGCACCTCCCAGGGCGGAGCCGGCACGGCAGGCTGCCTAAGGTGAAAAGTAATTTTATTTGCAGAAGCTTTTACATATAATAGAGACGCACCCTAGCTTCTAGTGGCTTTAACTGCTTTCTGTATTTAATTAGTTCACTGATACAATTTGATTTTCTTTCTGTTAACAGCTGGGAAGTAAAGAAAGGGGAGGTTAGCTATTGACTGAGATTGGTATTTCTCATGTACTGTCACAAGTTTTGACACTGGGCTATATATATATATAAAC
>NW_004524587.1:24061115-24070624 GCF_000260255.1 Octodon degus
TTCTTCAGGACAAGCCTTACTTGCCTACTTGCCTGAGATATTTTCATAGTGCTGTTTCTGTTAAGGATCAGAATAACTTCCTAGATGACAGTCATGGGGACCACCCATCCTAGGCAGTGATTGGGAAAGAGATGGTGAGAGTATTTGTGTGTGAGGGGATGATCTTTGGGTATGCATTTCATTAAAATAATATGCTATGTGAACTCAAAGGAACTCAAGACAATGTGTAATTTAATCATTTTTAAGGTGAGTGTACTGAGGTTCATGGAGGTACATGATTTCCTGAAAGGAATATGTTGTTTTAAAAAATAATTAAGGCGCTCTAATAATCAAATATGTTTACTTTTCTTTATTTCAATTGATCTTGGCCTCTGATTAATTTTTTTAAGATTCCAGAAAAGATTAATAAATTGGCTTTGTGGTTTCAAAAAAGAAGTAAAAATACATGAATAAGAGAAAAAGCATAAGTTTGATCTCTTTCCAAAAAAATATCACAAATTAAGATACGGAAACTCAGGGAAATTTCTTTTTAATGAACTATGCCATGTTGTAATAATTATATTCATTTCCTAAGCCTGTTACCAAACTGAAGGGTTTTAAGCATTCACTTAGTTGATTAACTCCTTAATCCCAGGAAACACTGACCATTATTAAAGCTGTTGTTTCCCAGTCTAAACTTTTCAAAGAACATAAAATAAGGGTTGTGTTCAAGGAGTTCTTGGTCTATAATGCTTTGTAATAAAATATTCTGATAAAACCTCTGCTTCAAAAATGAGCAAGCAAACAAGAGAATAAATTAAAATTAACTTCATAAAGAAAGATGTGATTCTTTATTCATTTATTCTTGGGAGATATTCAAAACTTTAAGTCTGTAACTGTTATTGATGGATTTCTAGTGAGAAGAATGTTGCATTTACATTATTTATAAAGAATTTTGATTTGTTATCCTTTCCAATGTTGGAAGAAATTGGCTCATTCTTGAAATACTATTGATAACAATGATATTTTTTAAAAAATACTGATATTATTAATGGCTACTCTAAGGGTCCACATGTTTTATATAGGCAATTAATTAACCACAACCCTAAGAAATAATTATGGGTACAGTCAGCCTTCCTATCCACCAGTTCTATAGCAAAGATTTAACCAAACATTGCTCAAAAATACTTTTAAAAAAGCTATATCTGTACTGAATATATATAAACTATTTTCTTATCATTATTCCTTGAAAAAAGTATAAGTATTTATAATATCACTTTTATTGCACTGGATTATAGGAAACATAGATGTGATTTTAAATAGATGGTTAACAACCTAAGTTTGCAGACCAAAATTAGAGAAAAAGGAGGGATACAAGGAAAGCCAACATTTTGGCCCTAGCCTTCCAAGGTCAATTAAGACTCAGGACATATGAGAACTTGTACTGTAACATCATGTAACTCAGTAGTGTCCCAAATTTTCTGATCAAGAAGATTATGGGGCCAAAGAGGAAAGTGATCGATGACATAGAGTGTGCCTAAGGAGAGTCACATGGGGAGAAGACACTCTCTCAGGCTTTCACAGAGAACACATTGGCCAAGCAATGGCCGTGACTCATCCACATGGCTGCACTGACAAAGGTTCTACAATCTGAGGTATAGGATCTCAGGATAAATCCTGAGGGGATTTCACTGACCTTATCAGACCCAAAGCTATAACTCTTGTTGCATAGGTCCTGCTTTACCTTGGTCTCAACCATCTAGCAGAAAAGTATAAAAATGAAATATAAGAAGTAAAGCCATGCTGTTATGTTGAGCTGTAGGGGACTCAGGTCAATTTCTGACATTACCAGTCAAGCAGAAGACCCAATACTATTATGGGCTATGGGACTCTTTTGAAATATTTTCCTGAGTTTGCACACCTATAATATTCAAATAATGGAACTTAACAAAAAAGGGGATACAGATGAATGTCCATTTTGTATCTGTGTATTCAAAGTGGTTAGGATAGATATATAGTTACATTCTCTTAATGAATAGAATGATTTGTTGTGATGGTGTTTGTAAATAGAATATCATGTCTGCATCTTGTATAGCAATTAACCACTGGGAAGAATGTATGCAATGTGTTGATTATTGAAACTATCCTACCAATTTGAAAAATGAAATAAAAGAAAATATATTGTGTACAGCTATAAATTTCCTACAGTGAAGATGATCATTTTTTGTATTTGCTATGTACCAATAAACTTAGTAACAGAAACTGTGAAAAAATATATGGGAAGATATGAATAAGTTGTATGTGAATACTATACTATTAAAATAATGCAAATATAACAGACTTTAACCATAGTAATGGATTTTGGTGCATACAGCAGAATATTGGGTATGTGGATACTGAAGGACAACTGTATTGTTATTATTCTTCTAAAGATCAAGAATCTAAAGCACAGCGTGCTTTTTTCTTTCTTTCTTCTTAATTTTATGTATTTGTTCCAGGGTCTTACTATGCAGCTCGGACTCATACTGATCTTCCTGTTCTCAGCCTCCCCAGCGTTGGGTATTACAGGCATGCAGCACCACACCCGGACTTGGTCACCAGCTCAGCGTACCTGGGGGTGGGGCCGACACAGCATTCTGTGCCCAGGATCAAACCCCGGTCCCTGGGCTTGCCGAAGCAGGTGCTTAGTCCACTGAGCTATCTTATGGGCCCTTAGTGTGCTTTTATAGTTTTCCTAAAATCACACTGCTAAGTGAGAGAGTAGTGAAGATTTGAACACAGGTTCTCTCTCCAAAGTCTTAGTTTGGCAATGATCTTATGTTGTCTTTTATATTCTCCTGTGAGCAAAGCAGTTAAGAGCTTGGGCTCTGAGTCAAGAAAGTGAGTTCAAATTTCATGTTTTGTAGAAGTGTTACCCTTAACAGGGCAACTCTGTTACATTTACACACCTGAAAATGATGAGTCCGTGTATACCCACCTGATAGGACTGGTACAAGAATTAAATGAAATTGTGTGCTTGAAGCCACTGGCAGAGAACCAAGTTCAGTAAGTGGTAAAGCTCTTCTTATTGTTTTTATTAAATGTTACATTTGATAATAACTTAAAGGCAAACAGACTTTTAACCACCCAATAAAGTGTGGTATATGGCAGAAGAATGCACGGAGGAATAAAAATCAGTAAGTCTTACAGAAACTGCCCGGGGACCTAGAATAGGATAAAGTGAAATAGGAAAGGGAAAGATCATTTGCTATGGGGAGAAGAATATAGACACTACTCCTGATCTTCAAGGACTGGCCGAAAAGATCAAAGGAAAAATTAAGATATTTCAGTTGATAAATATAAGGATCCAATATCCAGAAGGTCATGTGTAATTAAGGAAGCAGTGAGAGTGTGCACAAAATTAATTTCAAATATATGGTAAATTTATATTTAAACACTGCAATTTTTCTAACTATGCTGGTGTGTAGTGGTCTTCTATTTTAAGAAACACAATCAGAACGGGAGATCAGAAACTAATTTTTAAAAAGCTATTGTGTTGTAGCAGGTTAAGACTGAGGAATCTGATTTGTTAACATGATGTGAGAAAATAATTTCCTTACATTGGCAACTTCTCTCTTCTCCCTGTTTTCAACTTTTCAAGCTATTTGGGATTTCTTTTAGCTGTAGGGTTTTTAAAAATTTTTAGGTAAGGGTCTACAGGGTGTTTAGAGTCTCACTACTAGAACAGACTGATCAGACTAGTAGTGATCCACCTGTTCGCAGCCTCTGAGAGCTGGGATTACAGGCGTGTGCCACCACGCCCAGTCTCAATTGCCATCTCAGCATGCCCCAGTGGTGGGGCTGGGAGAGCAGACCCAGTGATCAAACCAGTGTAGCTCTAGGATATTGATGAAGGTAAAATGGAAGTAATATGGTGTCAACTGCTCTTGAGATGGGACTTTATATTGCAAGTCTAGACCTCAGGAACAATATAACAGAGTGAGCACTTGAACATGAACAACAGTTTAGTAAAGACTTTGTGGTTATGTTGACAGTCATGGAAAGCAACTGTAATAGTTCAATGCACAAAAATTAACTTAAGTCTGGTAATATTAATATTCTTTGGCCTAATGGAAAAGAAAAGAATCCAGTGTACATCTCTATGAGAGAACCTAAAATCTTTAGTAGGGTGATGTGATGAACCTTCAGTATTTGACAAAGAAAGATCTGAAAGGCCGAATGCACTAACCTCACTCTCCTTTTACTGCACCCTCTAATCTTTTACAAAAGTATCCATTGTCAAAAGATAATTGGCAACAAGAAAGAAAATCTTTCTTGGATAGTAACCACGTATACCAGGCTTGTAGTATACAAAACAGGGCAAACAGGGGTAGAAAGTAGACTTGTAGGAACAGACAGAAGATATCTACTAGGGCCACAAAGAGAATATGGAAAGTAAGTCTGATACACTTATATAGAAGACATGGCTATAGTGTCTTCCAGCTGCAACAGTACCTCAAGGATATGGAAAGACGTCAGTATGGGTGTCTGCCTTCTCACCATTGGGTGCTTAGATCCTGAGAAGTATGTTCAGACTCAGCCCAAAGTGTGGCCTAGGAGAACAAAGGATCAGGATTTTAGGGAAAATCTATGGGCTTCACGCATGAGTGCATCTTTTTTTATATCATGGTGCAGAGAAGATATATACTCTGTTTAACATCAAACAGTCATTATTGGCTAACGAGAGCAGAGTTAACTATAGTTTCAATATTATTTTTCATTTTATCAAGGTGCTTTGAGGAATTAATTTCTGTGCTTTTTATTTTCATTTTCATAAAAATGTTTTTTAGTCATTTATATAAGCTGTCCATCCTAATCAATAGTAAACTTAGACTCAATGAAATACTCAGATTAAATGAGAAATGGAGATTTGGCTATTTTTCAATACTTCATTCTTTATCACCCAAATATAGACAAAAATGAATAAAAGAACAATAGGTAAATGATGTGACTAACAAGATTGTTTATTTGAATTCCTAACTTGTATAAAAGGATTGAAAATGCTTGTTGGTACTTGGATTAAGAGACAGATTCACAGATTTGAAAACCAATAAAATTTCACCAGGTTTAGCAGTAATTTTCTTTAAACATCACTATAGACTGGAAAATAGTTTTTTTTTTTTCTTTTAGGAATAAATGTCAAACAATTGGGGGAAAAAAAACTAAGGAAAACTATTGGGCATGCCCACAGAAAGGTGTGGATTATCCTACTTTAGAGAAGAAGTACTTTGATTCTAGTAACTTGCTGTATTTAGCTCCACAGGGGATAGAAGTGTAGTTGTAGAAAACAATAATCATGCAAATCATTACTGTCTATAACAGGAAAAGTGAGCATGATCAGTTAAGTATGTAATTGATTTACAATCTGTAGAAAATTTGATAACACACATCTTACTGCCCAGTAGGAAATGAACAAGTTTTCCATCCATTATTACATTCACTTCAACATTCTTAATTATACAATTATGTTTTGTCCTTCAAACTCACCTTTGCAATCAGTTTTAGCATCTACTTGGTACCTCACTACTGAAAACTATCAACATGTTTAACAGACTGCTATTTTATATTCCTCTAACAGTTATAACTTAACCAGCTTGCAAACGTTGCTTTAGAACTTTATACAATTGGTTTAAATTTGCTTATTGATTTGTGAGTAAAATAACTCTATTCAACAGATGTTCACTTGTGCTGACTCTGTCCCAGGACACAGGCAAGACAGTGAGGACAAATGGCGAAACATCCTAGACTCAGTGGGGGTCACAGTCTAGTGCAGGTAACAGGTATAGGAATTCATGTTTGGATCAGAATGCACTATCAAAGACAAAAAAATGCAACATTTGATTTAAAGATCAAATGTCTTTAATTGTGATTGTACAAGTAAGCAAGACTTTATTCTATAGACTATCACAGATATGGAAAGTGCTATACTATTTTATATAATAGGATAAAGAATTCTTTTTTCATATAAGATGAAATAGACCCCTTAAGACTTCTAAACAGGCACTGAAGTAGGTAATAAGAGTAAGCCCACCACCATGCAATAAAAATACTCAAAAATATTGGATCTCTACTGAAACATATATATTTTTTGAATTATTTATTAAACTAGAATGTAACACCAATTTATACAGCATTTACATTGTATTAGGTATTATAAGTAATCAAGAGATGATTTAAATTGTTCAAGAGGATGTACATAGGTTTACGCCACACTGTCCTAGTTTACGTAAGAGCCTAAAGACTCACTCATTTTTGTATTCATGAACTATTGGAACCATCCTCCACAGATGAAGTGGAAAGACTGTGTGAAGTACATCTCATTAGAATGAACCAAAAGGAGTAGATATTAGGAAAAAGAAAATATCAACTGTAGACACCTTCAATATCACAGATTTGACCTATGACTCATATGTAGGAAATTATTCATGTATTTGAAAAAGCTACCAAAGCAGTTGTTTCTGTAATTATTTATTATTACTTAAAAACTGCGGGGTCGGAGAGATAGCTCGGCAGTCTAAGTGCCCGCTTGGCAAGTGCAAAGACCCAGGTTCGATCCCCAGGGCCGCATGCCCTGCTGACCCTGCGCTGTTCCAGTCCCAAAACCAGGCATGGTGGCTCACGACTGTAAGCCCAGAGCTAGGGAGGCTGAGACAGAAGGATAACTATGAGTCTGAGCTCACAGTGAGACCCTGTACCAAATAAATAAGTATATAAATAAATAAATAAATGTGAGGGGCTGGAGAGATGGCTCAGTGGTCTAAAGCACCTACTTAGAACAAGCTTAGCAAAGCATCAGGGACCAGGTTCAATCCCCCAGCACCACATGCCAGCCAGCCCCGTCCCCTGGTGGGCTGAGCTGGCCACACACACAAAATAAATAAATAAAAAATAAAAAAAATTATAAATAAATAAATAAACGTGTAAGTAAATACATAAAACCATGAAGAAAAAGAGCTCAGTGGCAGAGAAGCCTTATATTAGCAATTTTCCAAAGGCAAAGTACACACACAAGAAGAGTGGACAGGGTACCCTTTATGAGAGAAATTTTAACACCAAATTAGATATCTTAGGGTAAGATGCCTTGGAAATCCTTGTGGACACAAAGTTAACTGGAACCTTTTCACTCTATGTGAAAGAATAAGATTTCTTTGGTCTTCTTTTCACATATCCAAAATTTTATTCCACCTTAAAATCTTAAAAATTTAGCTGGTCTGGATTATGTTACACAAGACCTCATGTTTAGTGGAATAAGTTTGACCATGGCTACTGTAGGCAAATATCTATTCCTGGATTTTATCTACATAACAAGACTGTGGAAAGCATACTGGGGTTTTTCATGAAACCAGTGCCAAGGACATCCTCCTATTGGGAATCATATGAAAAATTAAGATTTTTCACTTTCTTCAGATAGATGTATAGCTGTCATGCTAAAGAATGACAAGGGCTTCTTGATCAAAACTATATTGCTTCTCTTACAAGAAATATAATGACAAAGTCAAAGTGGTTATCTATGTTCTACAAAGCAGGGAGTGCTTTGTAAAATAATATGGTAATATTAAAATATACCAATAATAATGCCATTTCAGTGTGCAGCTGCTAAATGCTATATGTAGTAGAAAAGCCTTATTCTTAATTTTAATTTTATTTATTTGTAAATTTATTTCCCTGACCTTATTTGTAGTAAGACTTTACTCACATGTTTATTGTATGCTTTTCACTTGGCAGACACCAACTATGGTGTGAATAATTAAGAAGGAAAAAATAGAGATAACTATGGTTCCAACTATGCAATTAAAATTTGGAACTGAAGTTCTAGTTGCTAGAAATTCTTCTGAAAACAGAATAACAATATTTGAAAGTATTTCATAAACTATAGCACACAGAAATTTCTAATCTTCTATGGATTTCTGTAAGAAGCCCAAATCCCCTTCCTTACATTCCAGAGATGGACTAACCAGTAACAAATCATTCAAGTAATACTAACAAGGAATTTCAATGGAAGAGAATGGATAGATGTTGAGTTCTGCCTACTCAGTGAGAAGGTTACATGTAAAGCCTTCACTGAAGATATTACCCAAAAGTGAGGAAACAGATTTGAAAGTCTGTTCCTTGCTAAGCTCAGTAGCTTCTTACCACAAAGGCTTCAGTGTGAAACCTGGCTTCTCAGAGTCCATTTCTTCACCCATACCACATCATCTTATGTTAGTAGAAAATTAAATTTCATGATTCCTTTCAGGAAGAGCATTGTGGAATCAACAAACATCTCAATCAACAGTGGCCAAATACCTGTCCTCATTTAGTGTGGGATCTTTGTGTTATACTTGTGATTATATTGCTCAAAGCTTCTCAACAAATGCTACAGCAGTCTCTAAAAGAAATCAAGTGACAAATACTTGCCTGCTTAAAAGCTGATCAGATAGTCTACCAAAAGAAAATTACACAACTATGGAGTACACATACTCTTCAGATATTCATCAAATCCGCTCTTTTACTGTGGATCATTCCTTACTTCCACATTTTACATCATATTAAATCTCTCTCTCTCTCTCTCTCTCTCTCTCTCTCTCTCTCTCTGTCTGTCTGTCTTTCTCTGTCTCTCTCTTTCACTCTCTCTGTCTCTCTCCCTCTCTTGTTCCCCATTTTCTCACTCCTTCTTCTTTCCCTCCCTTATGCACATGTTGACATTTATATGCATAGCAATATAAATGTTTTCCTGTAGGCAGTCTTTAAAATTTTTCTAACTTTCTTTCCAGTTATACTATTGTAGACTATTATTAACTCAGAGAGGAATATAATAGATTTCTGAAATACATGAAAACTGGAATTGTACACTGATCTTTAACACTTTTTCAAGTCTAAGATACTCAAGTACTAATTGAACAAATGAATGAGGTATTCTTGCAGAAAAGACAGTACGAAATGTCAGGTTACAAAGTAATTTAATAAGGAACACATGATTAAATTTATATTCTAAATTACATTGCAATATAAATCTACCTTATAAAGTGAATTAAGACAGGTAGTAGTGAAAGTAGAGGTTACCAATGTGTGCTGTAAACATATACTAATAAAAATAAAAAATGAAAAAATAATATAACATAATGAGAAAAACTCAAGAAGCCATGGATTTTTTTTATTAAATTTATTGAGAAACAAATAGCAACAAGAGAGTTTCAAAACAGGTTAGTAGGACAGTTACAATAATTAATACATTGCATATTATTGTCTTCATAGTAATTATTCATAGTACAAGATGCAGACATGATATCCTGTCCAAATACTGTTAGTACAAATCTTTGTTCTCATTGAATTAAGAGAAAGTGGCTGTTTATCTACCCTATTTTGTATTTACAGATACAAAATGTTCTTTCATTTCTATCCCTTTTTCTTTAGTTTTGTCAGAGATAGGTATTCCATTTCCATTCAAAAATTGTAGGGACCCAGTCCTAGCCCAGGTCCGGTGAGTGTGTGGAGAGCTTCCTGCTACCCTG
>NW_004524587.1:24077465-24078564 GCF_000260255.1 Octodon degus
AAAAAAAAAGGGTATACAGATGATTGTATCTGTGTTTTCAAAGTGGTTTGGATAGATATATAGTTACATTCTCTTAATGAATACAATGATTTGTTCTAATGGTGTTTGTGAATAGGATGTCAAGTCCACATCTTGTACAGCAATTAACCACTAGGAAGAATGTATGCAGTGTGTTAATTATTGAAACTGTCCTACCAATTTGATTCGCAACTGTCTCATTGCTATTTGTTTATCAATAAAATTATGGGAAAAGAAAAAAAAATTGTAGGTGCATGAATTCAGCAAAATAATCCATTATAGTCCAGTAGTTCACATGACTGATTTTGAAAACTAAAGGGGCTATGAACCAAGGAATTAAGGCAGCCTGTCAAAGCTTGAAAGAGTTAGGGAATGGTCTCCACTAAATCTTCCAGAAAGAATCAGCCCTACTGGTAGCCCTGAGTTAGCCCAGTGAATAAATATTTCCAATATCTGACTTCCAGAAATATATGATAGAATGCATCTTGAGGTCTGATGATAAACATCTCCTTATTGTAACAAAGCTGGTGGTAATTTACTATGAGAACAATAGAAATCATATAGAAAATCATGAAGCAGAAGGTTCATGCCTATACAATCCTGCGTGGAGCAAACCTGTCATAAGCCATCAGCACCTCCACTCCTGCTGAAGTGGCCAAGCTGAGCTTCCTGGCCAGACCTCTTGGCATCTAATGAAAATAAATGTATGCATAACTGAGGAATAATTTCACTCCTATAGGGTGATGGGGAATACAACAGGGAAGAAGAATTGCACAAACAGGAAGAATCTTCTGACAGTAATGTTTATGGATCTCAAAGACCAAGCAAAGATCAATTACTCATCCCAGCCCAGGGGCAGTGTGGATGAGACCCTCTTCCACCCCCTTGGGATGCCCCCAACCACTCCGCAGCACCTCCCCCAACCCGCCCGCTGAGTAGGAATTTCTGCAGCATTCCGGGAACCCCCAGAACCAGTCCTAGCCCAAGTCCGGTGAGTGTGTGGGAGAGCTTCCAGCTACCCTGCACTGGCGGGACCGACTACTCCTCCCAACCCAGGCTCAGCGTGGGTGAGACTGTCTTC
>NW_004524587.1:24079899-24081064 GCF_000260255.1 Octodon degus
ATAGCAGAAAACTTCCCAAATATGAGGAAACAATCTGACATTCAGGTAACTGAAGCATACAGAACGCCAAAGAACCTCAATCCAATGAAAAACACACCGAGACATATAATAGTCAAGATCCCAGAAATTCAGCACAAGAAGAATATACTGAAAGCCACTAGTGAAAAGAAGCATAACACATTCAAAGGAAAACCCATCAAAATTATGGCCAACTTCTCTTCACAAACCATGCAGACAAGAAGAGCATGGAACAGAGTACTTCAGGTCCTCTATGAAAACAAATTCCAACCAAGACTACTATAACCTGCAAAACTCTTTCAAGTTTGATAGAGAAGTGCAATACTTTCATGAAAAAGAACAGCTAAAGAATTTCATGATAACAAAGCCAACCATACACAGGCTACTGAAAGATGTTCTAGAGAGGGACAAAAATGATCAGAACTCCACAAATGCGATCAGAAGCAACTAACTAAATAGGGCAAGCAATTAAACACAGGAGAAAAAGGAGTAACTGCAACAGGTAAATAACATGGCAAATGTAAGTCAATACATCTTAATTCTAACCACCAATGTAAATGGACTCAATTCATCAATTAAGAGAAATAGACTGGCACAGTGGATTAAGAAACAAGACCCAACAATATGCTGTATACAAGAAACACATTTAACTCATAAAGACATTCATAGGCTAAAAGTCAAAGAATGGAACACAATACTACATGCCCCAGCACCTCAGAAAAAAGCAGAAGTAGCAATCCTATTCTCAGACACTCTCAATTTCAAACCAAAAATGATCAAACAAAATAAAGAGGGCCATTATAAACTGGTTGGGGGAAAATACAAGATGAAGAGGTAACACTCATAAATATGTATGCACCAAACATGGGAGAACCCAACTATATGCAGCAAATCTTAATGGACATGAAAAATCTAATGTCCAATGCCACAATTATAACAGGAGACCTTATCTACAAAAGCTAGGTCAACCAGACAAAAACTTAGCAAAGAAATAACAGAACTGAACCAGAGTTTGAAACAAATGGACTTGGTGGACATATACAGAGAGTTCCACCCAAACACAGCTGAATACACATTTTTCTCAGCTGCACATGGGTCATTTTCTAAAATAGACCACATACTGGTCCATAGGTCATGCTTAAGTATA
>NW_004524587.1:24084979-24094320 GCF_000260255.1 Octodon degus
GATGAATGTCCATTTTGTATCTGTGTATTCAAAGTGGTTAGGATAGATATATAGTTACATTCTCTTAATGAACAGAATGATTTCTTCTAATGGTGTTTGTAAATAGGAAATCAAGTCTGCATCTTTTATAGCAATTAACCACTAAGAAGATTGTATGCAGTGTGTTAATTATTGAAACTGTCCTACCGATTTGATTTGAAACTGTCTCATTGCTATTTATCAATAAAATTATTTCAAAAAAATAAAAAATAAAGAAAATTTTAAAAAGACCAAGCAGAAAAAATATTCTTTTGTGGAGAGGAATAAAAGAAAAAAATCAATGTATTCTTCTCTGTAAGAAGTAGAGGACGGGCCAGGGAGATGGCTCAGTAGAATAAGTGCTTCCCTGGCAAGTGCAAGAGTCTGAGTTCAACCCCCGATTCCGTCAAATAAATAAATAAAGGAGTAAATGAGTATATTAACCACTTCTGTTTCATTTATATTATAGATGTTTGACAGCTTGAGACCTTGCTTACCCTGAATGGTCAGTCTTGCCAGTTGGTCAGACTAGACAATGAATCACTCACCTGCCAGGGAGTGCATATTTCATAGAAAGCCAACCAATGTTGAGCCCATGCACCAGTCCCCTCCTGTATTAGCCTTTCACTGGGTTTCTATGCAAGGAGGTGAAGGTGTCATTTTTCCCTGCTCGTAACTCCAAGTCCACGTACCAGGCTACCACTGACAACCTCTATGCTCCAGTGCCTCTTAAAATTTTTTAAACTCACCAGCTCTGAGCCTTGGCTCACTGCCTGACTCATTACTTCCGGGGGAAGCTACAATAAAGACTCTTCCCCCCGTGTCCTGCTCACCCCCTCTACCTCCTGATGAAGCCCAGTGCTTCTCCATGTGACTGAGCACATCCTTTTGTTTTTCTTGCTTATAGCTCTGTGTATAAAAAGAAAGCTTCTTTCAATGTCAGTGCTCCTTGCTGTTGTGTATTTTACCACAACTGATTAAAGCAAATTCTGTTATCTATTAAAACTACAAGGCTGGAAAGAGCCAGGTTTGGAGTCCTGGTATGAGCACGTGGGAGAACTGGGCAGTTATTAGGGAGTGTTCTTCCCTGCGGTCAGCCGCAGATCATGAGGAGTCACTAAAGAAATGTGTCCCCTGTCCCAAGGCTTGAGGGGAGGCCAGCATTCAGGGCTCTGAGTTAAAGAGAAAGGGCTGATTATTAAAGTTAACTAAGTAAGTAGACATTCTTTAATGGACTAGATCTATTAATAGAAAAAAAGCAATTCTACAGATAATTTATAAGACAAACAATGAGCACCCAAGGGTCTCTACCCACTCTTGTAATGGGCACAAGGGATCATTTTCAAATACCAAGTTATGTTGAGAACAGCAAGGTTTGGGCAGTAAAACATTGCCAGTACCATTTTTAAAAAAAGAAAGAAAGAAAAAACAGGGAAAAATCTTGATCTTCCCTCTTGTCTTTGTTTTTAAAGAATGGAGAGTTCAAGAAATGTTCAACTTTGCCACTGACCTTTTTAAATAGGAGAAATTTTAAAATGGCAGGTCATATTATTTAATTCTGTCTTTAATTGTCTTCTTTATTCCTTCTACCCTTGAGTGTTTTAACAGTGCTTTTGGAACGAGATTAAAAAAAAATTGAGAGTAAATTGCATTGTTTGTGAGATGCTATTAGGTTCAAAACCAACTTTGCTGATTAAAAATGGTAAAAATAAACATTCCTATTTCCAGAAATTATATTTCACTCTTTCTCAGATACGTTGTGGAATATTAACACATTTTTTAAAAAGAAGATTTAATTATTTATTTATTTATTTATTTATTTGGCACAGGGTCCCACTACACCGCTTGGACTAGTATTCATCTTCTTGTCTCAGTCTCCCCAGTGCTGGGATTATAGACATGAACCACCATGTCCAGCTCTGGGCCAGTACAGTGCACCCGGGATTTCCCAGCCAGCATAGTATGTGGTACCCAGGATGGAACCCAGGTTTTTGTGCTTGCCAGGCAGGTGCTTAGACTGATGTGCTATATCCCCAGCACTTAACTCATTCTGTATGTTATCAGACATAACTTCCAAAAATTAAAGTATCTTGGACCCTTCTTGAGGTCCTTTCTGAGTCTTATCAGACTATAAGGAGACAAGCATGCCTTCACCTTTGTGAGCCTCCCATCCATGAAGTGCTCCATGGTCTGTTTCACTCCAGTAAAACAGTGTCAACCACTACTCTCCTGCTTGAAGGCTAATAGGTAAGAAAGAAGACACATGAAGAAGAAAAATGTAAAGAATTCAATTTAATACATGACTATGACTCCCCCGGGGTCTCCATCACAGAACAGTGAGGGGCTTATAACACAATGAAATTGCATTCATGCATATTCTACAAGAGGTAGTATTTGATATTAACAATATCTCAAGTCATCATGATTTAGCTAATAAGCCAGCAAACAACAGTTTATATTGAGATTGTTTGACTTCCTGTCAAAGAGCTTTATTCTTGAGCACACAGAAAAAAAGGAATAAACTACTTAACTCAGAATTAATGAATTAGAAAATACCTGAAAATCTTTGTTTCTAATCTGGGTTCTTGGATGAATTCCAAGTAGTAGTCTTGATTTTGATTAATATTACAATTTATCTTGTTAAAGAAGTACCTCATAAATACTCATGAAGCATTTTATTAGGTGATTGTAAATACTTAAACTCTTATTTTGCAGTCATTTTAATCACAAAGAGAAAGAAGAACACTCTATGAGCTGTGTCATTGAGCTTTGTTCTTTGCTGAGCAAAGTCATGTTATATGCTTGATTTGCACAAGCTTCCATTCTCGCAAGCCTGTCCTTGAACAAAAATGCAATGTATAAAATTGATGCTATAATGACATATTCTCCCTGAACCCTCCATGGCACACCTTCCCTACAGTCATCGCAATAATATGTTCAAGACCATGAACATCTACTTACAGGAACTTAGGTAACAATCAGTGAGGGCTGGAAGTACTAAACTCTGTATCTCATAACTACACCATAGGAGGAAAGTTTTGCAAAGCTTTTAAAATTTTAACCAAATCTTCCCTTCTCCACATGACAATACACATCTCTCCTCTTCTGGCCATCAACTACCACCAGTAGTATGAGCAACTTGCTGAATTATGGTGCATAATAACCATAATTATTACACACACAGGTTATAATAAAATAATAAAAATTTTAAAACCCGAAGAAGGAAAAGTTGCACTGGCCTGTCAAAGAGAAAATGACTGTGGCCTTACTTACATGCAATTTGATTAGAGAACAGGCGGAACTTGGATATGCCGGGACTGGCAGATCCTCTCAATCCTCATTTATAATCCCCCTTTCAATTCAAGTGACATGTCCATTTGTGTGTCAATGATATTTCTGTCTCAAACATCCAAACAAGTATAAATCAGTTGAAATTCAATTGAAACATCTTTCTTCAAAAGAAATTGAACTATTTTCTTCCCTCACTCAAGTTTCTCTGGATCTCTTTATCCTGGGTTTTCAAACAAATGTCTTGAAGATCTCTCAGGAACTGAGCCTGATTTATTCTGTCCTTTTATGAAACTGACCTTCCATACAAGCATATGTCTTCCTAGTAGTCTTGGTAGGTATAGCACTCTGATTCCTAAAATTTTCCAGAACATTCTCTCAACCCCGACTCTCCTAAATTTGTTTATCTTAATTATGACCTGAAAATGCTTTTGAAAGCATCAATTCCAAGGCCCACTCCCAACTTGGTGAATTATTCTATAGAGGATGATTCAGGATGGATATATTTACAAACAGCTTTTTGCCTAAATTTTCACAGACATCTGTGACCAATGGAAGGAAACTACCTTTACTCTTGACTAGATGGGTCCTTCCAGAACTACTCTCCTGAACTGGGACATTGACTTAAGAAGAAACTTCTATGACTATAGTCTTCGACTAATATCCTGAAAAGGATCCACTCTTAGCCTTCAAATGCCACACTTATCACACAATTGTTCTTCAGACATTTCCCAAGGCAAAATAATGAAACCACAATTCCCAATATATGCTACCTCAAGTTTCTGGGGAGAGTCATTTTCTAATTAACAACTTCAAGGCTAAAGATGGAAAGATGAGTAAACTCGAGTTTCTTTCTTCTCAAACAGCAATTATGCCCTCTTATGATTCCATGAACCCATTCATCTCAACAGAACTCTGCCTGCTTATTGTTATTGTTTAAATAATTTCAGAAGACACATCATGTCGGACTTCCCTCTAGGTCAGCAGTTTACAAATTTTCTGGTCTCTTAGAAATTATACACTCGAGCTGCAGAGATAGCTCAGCAGTCTAAGCACTTGCCTGGCAAGCGCAAGTGCCCAGGTTTGATCCCCAGTACCACATGCCATGGTGGCCCGGGAACAACAGGTGTGCCATACAGGCCACAGAAACTGGGCATGGTGGCACACACCTGTAATCCCAGCTCTGGGGAGGCTGAGACAGGAGGATCACCAGAAGTCCAAGTCCGAGCTGTGTAGTGAGACCCTGTACCAAATAAATAAATAAATAAACGATTATAAAAGAAAAATATTATACACTCAAAAAATATTGAGGACTCCAAAGAAGTTTTGTTTATATCAGTTAAATTTATTAATATTTAATGAATAATTTAAAATGAAGAAGTATGTAAACTTTTATCAAGTCATTTAAAAGTAACAATAAATCCAGTATGGGATTCTTTGAGGCTTATATTGGACTGTCAATTTTAGTGGGCTGGAGAGCTGACCAGGGGCATACATAAGCATACTTCTGGGTGTGTCCGGGTAGGTCTCAGAGCCATGACCGAGGGTACCAAGTCTGGTCTCCATCCCTGCTTCTCTTAGCACTGTCCCCTGCTCTGCTTCCTGGCTGCCATGCATAAGCAACTTTGATCAGCCATGCCCTTCCTCCAGGACTTTTCTGCCTTGGAGCAAGTCTATCATGGATGAAAAGTTCCGCAAAATGTGGAGCCAAATGAAACCTCCCCCTTCTTTAAGTTGTGGGTGCTAGGTGTTTTGTTCAGCAATGAGAAAGCTAGTATTGTTTCTTTAGTCCATTCTGACTGTTATCACCCAATACTATAGAATGGGTGCCTGATAAATAATAGATATTATTTCTCACCATTTTAGAAGAGAGGAAATCCAAAATCAGGGTGCCAGCAAGTCTGGGGAGGGCCATTACTCATAGATATCCTTCTCCTCCCTCTAACATTCAGGGGAAGTGAAAAGTCTCTCTCCCTAATGCCTCTGCCTCCCTGATAAAATCAATGATTAAAGCCCGAGCTACCTAAAACCAACAGCTCAGGTGAGTGTTTAAACACACAAATACTCAGAGCACAGTACACACTAACATAAATAACAATTATAGTTTTCTAAAAAGGGATAAAAATATAGCTTTTTTTTCCTAATCTCCTGCACGTCTTCCCTTTGAAAGACAGCTAGATTCTTGTACCTGCTTTTGCATTCAGCATAATGCACAAGTAATTTGGGTACCTGTAAATACAGAGCATGTGGCTTCAGAGAGGTATACAGTTGAAAGGCAGGGAAGTTATTTACTTCCTAGAAGGATGTCAGAAAATCCAAGACATCCTCAGCCTGCTCTTCTAGAATATCTGCTCTGGAAAAACCCATTGTGCAGAGGTATCTCAAGGAAGCCTGGTGTTAAAGATTGGCAAACTAAAAGAACCGTTTCAATATCCTTTAACCTAGCCATTATGAAAACCATTGATTTACAAAGTTTGTTAACTTGAAGGTAGACTACACTGGCTTTGAATTTCTAAATCTCAGTTAGGTTTATCTGCTCTTATCAGTGCACTTTTATCCAACACCTGTCACATCTTACTTGCCATTTAAAAAAGTCCCCTCTTTTCTCCATGACTGTCTTCTCATTAAAAACCTAAAGGAGCCATGGTGTACCCAACAGATCTTACTGCCCATCTTCTGCACTGTGGGACGCTTCTATTTTCCGTACTCTTGCTCTCTAGTTCTCTCTTTTCAGGAAATGCCTTAGTTAAACAGATATTCTGTTTAACAGAACACAGAAGGCTGACCTAACAGAAGAAAATGACTTTTATAATGCATTTACTTGCCATTCTAATAAATATTAATTATTCTCCATTGTATCCCTTTCCTTCAAGCTCTCTTATTTGGCCAGATTTTCTATAACAGATTTCATTCAGAAATAATCAGTATAAATTTTATAAGTAAAAAAAAAAACATATGTTCAAGGATCTAAGAATGACACCCTAAACCAGAGGCAAACCTTATGTAAACTACTGCCCACACTGAAGCATAAAGCCCACATATTTATCACAAAGTGTCAAAAGTGCAATTAAACCTGAATACTGAGGTTTTCAGTTTAGAAAAAAAAATAACTTGTACATTAACATGTTATTGCTCTAAAGAAAAACAAATGAATCAAACAACCACATGCCATAGATTCATGACCCCAGTTCTAAGCCATCAACTGCCATCTTACATATATCCTTTGTAACACAATTTGGAGAGTGGGGTTCCAGACTACTCTTCCTGAACCATTAAAGAAGCTGCTGGCGGACTTCTGTGGGTCATTAGATACTCCTGAAGCCTTTTTATTAGTATGATCAAGCTATCCCAGTGGAGGCCACATTTCTATTTTTTGTAAAACCATGTAGCACTCTAACTATGGGTACACTGGATAAAAATTATCCAAAATTCTACTACTACAAAAAGTATAAGTAACACAGGAGAGAAGCTTCTATTTTCTCTGGCAAATTGCTAAATCATATCAAGCAGCTCAGTAATTCATTCCAAAATCACCACTCTTAATTTTGCTCATTTTCTTAAAATTCTGTTTAAACACTAAGTAAACAAAAAAAAATTTAAATTAGAGTAAGTGCTGAGTGTGGGCAAAGAAAAGTATAATGTTTCTTTTAACATGAAAGCATTTTTATTTTAGTACCTACATATGACAACATAGTCTAGCAAACACTTATAGGGTACATGAGAGTGAACTTTAGTGCAACTATCCATTGACTTTCCATATTATCCAGAGTACTATTTCAGGCAGGTGGAGGGAAATAAGCTCCAATCTGGGACCACACTGACTTTATGCTCTAGTAAGAATGCGTGACTACTGCTGAATCGGATTACTGCTATTCCAGCAAATATTAAAGTACATTGAAGGAATGGAAAGGATGTAGCAAGTAATTCCAATAAGGTTTTAGGCAATATTTGATATGTTTTTTTTATAAAGGATATTGATATTTGGCCAAAGGAGTTCACAAGTTGAAAAACATAATGGGATCTAAGACATTACAATGAGAAAGTACAGAGTATGTTTAGGTATGTTTGGGGAAATTTCTGCTTCAGAGATTTAATGATAACAGTCAACGTATGATAAAAAGTATTTTCCAATCTGAACAGAATTCACTCAGAATTAGATTAAGGACCTTATAGGCCAGAAGTCATTCGAACTCAATACAGATGAGCAGTTGTCAAAAGTTAATGCCTTGCACTGATTATTTATGATCCCACTGAAGTTTCTTTAATTAAGCTGGCCTTCATAATCCCTTTCTAATCAAGCCTTATCAACTTGATTTGTATTTGTGTGAGCACTGGCTGCAGCAGACCAGGGGGTCTGTTATTGGACTCAAGATGATGCGAAAGAATCTTAGACTTAAATGGACAATTGATTAGCCAGCTGCCCAAGCATGAACAGCAGCAGGAGCTGGTCTCTGAAGTCCTCTCTCCTGAGACTGTGCTACATAATGCTCCACTCCTAAAATTGGATTAGTTGTCCTTACACTGATAAACAATCCTTTGCCACAATCCAGTGCAAAATCTTAAATGGAATCATGTTAGGCTCTGGGCTGCAATTAAAACATTCCCTTGACATAAACTCTCAAGTTTCTTAGAATATTTTTCTAAATAGGCCCAATTTTTCAATCACAAATTTACTATAGTCCAGCAAAATTTTCCTGTAAAGAGCCACATCATAAGTACTCAGGATTTCTGGATGAAAACATCTCTCTTGTAGTTACTAACCTCTGTATCTGTGGTGCAGAAGCAGCCAAATCAAACATATAAATAAACAGAAGGGCCCATATTTGGTTAGAGGGCTATATTTTTCTGAACCCCTACACCAAGCTACTGAACTTACAGAAAGAAACTCTTACTGAGATAAGAAACAAACAGAGAAATAAATTAAGAGAGAAGATAGAAAGAATATTAAATATATTAAGAGAAAGCACAAGAGGTAAGTCACAGTTTCAAAGCTGCTTGGAAGTAAGCATGCAATAAGAAAAAAAGAAATAGGCCATGTGAACACAGAAAACATCTTATGCCTCATCAGCACCATCTTTCGGTCTCAAAGTCTACCTCATTGTGTCAGAGTTACCTAGAAGTCCCCTTAGGTGTGCAGTTGCTCAGGATGAAACCCAGGGTACTTGGGCCATCTCTTCAAGGTACTTCCTACTATAAGAAGTACTGGTGTATACCCTCCTGAGTTTATAGTGCACTGTTTATCATCCTAGTTAACTGTTTATCATAACGTGAAGTCTCAGGAAAGAGAAGAATATGCTGAGCAACCTTTTGAATTGATGCTTTGGTCTAGTAACATTTAAACTTACTCTTACAACCTGGGTCACATCTATTAGAGTTAAGGACCATTCTTACTACAAAAAAGAATCTGTTCCTGATTTCCACACCCAACCAGAGTCAAAACTTCCAAGCCTTCCATTTAATGTATTTCTTCCTGAAACTGTGTGGTCCAAGCATTAAGGAAACATATTGTAATTGTAGAAAACATCTTGATAATATTATTTTCCTATGGACATCTCTAGAAATGTGTCACAAGATTGAAAACACTTGAAAGAGAAAGAAAGGAAGGAAAGAAGGAAGGAAGGAAGGAAGGAAGGAAGGAAGGAAGGAAGGAAGGAAGGAAGGAAGGAAGGAAGAAAAAAAGGAAGGAGAGAGGGGGAGAGAGAAAGAAAGAAAGGAAAAAGAAAAGAAAGGAAGAAACAAAGAAAGAAGCAGAGAGAAGGGGCATATTAGGGATTATAGAGGGAGGTTAATTCAAGAAACTTCAATGGGATTGCAAATAATCAGTACATGGTATTAACTTTTGAAAACTGCTCATCCATATTGAGTTTGAGAGACTTCTTGCCTATAAGGTCCTTAATCTAATTCCGAGTGAATACGGTTCAGATGGTAAAATTCTCTTTATCATACATTGAATAATATCATGAAATCTCTGAAGCAGATATGCAGATATTTCCCCAAATAAAATTATGTATACTCTACATTTTATCATATTAATA
>NW_004524587.1:24094420-24101215 GCF_000260255.1 Octodon degus
TATATATATATGGAGAGAGAGAGAGAGAGAGAGAGAGAGAGAGAGAGAGAGAGAGAGAGAGAGAGAGAGAGATGCAAGACAAAATTCTTAGATGGGAATGCACTTGATTTTTCTATACTTGAGGTTAAAATAAAGTACTACAAGTAGACAGAGGAGGCAATTTTTTTTATTATATCTTTAAATTAGAAACAAACCTGCAATTTTGGATGAAATCTTGCTTTTGCACCCCTGAACACACACACACATGCATACACTCCACACCCTGTGAAATATAAATAGGTTCAACCACCATGTAACTTGATACTAAAAAAATCACTTCAAATATATGAATCTTAGAGAAAGATGGTTATGAAGTAGATGGAATATTAGATAACATTTTGCATAGATTGTCAAGGTCAGAGGTACAGCTCAGTGGTTGAGCAGCTGACTCCTTGATGCCAGGACCTGAGTTCAATCCTTGTAGGAAAACTAAATAAATGAAGTAAAATGATTACCCAAGGATGCAGAAATAATTGTAAACCTTTTCAAAAACTGTTACTTTCCTATCAAAGTGAATCTGTACATTATTTTAAGCCAATTTAGCCTTAGGAACAAAGTGCTGCATAACTTGGGCTAAGATTTAATTTCCTTTTTGTCCTAGAGATGGACTTTAGAAGGGGCTTACTTTTTTATTTTTTGATTTCAATAGCTTTGAATGATCTCATCTTAAGGATATAAAAATGGCTTTGCAGTCTTTTGTTTGTTTTTTTTTTGTTAATCCCCTAAGATTTCTGAATTCTATTAAGTACTTTTTATCTTAGTTGTCTTTTTTCTTGTCCATTTTTCTCTGCTGGACTTTGGTATTTATGCAAATCTCATCAGAAGCAGACCATCCTATTTAAGAATAATATTCATTTTTTTCTATTTCTGTGTTAACCTGAATTTCTTGAACCAATCACTTTTGGTTTAGAAGCCCAAGTTCATCTTGAAGAAAAGTTATTTATTTCTCAGGGGATATGATTATATCATTTTTTTCTCTCTCTCCTCAAATGACTTATTGAAATAGATTTCTGGGGACTAATTTACATTAATTCCAAAGTATGACTCTGAGGGCATGAGCATTAATTGAAAGACTATTTTTATCACCTTATGCTCTCCTTAAAAAATAAGTGACATTTTTCCCCACATTTAATTCAACTTTTACTTTTGACGAGGGTATTAAATGTCAGGAATTAAACTTGTGTGTATGTGTGTCTGTTTAATAATTCTCCAGCAAATGCAATTAGTCTTAAGAGAATCAGATTATGGTAGGTTTCTTTGAATTCTGTAAAATAAAATAATCATTTCTTTTTCTTTCTTTCTTTCTTTTTTTCAAAGTTTTATTGACAAACAGATAGTAATGAGACAGTTTCAAATCAAATCGGAAGGACAGTTTCAACAAATAATACACTGCATATATTCTTCTTAGTGGTTAATTGCTGTACAAGATGCGGACTTGTGATCCTATTTACAAACACCATTAGAACAAATCATTCTATTCATTAAGAGAATGCAACTATATATCTATCCCAACCTCTTTGAATACACAGATACAAAATGGACATTCATCGGTATACCCCATTTTTTCTAAGTTCCGTTATTGAATATTATAGGTGTGTAAACTCAGCAAAATATTCTAAAAGAGTCCAGTAGCCCATAATAGCATTGGGCCTTCTATTTAACTGGCAATGTCAGAAATTATTGACCTGAGTCCCACACAGCTCAACTTAACAGCATGGCTTTATTTCTTATATTTCGACTTCATACTTTTCTACTGGATGGTTAAGACCAAGGTAAATTTCTGATGAGGCAAAATGTTATAAGTACTTTAGCCTTAAGCCTTCAGTAGTAGTTCACAAATATGCATGCATACCAGAAGTAGCCTATTAAAGCAAACTTTAATTTAGATCTAAATTTCACAGCAGAAATATCTGTTATAACTATGATTGACACATAAACCTTTAGACTTATGAAAAGCAAGTAATAGTAGCAGTTGCACTACCATTGTTGAGTGATTTTTGAAGTGTTGAACATGGTGCTGTGTTGTTTAATTTAATCGTCATGACAATTTTAAACAAATATTCCTATACAACCACACATAAAGTTATACATCTTAGAAGTAGTAGAACCAGAACTCTAATTCCAGCATGTTCACTCAAAAACCTCTTCATTTAATCCTTTGGTGTACTTGGATATCTCAACAAAATTTTAAAATGTGAAATAATGGTCTCTATGAATCATCACCACATGCTGAATGTGTTTGTTTGTATGAAAGGCTACTGCAGATGGCATCTGTACCTGATTAAGATTTGTCAGACTCAGAATTGGTTAGATAAAGCTCACCATCCATCCCCCAAAGATCAGTCTTTGAACAGATCTTTTTATTGAAAAAATCTACTTTATCTGAAAAGTAGTGGTCCCAAACATTGGACACCAAGGAACAGTTTCCTGGAAGACAATTTTTCCATAGAGTATAGGGGAGGGCAATTAATTCAAGATAATTCTGTGCACTGTATTTACTGTGAACCTTGTTTCCATTGTTGCATTATAGTATACAATGTCATAGTTATGCAACTCACCACAATGCTGAATCAGTGAGAGCCCAGCTTGTTTTCCTGCAATTAGACAGTCCTATCTGGGAGTAATGGGGGACATTGTGCTTGCATGTTGCATTTATGGTAACCACTATAATGACATCAATCTAGATGAAATGATGAAATAGCAGAGGTAGTGAGGCACCGTAGCTAAAGAAGATTAATAAATCATTATGCTACACAATCCAGGTGGAAAAGTGTACCAAAGCATGCAATAAAGCAGCCAGGATTGGTTTTGTGTGATATATTTTTCAGGAAGTGCCTGGAAGCGCCTGAGGATATGTCATGTAGACTTGGTGGCAAATCCAGACCACAACTGCAGAACTACTGAAGTCTTAAAATAATTACCTACAAGGAAAACTGATGTGCTCACTTAGAGTTAGCTTGTGTTTAGGCAGATGGCTGTCATCTGACGGTACTAGTAGGGTTAAAAAGGTTGTTTCTGCATGTGAGTCTGCATACCATGACATCCACAGGGAAATACTGGCCACCTGAAAAATTTCACCTGAACTATTAAACACTTATTCTGCAGGGTGTGATTAAAATTATCCATCACATTAATTACAAGCCCTTAGCTCGTGTCTTCTCATGCAGCACCATTAAGAGATGGATGCAGAGCACACATGTCTTCTCTTAGATACAATCTCACCTAAAAGTTTGTGACAAATGTCCTTATCAGCAGGCAGGTTCAACTTTTCATCAATAGTAAACACTTTCTGTTTAAGCAGCGTAGTCAGCCACTGAAAAAGAAAGCGTTTTACAAATACACTGCAGAGCGTGGTAGCCTTTAATAATAGCTTCTGTTGGGCCGGGGAGACAGCTCAGCGGTCTAAGTGCCTGTGTGGCAAGGGCAAGGACTTGGGTTTGATCTCTGGTACCACATGCTGTGCCGGCCTCACTCTGGACGCGCTGTGCTAGCCACTAATTGCTTCTGTTCTTGGTGTTCATGAGTGTGAGTGTGTGTGTGTGTGTGTGTGTGTGTGTGTGTGTGTGTATTTAGTACAGGATCTCATTACACAGATCAGACACATAGTGATCCTTCCTGTTTCTCAGCCTCACAAGAGCTGGGATTACAGGATTACAGTCTCAAGCCACCATGCCCAGTCTCAGTGCTGTCTTAGTGAGCCCCTGGGATGGAGCCAGTAAGGCAGGCCAGGGATCAAACCATGCTTTTGCTTTGTTTATTTTGTTCTTTTGTTTTGTTTGTTTGTTTTTGTTTTTGTTTTTGTAGTACCAGGGATCAAACTCAAGACCTTGCACTTGTCGGGCAAGCATATATTCCACTGAGCTATCTCCCCAGCCACAAGATCTTTTTTTTTGAGAGAGAGAGAGGTTCTCTCTATGCACTTCGAACTGGCCCTGTGTTCCCTTTTGTGGTCCCCAGGCTGATCTCAAACTCTCAGAGATCATCCCATTTCAACCTCTGGAATTCTGGAATACAGGAGTGTGCCACCATGCCCGGTTCATGTATTTTTGGTTTTTTGTTTTATTTGTTTTGCTTTTTTACTTTCAAAAACTTCCAAAGGCTCCTCTTATAATGCTTGTTTTGAATATTGCAAAGTAGTTTTGAAAGGTTTATGGCTTTGTTGAATAACAAGTTGCCACATTTTATGCAAAGCAGGCATGGGTAGTTTGGATCACCTGTTGCAACAAACCCATAATTTAAGACTCAATATGTTATTTCAAACACAGGCTTTTTTTCTTTTTTTTTGCTGAACCAGGGATTGAACTCAAGACCTTGTGCTTGCCAGGCAAGCACTTAATGCACTGAGCTATTGCACTGAGCTCTCTCCCCAGCCCTAGGCCTTTTTTCATAATCTTTCATTATTCTACCTTTCATCCCTGGATCTTTCACCTTTTTAAAGAAGCTCTCTAGAGAAATTTGATTTTTACTCTTTTCACCTAGCTTACTGGTTTAGCAAAATGGAGACAAAGACAAGTGTATAGTGCAGGAAAGAGGTGCAACTGGACCTAGTAAATCACACAATGACAAGCCATGCCCAAACTAAAATAGGTGTAAGGTTCTGCCACTAGAAAGTGTGATAACTGAAGAATAGAAACTGATTTGCCATAATAAAACCTGCTGCCAGTTACACCTTAATTGTCAATTACCACTCCCGGAGAGGTGTTTGGTATCCATTTGCAAGCAATTTTTCCACTACGGTCTCTGGGAGGACCTCTGTGCTATCATCTTTATTTGCAGCCACTTCCCAGTGCTCGTGTCAGAACTTCAGCTCCACCTCAGATCCTCACGCTAGCTTCTCATGAAGACCATACAACACTGATTCCTGGCAATTTATTTCACAATCATTGTCAGGGGTCTTACTAAAATTGTCTGATATACAAAAAACTGAATTCATCAGTCTTCGGGAGGAATTCGTGCAACTTGGAAGGAAGAAAAGATTAGTCGCAAATTACTTACACTGTACTATGAGAACACATTTGCAGTTCCAAATCAACTAAACTCACACTAAGGTCAAGGACTCCTCCACATGAGTTATAGAGGAAAGAATTTTGCCATCTGTTGGTATAGTGTTCATTTAAAATATTCACACAATTGCAGATGTGCACAGAGAACATTAGGTTTAACGCAAGCCCTCCTATGCATATCCAAACAGCTTTATGCATCCTTCATGCATCAAGACAGAGTGACTAGAAGAGAGGGCTGTGCAAAGCAAGAGAATGCTGGCAGTCTTTGACCAGATGTCTAAGCAACAAGGCCACTGCAAGATCTTCAAGGTCAAGTAAACTAATGTGATATGCACTGTAATATTCTGAAATCCTTCTATATGTGTTAAGCTATGACCTAAATTTTTTTTTCACTTCTTGAAATTGCAGCATAGCAAATATTGCCTTAATTTTTTCATAGTTTTAAGGCCTTTCTAGGGAGAATACATTTGCAAAATATGTTTCCATCATATATTATTCTCTATTTTTTTCTATATTTTAGGGAACAGTCTACAGCGTATTCAGAGTCTTACTACTAGATTGGACTTGTAGTGATTCTCCTGTTTACAGCCTCCCAAGAGCTGAGATTACAGGTGCACACCACCACGCCCAGTCTCAATTGCCATCTCAGTGCATCCCGGGGACCAGTCCAGCACAGCAGGCTCTGAGATCGAACCCCTGACCCCTGTGCCTGCTTGCAGGCGCTTTCATCTGTTGAACTATTTGGCCAGCCCTGTCATATATTATTCTCAATAAAATGATATTCAACATCAAGTTAACAAAACAAAGAAGACTCTGGTTCAAGACTGTACTTCATGTCTGTGTGTGCTTGTGGGGGGGCATGTATGTATATACATGTTTACCTACTTATACATGTTCTCTATTTTCATGTGAATGTATGTGAACAATGACTACAGATCCAAAAACCAGTATTTTACTACTGGAATATTTAAGTATCCTTTTCATAATTTAGCTGGCCCTATGTAAAATACTCCAATTAAGATCTATGATTAATAGTTATCTGTGTGAAAAGACAATATGACAATTAAAAGAAACATTTCCTCTTTTAAACATTCACCATGTTTAAACAATGAAATTAGTATCTAGTTTGTTCTCTGATTTAATTATCTTGTTGGCTGGTTTCCTTGTAAAAATTTTCCAACTTTAAAGCTTTTACTTCTTCACAAAATGTCCATATCACCAGTAAAATCATGCCAAATCAAAGGACAACTTTTTCTGGCATTTCTCACCAACAGATACTTTCTTCTTTCATCTAAGCACTTTTACCATAATTTACTTATTGTAACTCTTTGCTCACCTGAAGACCAAATGCCTAACTATTTTATAGCTATGATGCATAAAATTGAAGAATTAAAGTTTTGAACATCAAAATAGTTGTCTTAAAGACCATTCATAGAGTCTTTCATGAATGCTTGCAGCATCTTGTGTGTCTCAAACGTTCTTTTGGGCAGCAGAGGTGCACTACTTGCTATGTATAATGGCAATTGTAGACAGCAAGAAACTAGCAATATCTAGCACGCTGGAGCCATTTTCAACTCAGGCAAATCCACCCAATACAGCAGCAAATACTAGAGATGTCCTGAATTATGGAATTAGAATTGCTAGTAGTGTTGACTCCAGTCTGTAAGCAATTAAAACAATTAGGATTTGCACTACTTAAGGCCCTACTGTTGTCTCTATTACCTTTCTCTCACTGCTGTGATAAAATACCTGA
>NW_004524587.1:24101445-24108203 GCF_000260255.1 Octodon degus
GTGGCACACATTATCCTTCCTCAGTTTCCTTTTATATCCTTTCACTGCTGAGTCACTCTAGGTTGGACCCTCCACACCATAGGGAGAGCATCCATGCCCTAGGATGGGGCCTCTACACACTATGTTGTAAAATTGTTGAGCCAAATTAGTTAAGCTTTTAACTTCTCAAGTTGACACATTGTGTCAAACACTACAACTGTAATCCTTGCCTATAGAATGATAAGCAATTATTAATTTATTTAGGATATATTTATTGAAAACAAGTGACAAATGACTGTGTTACATATATTTTATTTTAGAAGGCAGGGAAATATACATTTATGCTTGTAGATATTCACATATATGTGCATATGTATACACATTTACACCTATCATTGTATGTTGTATAGGTTTGTGTGAATACTTTTGGTGATATTAAATGTATGTACTGCATAAATAAAATGAAGCAAAATAAGCATATGCTTTTTGAATAAAATATTCTTTTCATTTCTTTCTGGAAATCTGTTAATCCATGGTAATGATCAAATAATCTGAAATTAACTCTTACCCAAACATGCCCCATTAATATTACATAGTTTATTTGCTGGATTTCTATTCCTCAGTAATCCTTTAACTTGTTCTCTATGAGCTTCTTGACGGCAGTGTTTTTTCAAGAAAACTACCCTTTTGCCTTTTCCACTTTCAGTGACTGAAGAATACCAGTACAACCTTCACTGTCTGGGATGCATCTTAGGAGCTATGATTCCAAATATGATAACAACATTGGATCATGCTTTGGTGTGACTTACCTAGGTTTGTGGCTGTCCTGCATTGTGGTTGACAGCATACCCACAAGTGAGCTGTGCTGGGTTATATTCTCTGGCAGGTGTATTATCCCTACAAATTGAAATAAAGCTGTCTTTTTCCTTCACAAAAAGATTTAGCTGGAAAGTGACTTTGCTTCTATAAAAGACTCGTGTTTAGTGGATGATATCTTCTGTTTGAATAAGAATAAATTGAAGATTTTAAATCACTGTATGTTGTTCTTTACTTTACAGAAATCATGACTCCTGATACAGAATTTGAAGCTACTACTTCCTACCTAGTATCTGAATTTCCTGTGCTAATTCACCAGCCAACAGTGTTAACAGCTGAGAGTTTGACCACTTGCAGTGATGAGATATTACTCTTTTACTCTCAGAAGCCAATCAGTTAAGTATTTCCAAAAATGAAGCAGTTAGACTGTGATTTTTTTTAATCTAACAAGAATTTGCCTTTTTGTCTCAGGTTTTTGAGTTTATTTTTACATGAAAGAAGTCCTACTCCTCAATTAAGCAGGAACTTTTCCTGACTCAGCAAAGCAAGACTTTTACTGAAAAAGAGCTGACCATCCTTCAGGCCTGGGCAGGGTCTACGAACTCCTCTCAGTGATACCTTGCTAATAACATAAGAACACAACTTTGTACACAGGTCACCATTCAATGGAGATGTCATCTGTAACTCAGTTATTTACTAATCTGTTAGAACTCAGTGGGATTCTTATATGGGAGGTCTGCTACTAGGGAACTCAAGTTATTTCGTTAATTCATTCGCAGGAATTTTTCTTTTGGCAAGTTCTTAAGTTAAGAAAAAATAAAAGCATGTGTCATCAAGGTGGGCTGTTAGGCACCCTTGTGAATCCGCCAAAGTTCTGCGTTGTGCAGTCATTCGTTCAGCTTATCTCTGAATACAAGATTGATGATATCAAGTGCTTCTTCCAGGTCATCAGGGAAGATGATACTGTCGAGTCAGGTTCACAGCTTGTGACTACAGTAAAGACACACTCTTTCCCACTTTTAGTTTATCACATTGCTTTAAAAGATCCACAGTGACGCAGGCATGA
This sequence comes from Octodon degus, assembly GCF_000260255.1. NCBI lineage: Eukaryota > Metazoa > Chordata > Mammalia > Rodentia > Octodontidae > Octodon > Octodon degus. The sequence goes on from NW_004524587.1 coordinate 24,103,307, forward strand.
GGCACAGCTCTGCTATATCAGCAGGACAGTACTGCCTGGGATGAGGAGAAAAAGTTCTTAAAAATAACAAAGTGTATGCAATCTCTTGATCCACTATATATGGGTGATGTTCAGGTACATCCCCTCCAATGTACGTGAACTCAGTAGTGGGCCTCTTGAAAGGTGATTATATTCTTGGAGATGATAGGTGACTTGCTGTTAGGAGGTGGGGCCTGGCTGGAAGAGGCAAGACACTGAAGCTGTGACCAAGGAAGATATGTCTCCCTCCATGGCTTCTCCCTTAACTCTCTGCTTCCTGCCTGCCACGCAGTAAGCATCTGGCCTCTGCCAGACCCCTCTGCCATGCTTACTGAGTCCTCTACAAGCTGTGAGCCAAAATGAACCCTTTCTCCTTTTTGTTGCAGGTGTCAGGTATTTTGTCCAAGTAACCAAAAAAATGACTAGCACGATGATTTCAATGTTGCTTCCAATATCTTAATTGCCTATTTTGGGTCTTTCTATTTATGTAATAAATAAATTATAGAGTTAGTACCATATCTTCTTGCACTATTTTTACTTATCATTTGTCTTAGAATAAGGCATATTTTCAGAACTGGAAATTGGTAGAATATGCTAATGTCTATATGTGACCATGTTTAATGTTTTAAAGAATTTTCACATTATGTCATTTCCTCTTCAAAGCAATCCTATCTTATATTACTGTCATTTCATTGGCAGATGATGGGATAGGCTCATTATAGAGCAATGGGAAATTTTCTATTCTGTTTTATTGAGTTTACTGGCATCTATTTCACTCTCCCATTCTGATTTCTGACTGGAACAACATTCAAATGCCTTTTCTGCATAAAAAAGAGAAAAAGACACAGTTAAAAGGGGAAAAAAATCTTCTCTGTCTAAAGCTCATGCCAAACATGAACACAAAAAAGAATGCCTAATTATGTAAAGTTTACTGCTTAATTTAAAAAGCCTTTCTATTGCACAGGATCTTTTTAATTACTGCTGTGAACTGCATCTCCTGTGATCTTTCATGTATACTGCCATCTGTTTTTAAAACATCTTATGATCTTGAAATAACATTACATGCAATCCAGAGCCTTTTATTCAGTCTACTGGGACAATTGAAAGACCCCACACAGTGTGACTGCAAATCTCATTCTTCCTATGAAAGAAAGTAAACAAAGTCAACTATAAAACCCAGCATATTTTCAAACTTCATGTGAATCACAGTCTCTGGCTTAATAATGTGTAAGAAATAGTCCTCCCACTAATTAGCTGGAGGACGTTAGGTATTTATTGTATCTTGCTGATTACAAATTTTCTGACTTGTGTAAGGAAGACTTATACTAGGTGCAAACTAAAAGAATTCTTAGATCTAAGATTTCTATGAACCTTGGGCTCAGAAGTTGAATTCTAGAAAGCCTAAAATTATAGAGTATCTTCCACTGATCCCTGGAAGTTCTTTCAGTATCTAAACAAAACACACAGAGAACAACATTAAATCAAAGCTTTGAGATGATCACAAAATGAAATCTTTGCTTAGTAGTTCATGCCAGGCTTTGGTTACTACAAGAATAGCATAATAGAAAGAACTGAAGTAATTTCAATTCATTATTTAAACACATTATTCATTTTTAAACACATATACCCAAATGTGAGTTTTATCATGTTACTATATATGGTATTATCTCTGAGAAAAAGCAGAGAATTTAACATTATGACTCTCAAATGCTGCTTCTATGTTCCCTAGACTCTTAACCATTTTAAGTGGAAATGTCCAGATAATGAGTATCAGGGACAGTGCAAAATGGGCCAGCTATTGCTATCTGTACAAACTGTCTTCCTGTCCAGCTGTTCCATAAAACACTGATCATAAAACCCAACAAAAGATCTACCTATGTCATTGTTACATAGTTCAGTCTATAAAGTCCCTCCCTACATTAACTTGCTGCTAAGCAATTCAACTAACCAGCTGCCACTATACTTGCCAAGTGCCCTTGTTGCTAAGTATACAGTCCTCACATATTTTTTGAGATGGTACCCTTGTTGACTATGCACTTCTAGTAGAATTTTGTCAGATGGTGCTGTTGTTGCATACACAACCCATTCAGATTTGTCTAGCAGAGCCATTGGGGTCTTGCCTAGTGGCACTGGTAGGCTCTCCCTCTTTACCTAATCACAAATACTTCTATCTTTTCCTTTTATTGCCTTACATCTCCTTTCGCACAAGCATCTCCAAGTATTTTCTTCTTTCCACTGGCAGCCTATTCCACTGCCCCCATACATCTGGGCTATGAAAGAGATGTACATGTTCATGGTATTTAACATAATAAAGCATAGCTATTTTAAGCCTCCATAAAATGAAGGGAATATACACAGTCCATCTTTATCTCCTCAAAAGGTTAGAGCTTTCCTCAGCACATAGTAGATGATAAAGAAATATTACTGATCTCTAGAATTTTATGATTCCATAATTATAATTGAGTGGAAAGACTAGTAAATTCTCGTTAAAATAACACAGTCTTCTCAACAAATAATAAATGGCAAAATTAAACTTTAAGGACTATGTTTACTTAAGCTAAGAAAATTTGTTCCAAATACTTCTTTAAAAAGCTCAATATTTTAGGGGTCTAGGGAGATAGCTTAGCAGACATAAGTGCATGCTTGGCAAGTGCAAAGTGCTGAGTTCGATCTACAGTAACAAAAAATGAGCTGAACTTTTTAATTTTCTGAAATTATATCATAAACATTCTAAAGACATAATTTCAAAAATACAAAATAGTATATTTATAAGAATGATAAAGACAAGGACTTATAATGAAAAAATACCTGATAGGAACTTTTAAAATTAAGTTGGTTGAGGTTATCATAGGATATTTACATTAGTTTTTCTTAACCTGGGAGATTATTTTCATTCTGATTTCTTCTATACCCTTTTGCAGTTGTTTCTTTACTTCAGTTGCTATTATTTCAAAGATTTCAGGTGTGTGATTTCCAATTTCTTCTATGCTGATGTCTTCTGGGTTTGTTCTAAGTGGACTCAGGGCCTAAGATTGTATTTTCTCCTTCTTCTCTTCATTTTCTATTTCAGAAAGAGCTCTTTATTTTGAGTTCTGTGACACTTTTTATGAAAGTTTGATAGTAGGCAGCTATATGGCTGCAATCAGAGCCTCTGCATAGATTGTGTTCTTTGGGTACCTCTCCTGCACCAGAGATTCTTGTTTTTTGTGTGTTTCCCGAGATTTTGCATTCTCTATTGACTGAAGAGTGAGGTATTGGTTTCCATTTGGCACTGTCCTCCATCCTTTGGTTTAGAGTTTTGATGAGGTTATTACCCAAGCACCTCTTAACATTATTACCCAAGGGAGAACATGTGATTAAGGCAGATATGGTTTCCTATTTACAGTAGTACAATTAGCAACACTAATAAAAGCTAGTGAAATTTAGAAATTGACAAACTTTCATAACTCATGAGTTTGTAGTATAGACCACAGAAGCAAACATTATAGCTGTATAACAAAGCAGATCTTAAATTGGGAATTATATTTAAATTAGCTCCCCTGCGTTCCATCTGGACACCTCCTCTTCATGTACCCGGAGTTTTCCAGGAAGATTAGTTCACCCCAGTTATCTCCTGCAACCTCTGCTGTGAGGATGTTCCCATAGGTCTGGACCATGGTCTGTGCCCCTAGCAGTATGCCTAAGCTCACAGGGCCTATTTCTACCAAACTCAAACTCAACCAGCTGGGCCTGGCTTGGACCTGGCTGCTGTGCTCAGCTCCTTATGGCTGTGCCCTGTGGAAGTGGCATGGACTGTCTAGGCCCCCTATATTAATTATTTTTAAAAGGACAATCATATATAAAATTGCTATTAAATGAAAATAGAAGTTGTTTAGTTGTCTAAAAGGATTTAACTATGAACATAGTTTGCTAGTATAAATTAAAATTTTGTGAATTGTAACATAATTCATCATTGTGTTTAAATTATCAAAGTTTAATAATACGTTACAAATTATAAATGTGAAAACAATGAACAATACTAACTATACTAACACTTTATTACAGATATTGGTAATTTTATCTCTTCAAAGGTTGGGTAAATTTTAATTCTTTGTACAGATTATACATCTTGTATAAAATATAAGGAATGTTTTACCTGACTTGTTTTTTTTAATATTTGTTTAAATTTTAGTAATAATATTTAGTATGGGATGGGTTTGGACAACCCAGTTTTCTTTTCCTTTGGTATAAAATGACTCACACCAACCAAAGAAGTGAACAGGCCACATGAAATGTGGTTACCCACCAGCATTATTTAACATTAATTGTTGAGGACTGCGACAGCTCCCACTGCCTTATCTGTACTTCAGTTTCTCTTAGGCATGGTAAACTATAGTGTCAAAATATTAAGTGGAAAATTTTGAGAATAATTACTTCCTAAGATTTATATTGCATGCTTTTCTGAGAGTTACTAGAACTGAATGCCATGACAGTCAGTTTGAAAGCAGAGACAGCTACTAATAGGCATGCAGCATGGATAACCTGGGCAAGGTTACATATCCCAGGCCAGACAGAATGGAAGGCCTTAGATCTCATCTTGCTACTCAGAACAGCTTCCCAGGGAAATGTAGAAAAGCTCAGTAGTTGTCTCATGCTGCACTGTAATGCCCTCATCGTCCTACCACACGAGCAGTGTACCATCTCATACTTGCACAAGAAGGATGAGCACTATACCCAGAGACCAAGTCACATAATCATTATGACAGTATGTGGGTTTAACTGTTCTATTTTACTATTAGTTATCATTTTTAATATTTTACTGTATTTACAAGTTGAATTTTATCACATGCACATATGTACAAGAAAAAAGTCTATAAAGGAAAATTGTATATATGTACAT
>NW_004524587.1:24117085-24121372 GCF_000260255.1 Octodon degus
CCTAATCAGGTGCTTAGTCCACTGAACTATCTTGCAGCCCTTGTCCTGACCAGTTTTCTGTCCTGCATACGTCCTTCACTCTTCTGCACCTTGCAAACCCCCTTTTCTACTTGATCTGGATCCATCTTTTTAAAGATGTTCCAAGTGGTCCCACAGTGATACCTCTTAGAAACTAAACTAGATGTCTCTGATTTGAATTTGGAAATAGATGTAGTCACATATTTTTACCAAAGAAGACTTTAAGATAATAGATTATATGTATATTTCTCCTCTGTCCAATGCTTAGAATCTGTTTTGTATCAAGTTAATGTTTCAATATAAGTGCCCAAGACAGATCAATCAATTATCTATACTTTGATTAAAGAATATGAAAGGGGCCTTTAAGGAATTATATCATTTCACTATTTACAAGAGTATATTATTTATTATATTACTTCACTATTTATACTTAACAAGATTTATTTCTTATATTTGGACTAGCATAAGAATCTTTCAGTATGGCTTTGTGTCTTTGGACAACACTCATTCTCTAACATACAGAGAAGGGAATTATTTGCTACATGGCCAAAGAGCAAGCGAAGAGATGGAAGGATATGCTCCCAAGCCCCAAAATAAATTTATGTCTCAAAGCAAGAGGAAAGTCTCCTATATACGCTATAGGAAAAATATAAAATGTTCTTTCTCTTCTGCATTGGGAATTTTCTCTTCTTAGGTTTGCATGTCCTAAGAAATACTGTGGATAGATGGAAGAAACTGTTCAAAGGAAGGAAGAGTCTTTGGTCCAAAACAAAACAGATGAACCTGTCACCTTATTTCCTGCTATAGAACTGAAGTTCAGGTAGAACTAAACAATTAATATATCCTTCAGTTCAAACCACTGATTCATGCATTCAGCCATCTAAGCAGTTATAAGAGAATGTATGACAAACACTATAAGAATTTTACCTCCTATAGATTAATTCAAATAATTAATTATTAAATTTAAATATTTAAATTCATAAACCATATACATTTTAGAAAGAAGATGTATCACTCTGCTTTTCCTTCTGAAAACAAAAGAAACTAAAAAAGAAATATAAAAAATATTTTTAAAAATATCTTAAAACAAGGGAATACAATATTGTTGGGGTTTTTGTTTTTGGATTTTGGTGGGTTTTTTTGTTGTTGTTGTTTTCCTGTGAAGCTGCTTCTATCTATTGAAGTTTCTTTGCAAAGAGAAAAGTGTAAGTTAGGGGCCCATAAATTGTGTGTTTCCCCAACTCAGTTCCTCTGCCTTCGCACCAGGAATTTCCCCTGGTAGCAAAAGCCTTCCATAAGCCATAATTCTTGTCTTTCTACCCACATACACTTTTATATAAAACAAGAAAGACTGCCACTGTATGCACTTCAGAGCAGTCCAAATGTAGTTCTACAAAGCTATTCTGTAGTTTTCCAACTTTACTCTCTCTCTCTTTTCTGCTTCATCAGAGAGAGTGCATTTCTTAATTGTCAATGGATCACAAAACTTGTCTCAGACACTGGTTAGTGGTAGAGGTTGGTCTTACTATGCATATTTCATTTTCTAATCATTAATAGCACCATCTTCTTCCTCCTTATTAGATTTCATAATGCAGTAGAAATTTTGGGCCATTTCTTGTCTGGGAAAAATGCCTTTCAGAAATGCTCAGTGGTCACCCAGAAAGGAGATTATTGTTTTCATTTTCATTTCCTAGACATTTCTTCTAGCGTGTGTTTAAGATGCTTCTAGCAATGCTAAATGCATATAGTTGAAATAAACTGGTTGATGGACTAAACTATAATACAGCCCATTTGTGAAAGGGTAGCTTTTCACTTCAATGGGCAAAAATACAATTTAAACATCTTAAAAGTGTGGTTTTCAGTAAAATCAGTACCAAATGGGGTGTGCAAAAATGTAACTGAATGACTTGAACCTTTTTTTGTTGAAAAGTAACTTTCATAGTAAGCTTTAAGGAGACTGCATTTTAACTATCATCTCCATGTGAGCTAGAGGGTACAGTAACTGCTCTATTGTTACAAACAATAAATATTAGCCTGCAAGAATATGAAAAAATAGGCACAAACTAAAGCAAAATTTACCAGTGGTGTTCATCTAATCTTTTTCTATGTGTTTCTTGAACAAAGATGTTCATAATGATGACAGAAGGTGCTCTAAAATTGTTACTATTAGGAATACTACACAGACAATTGTGAGTATAAAATTCTAAAATTTGCTGATATTACAGGAAGATACACAAGAGGGAAGCTTGATAGGGATTACTCAGACATTTAGGGCTCTATGCTGGATTCAGTAACTGAGTAAGGCCGTGACTTGGGGAAGAGGCATATCTTTCCAGGTTTATGTGAGACAGTCATAATGCACTAAGAAGATAATTACTCTATGGGAATTCTGCCAGCTGCTGACTCTGTCTATTCTAATTATGCCTTCAAGAACTCAGAAAGTAACCATAGGATTTGGAGAACTGCTGAATCCACTAAGAGAAAGACATGAACTAAAGCTCCATTGATAATCTGGCCTCCAAAGTTACCAGCTTTACCATGAACCATAGTGATGTTTCGAGTTTCCTGACAATAATGTCATTTTAGAGCCGATGTCTGTGATTTCCTGAAAAATATTATTTCTTTCTTCCTAATGCCTGATGAAAAGCTACAAGTTCCTTCAAAGAAGTCTAGAAGTGATATTGACTATATAAAGTTTGAGCATTGTAGCACAATCCTTCCTGAAAAGGACTCAGATTATAAAGGGACTCAGTTTTAGGAATTCATTGAGGAGTTGTGACATTGTTGTATTGATACAAATTATACTTTAGTCCTCTTGACCTAGAATTATTTTTCTTATGCAGATCAAGTACAAATTTAGTAGACTGGTCATCAGTTTCTTTTCAGGGACACAATAACAACAAGATAGAATCATACGTCTTTGAAAGTCCTGCTGTTTCTGTCGCTGCTATAGCTGCACTGTCCATTATGGTAACCACACCCACTTTGTCCTTGAAGATGAAGTACCGCCACCTTGCCTTTGTCACCCTGAATCCAATAATCTCCACTACATATAAGGATCCTTTATCAGTCACAGAAGTTTGTGTGATAATTTCTGACCTACTGAGAAAAGTGACCACAGGCCTTGTCACTGATGCTAAGGGGTTATTCATGAATTTGATTCTCAATGAAGGTATTTCCTCTTAATCCTCATGGGGTGGATCAGCACCCCAGATCTGAATCAATAAATTTTATTCTCAAATTCCTATTTTCCTAAGGCTTTTTTTTAAAGTTTTTTTTTTAATTTTATTTATTTATTTATTTGTGTGTGTGTGTGTGTGTGTGGCCAGCTCAGCCCACCAGGGGGCGGGGCTGGCTGGCATGTGGTGCTGGGGGATTGAACCTCAGTCCCTGTGCTTTTTTGCTAAGCTTGTCTTAAGTAGGTGCTTTAGACCACTGAGCCATCTCACCAACCCTTTCCTAAGGCTTTAAATACCTTCCTCTGTCATATCAAGGCAGTTCCCACATTTCAAACTCTTTTAACTTAAGACACATTGGTCTCATATTACAGCCAGACAGCCAACCAATTAAAGCACTTTCTTAACCCCCAGCTACTAGATTAAATCCAAAATCTTTACTTACTTTGTTGCTTTCTTCTTTGCTGGGACAAAATGTGAGTCACTTACAATGTAAGGAAAGACAAGTGTATCTTGGCTCATGATTTGTAGAAGTTTCAGTCCATAGTTGACTGATTCCAGGCAGAGCAGCATGGCAGAGGAGAACTAACTCATGGCAGTGCAGGCAGGAAATCAAGCTTCAAGTGAGGAAAGTGGAAGGGATATCCTTTCAGGTCACAGCCTTGGCAACCCACTTCCTCAAACCAGACTTCACCTGCCAACATCAGATTTAGCTACACACTCAAAAGTAAACGAACTCATAAGGAACACACTCCATGACCCAATCACTTGCCAACAGCCTCACCTAAGAGCACATGAGGCTCTGGGAAGAAGCTAGATGCAAAGCACAACAGAGCTCACAGTAGTAGTGCCATCCTGATCCAACTTCGTGCTCTGTATGTCATTGTCCAATATCCTTAATATCAACTGTCACACACATTTTCCAGGAAAAGAAGATTGTGTTTGTGTTTAGTGTATATATGTGCATTACTTAGGATGACAAAGAGCTAGTCTATTTTTTCATATTCATGTTTTAAAGTGATTAACTTTTAATATTTTATATTTTTATGTCTAGTCCTATTTAAATTGACATAAAGTATTTATTTTAATGGTT
>NW_004524587.1:24121472-24124169 GCF_000260255.1 Octodon degus
GAGAGAGAGAGAGAGAGAGAAAATTAGTGGGAATATTTGATATGTCAGACATTCACTGGGTGTCTTGAAATGTGTCCCCTACAGATACAGGGTGATAACTGTGTTTTGTATGTCAGCATTCATTAAAAGACCATTAGTGTAGAAGTCATCAAACACAAATCCTTACAAAGAATACAAATTATGCAAAGAATATTGTGCATTGCAGGAGCCAAAGTTACCTTGGTTATCACTTTCATGGCTATGTTTTCTGTACTATATATATGAGCTTCAATTAGACAAAAGGCCATTCCTTTAGTTGCCTTGGGCCTTTTATCAAAATGTGCCACTTATCATCCCAAGAGGAGCTGACAACATACTCAGATGAGAACAGCTGAGGGGGATTTATTCACAAAGGTAGACATGGAGCAGAGGAACCACACAGGATCAAGCATTCATCTAGGACAAGCAACACCAGAAACACAAGAGGAGATGTTCTACCTAAACTGGAAACAGAATCCTGAGGATGAGGATTTTTTTTATCAAAATAGAAACTTTCAATTGAGGATACAGTCATTTTCAGACAACATCACAGATGACTTATCCAGCCCTTCCTACCTTAGGCTAGAGCCTCCCGCTAGCCACACCAAAGTGAGCCATGGGAGGGGAGGCATTGATGATCTCAAACCAATGCTTTGGGTCTCAAAAATTAAGAAGAAAGAGGAGAGAATTCAGAGGCCAAGTGAGGATATCTTGTACACCTCCTAAATTAATGTTTATAAACACAAGTTAAAATAAGTCTGTTTCAACAGTGCTTTGCATCTTTCAGGTAACCTGCTATTCCCATTTCATGCCAGGTATTTACAACCAAATACAATCATTTTGCCAAAGTGTAACCAAAGACAAATTAATGTACAACTTCATACACCACAATCTAACAGGCTGTTGAACAGCATGATCGAATTAAAGGTCCTGAAAATGGCATAACTAATGACACTCACTGTCTTGGAAAAAAAAAATAGTGCTAATGTGGAGATTCATGAAATGTGTATGAACCGTATAACATATTCATGCCCTATTACCGAGAATTTCAAAGTGTCTCACTGCTCAAGATAATAGGCCTTGATTCAATTCAGTCTGATGTGGCATGAATTTCATGTGCTAATTAGTAAAGCATTTCTTAATGATTAAGGGGAAAAATCAGATAACATTTGATTGGAAACCCAACTGTCAGAGATAAAACATAGCTACAACTGAGGTTAGAATGAATGCCATTCATTTTGAATTCAGGTGTCTTAATTATGATAATTAATGATTGTATTCTCCCTATAAATGAATTCAACCAATATGATAAGCATATGGTAATTAAAGTGCTTTTTTAGAGCAGGAAATTTAAACAAATGAGATCAATAATAATCATGTCCTTTTTGTGTTTTTGGTTCCATATCAAGGTCTGTTTTCTCTTTTAGTCATTTCCTGAGTTTTATACAATGTTACTACTTTAATAGCATATTTCTAGAAGTTCATATGTGCTAACATTTAATTTTTGGCAAGAATGTAAGTAATTTCTTAATAGATGAAGTCACAGATTGTGAATCCTGCTCTATATCAGTGCTTTGAAGGTTTAAGAAAATAGTACTGAATTTATCAGACACTATGTCTAGAGTTAATACAAAAGAAGTAACTGGCCAGGTAGATATAGGTTAAGAGGGATAGCACCACATAAAAATTTGACAGGTTATTTAAATTCTGAATAATCTGAGTGTAATGAGAGGAAGTGGGTTTCAAAGGCTCACACTTTTTATTACAGTGTTGTTCTCACTGTTATATATTGATTCAGACTTTATCACCTCTTGCCCAACCTTCTACAGTAATGGCCTTGCCTCCATTACCTCCCCAGTTAATGCCTACACCCATTAACCTGTACTTTTTTTTCTCACATATTATCTAAAAGTCCACTGATGATTTCCCAATATCTAGAAAAGAAACTTCAGTTTAATTAACTGGATGTTAAAGATCGCATGACAAGATGCCAATCTTTGTGTCCAGATTTATTTTCATCTTTTTTCTCTTGGTGCCTTACTCTCCTAACCAATTTTTTTAAAAACATGTATTGGTACAGGGTCTCACTACATAGCTTGGACTTGTAGTGATCCTCCTGTTTTCAGCCTCCCCAGAGCTGAGATTACAGGCATGTGCCAACACTCCCAGACTCGGCAGCCAGCTCAGCACACCCAGGGGCAGGGCCAGAGGGACATGCGGTGCCAGGGATCAAAACCGGATTCCTCCATTTTGCCGACTACCGGGAACCCCCAGACCCAGTCCTAGCCCAGGTCCGGTGAGTGTGTGGAGAGCTTCCTGCTAACCTGCACCAGCGGGACCAGCCCCAGCCCAGGCGCAGCGTGGGCCGGACCCTCTCCCACCCCCTCGGGCTGCCCACCACCACTCCGCCGTACCTCCCCACCCCTCCCACTGAGTAGGAATTTCTGCCGAGTTCCGGGAACCCCCAGACCCAGGCCTACCCCAGGTCCGCAGTGGGAAGGAGCTGAGCACAGCAGCCAGACCTAAGCCAGACACAGCTGGATAAGTCCAAACTCAGTAGAGCTCCACCTGAACTTCAGTACTTGTGAAGGTTATAACTACAGCAAAGATCTACAACAAAGGGCAGAGGACAGTGCTATACAAAATGACGAGAAGGAACAAAATGCAACCTCAGAAACC
>NW_004524587.1:24133383-24138543 GCF_000260255.1 Octodon degus
TCAAAACAAGAATAAAAAGTTAACCATGGCTGTTCTATTCCAGATATGCATCATCAAATTTGTTGTTCAGATTAATAAGAATACGGATGTATAATTGGTCAAATAAGTAAATATTAACGCTTACTTTCAATAATGTTTATTTTTTTCTTGCTCTTTTTGACATTATATATTTTTTTAAAATTATTTTAAGGGCCATCCAAAGAGCTCAGCAGATTAAAGAACCTGCAAGCAGGCACAGGGGCCCAGAATTCCATCGCAGGGTCTGCCGTGCTCACACAGCAATTGAGACTGGGAGTGGTGGCTTGTGCCGGTAATCTCAGCTCTTGGCAGGCTGTAAACAGGTGGGCCACTATGAGTCCAATCTAGTAGTGAGACCCTGACCACCCTGTAGACCCTTCCCTAAAATACAAAAAAAATATTATTTTATTTTTTAAATAACTATTTATTTTATGAAAAGGTTTACATAGACTCCTTATCTGATAAACATAATTTCATATAATATGCAAAGCAAGTTAATCATCTGTGTGCAGTTTTTTTATTCTTCTGCAAGTTGTTTTTTATTCTATTTTTTATATTAATTTTATTGAGAAGTAGCAATGAGACAGCTTCAAAGCAGGTTAGTAGGACAGTTACCATAATTAATACATTGTATATTGTTGTCTTTGTAGTATTCATAGTACAAGATGCAGACATGATATCTTATCTAAACACTATTAGTTCAAGGAAAATACCTGTTCCATGCTATGTCTAAGACATTTGATATTCAGATAGATACTGATGTTAAGCTCAACAGCCTATGTTTTAGGGTAATAATGTCATTAAGCTTCTCTTCTGGAGAATTAACAACTTAAGTTTGCAGACCAAAAAATTACAGAAAAAGAAAGGCTACAAGGACAGCTAACATTTTCGCACTAGCCCTTCAAGGTCTGGAGGACTCAGGACATAAACGAACCTGTACTGTAATATGCTGTAACTCAGTGGTGTCCCAAATTTTCTGATCAAGGAGATAATGAGATCACAGAGGAAAGTGATTGACAATGTATACTGTGCCTAAGGAGAGTCACCTAGAGAGAAAACATTCTCTCAGACTTTCACAGAGAGCAAATTGGTCAAGCAATGGCCATGACTCATCCACATGGCTGACACTGACAAAAGATCTACAAACTACAGTACAGGGTTTCAGGATAAATCCTGAGGGCATTTGACTGACCTTGGCAGATACAAAAGTTACATTTTTTGTTATGTACGTCTTGTTTTATCTTGGTCCTAGCCATCTAGCAGAAAAGTATAAAAATGAGGTATAAAATCAAAGCCATATTAATATGCTGAGCTGTAAAAGGCTCAACTCAACAACTTCTGACATTGCCAGTCATGCGGATAACCCACTACTATTATGAAATACTGGACTATATTGGATTACTTTGCTGAATTCATGCACCTACAGTGTATGAATGGCAATGGAATACCCATCTCTGACAAAAGTAAAAAAAAATGGGGATATAAATGAAGGACTATTTTGTAGTAAAAAATATGTTTATATGCAAATGTATATATATAATATACAATATATACATATATATCTGTATGTACAAATAGTTAACATAGATATATAGTTACTTTCTTTTAGTTCAATGAGAAGAAAGTTTTGAAATTATTTTAAAGAGAGTATACTAGTTGATAAGACATTAGGAATGGTACACATTTAGAACAAGATGAGAGGTATTTAACTGCTGTTTTTGTATTGCACTTTGCTGTCCTCAATGTTGTTGCTCAGATTATAGATAATAGTGTTTAGAGTTAGTCAAAGTGAAAATTTTAAAAGTTATCTGCTCCTTTCAAAGAAATGATGGATTCAGCTAGGGTTCGATCCCGGCATACCTTGCTGTCCTAGTCTGTGGCGTGTGCTAAGAAGGCAATTGAGATGAGGCATGGTGGGATGCATCTTTAATCCCAACACCTGGAAGGCTGAAAACAGGAGAATCACTAGGAGTCCAGCCTACATAGTGAACCCCTATAGACCCTCTGGACCCTATCCTAAATACAGGAAAAAAAAACCTTTTGGAAATGAGAACTACAAATCTCTCAGCTATACTGAATACATATTTGCATGATTTATCCCTTGTTTTTTTTTCTTATTGTTTTCCCTTCCCTTCATCTCTATTGTATATGTCTTATGTTTGGTGTCTTTCTATTTTACTATATTATTCTTTTCAGATTTTATTTATGCTTGCAGATTCTTATCCTAGGGAGACAATACGATATTTACACATGTAGTTCTAATTTATTTCACTTATAGGTATAGCCACTAGTTGCATCCATTTACCTATAAAGTCCTTGTTTGTGTTTTTTAGAACTTAATAATGTTCCATTGTATAAAAATGCCACATCTTTTTTATCTACTCCACAGTTGATGGACATCTGGGTTGTTTCCAGTATTCGGCTATGACAAAATGCACTGCTATAAACAGGGGTGCACATATATTGCTGTGGGATCATGTTTTAAGTTCTTCCTTTTAAAAAAAATATTTATTTATATTTCAATAATTTTATTGAGAAACAAATAGCAATGAGCCAGTTTCAAAACCAATTAGTAGGACGGTTTCAATAATTAATACATTGCATATTGTTGTCTTCATAGTGGTTATTCATAGTACAAGATGCAGACATGATATCCTGTCCACAAATACTATTAGAACAACTCTTTCTATTAATTGAATTAAGGGAGCATACCTGTATATCTATCCTAACTATTTTGAATATGCAGATACAAAATGGTCCTTCATTTGCACCCCCTTTTTTGTTTCATTTTGTCAGAGAAGGGTATTCCATTGTCATTTAATTATTGTAGGTGCATGAATTCAGCAAAATATTCCAAAATAGTCCAGTAGTCCATAATAGTAGTGGGTTATCCATAGGACTGGCAATGTCCAAAGTTGTTGACTTGAGCCTTTTACAGCTCAGCATATTAATATGGCTCTATTTGTTTATTCTTAGTTTTTATACTTTTCTGCTGGATGGCCAGGACCAAGATAAAACAAGACCTATGTAACAAAAAATGTAACTTTTGTATCTGCCAAGGTCAGTCAAATCCCCTCAGGATTTATCCTGAAACCCTGTACTGTAGTTTGTAGATCTTTTGTCAGTGTCAGCCATGTGGATGAGTCATGGCCATTGCTTGACCAATTTGCTCTCTGTGAAAGCCTGAGAGAATATTTTCTCTCTAGGTGACTCTCCTTAGCTATAAGATGGTTAAAGCAATGGTCTTGAGAATCTTCAGCAGGTTTTTGAAACTAGCAGTTAATTGGTAGGATTTTCACCCTAACTAAATATGTTGATACCTGTGAACTAAGCAACTGCACTGAAGATAACAATGTACTTTACTAGGGTCATGCTTGGAATGCCTGTCAGTCTGGTCTTCTACATACATACTTCTTGTCACATCATACCAATTACTGCCATACTGTCTCTCAAGTAAACATTTGCTTAAAAAAGGGGGGGTTAATAAATGAATACAAGAGACAAAATTAAAGTCATAGGACTGTCCTGCTACAATGTCATATATGGGTAGATTTCTAAATTTCTGTGTAAAAATATGTAATTGTTTATCCCTGTTTTTTAATTTTTTTTATTTTTTTCTTAACACTCTGTAGAGATTTAAAGTTTAACGTATCAATACTTGATGGAAAATACCTGTTCCATGTTATGTCTAAGATGTTTGATATTCAGACAGATAGTGAGAATAAGCTCAACTGCCTGTGTTTTGGTTCTTTTGGAACAATACCCAGGAAGGGAATAGTTGGCTTGAATGTGATCTCCAATCCTAGCTTTTTAAAGAATCTTCACACTGATGGACATAGTGGTTATGCCATCTGTACTCCCACCAACAGTGGAGGATTCCTTTTTCTTCACAGCCTCTGCAGCATTTGTTATTGGCTGACTTCTTGATGTTAACCATTCTTTCTGGGGTGATATAGAATCTCAGAGTTGTTTTAATTTGCATTTCTCAAATGACCAATGATGTTGAACCTTTATTCATATATTTATTTACCATACGTATTTCTTCCTCTGAGAAGCATGTATTCATCTCGGATGCCCATTTTTGTATTGGGTATTTGACTAGTTCTTTATGTACTTTAGATAGAAGTCCATTGTCAGAATGATGGTTGGTTAAGATTCTTTTGCCAATTTTTGGGTTGTCTCTTCACTCTCTTAGTGATTTCTTTTGATGTGCAGGAGCTTCTAACTAAGATGAGATCCCAGTTGTTGATTCTTTGCAGTATTTTCCATACAGTTTGGTTTTTGTTCAGAGGCTAACATTCTTGCAGTGAACATGTTTGGCCTCTTTATCAAAGATGAGGTGGCTGAATGTGTTTGTGTTTGAATCTGCATCTTGTAATCTCTTCCATTGATCCTCAGGTTATTTATTTATTTATTTATTTGTCCCATACCATGATGATTTTATCACAGTTCAATAATCTTTATTGAGAGCACTAATCTTGTCTCTTTCACAATTTAATCCTTAATGTTGTATGAACTTTTGGCAGAAATTTCTTTTGACAAAGTTCAAAAATACAAATAACCGACAACATTTGAAATGTTGGAAGCCATTTCAGTTTACGAACAATAATAGCATGTAAATAAATGTAAACACAACTTTACCTTCAAAATAATATAGGGCCAGCCAAATGCCTCAGCGGATTAAAGCACATGCAAGCAGGAGCAGGGCCCAGTGGTTCAATCCCAGGTCGTGCTGAGACTGGGTGTGGTGGCACATGGCTGTAGTACCAGCACTTGGGAGGCTGTAAACAGGAGAATCACTACATGTCTGATCTAGTAGTGAGACCCTGAACACCCTTTAGATTCTTCCCTAAAATACAGAAAACAAAAAAAATACATACAGATGAAGTAAGTAGCTTTACTTTCTTTTGTTTTGATAATATTTCTGTGAATAATAAATTCAGGAATAATATTTTTAGAACAATAAATAACGTCCACAAGTAGGAAAATAATAAAATAAAAGGAAACAAAGTCATGTGACATAGCACAGTCTTGCAAATACAAACATATTTTTAAGTGTATAGAAGAATATGTAGAAACCATGATTTCATGCAAACTAAGCATTATAGTTCATGCAGTTTTGCAAAATGTAGGTATAAAACC
>NW_004524587.1:24138943-24171292 GCF_000260255.1 Octodon degus
TTAATTGTGGAAATTATCCCCAGTAAGAAGAATCATGGAATTAAAAGAGGGAAATAAGGAGAGAAAACAAATTTAAAGGTAACAAATTTGATGTTAACAGTATGTAATATAACAACCATTGTTAATTTTCTGTTCTTCTTTTGACATTCTGTACCATTTTTATTTTATGCTGTTTTAGTTTTGTCTTTGTTGTTATTATTTGTAAGATGTTACTTGTAAGTTGTTATTAGCAAGGTAGGTCTAGTCATCAATATAAGTTTCTTGTGGTTATCTCTAGGAGTTATAAAGAATGTGCCTGAGAAGCTTCCATAAAAAGATAGAAATACATACCAACACCTAGTCAGGACTTGTCCCATGAAGTATTAATTCTCATATTTTTGAATATATATAGATACATACGTGCATATATATAGTGTGTATAGATATACATTATATATATGTTTATCAGATATGCATGTTATATACATCAGAATTACATATATCATACATATATCTGATATACGTACATAGATATGCATAGCTATATATCTATATTACATAAATATAAACATAGATATATCATATATATAGATATATATATCTATAATTCATATATATATGAATTACAGTGTGTAGGTATTTCCCAAAGCAAGGACTAGAGATTAAAAAGGGATACAAAAAATGATTCAACTTTGATATACATATATGTATATAAAATCTATGTAATTCTGATATCTGCATATTTCACACTAGAGTTTTAAGAGAAAATGATGCAAAATAAAGTTTAACTTTCTTTAAGAGTCTTCCTAGGTGATTTGTATTACCAGCTTTGTGAATGTAAGCCTATTTAATTGTTTCAGGGCTTTATACTCAAAATTTGTATCATAAGGTTATTTTACTTATCTTGTATTGTGATTAAAAAGATAAACTTTTATTAATTTTTATTACAGAAGGACACCATGCTTGACATTACTTTGTTAATTTGCATATTCTTTAAGATGACACATGATAATTATTAAAGATGTTTTTGTAGTTAAACATAGATTCTGCTACATTTTGACATGGAGTAGGTTAGACAAGGTTAGCAGGGCACCATGACCAATGGAAACTAAAACACAGTAGCAAAAACCTAAAGAGAGCCTTACCACTGGCCAGTTTAGCCACATAAACAATTTAAGATATGTGAAAAAGATACCAAAGGACAGTGTCGAAATAAATCATCAATGTTTCACAGCAATGCAGAACCCAAAACCAAAAAGGCACCTGTAATTCATATGCAGTTTTCACACTTATACACAAAGATACTACATGACCCAAGAATCACTTTCATGGTAACTTGTTCTAAAGAAATAATGCAAAATAAAGTTTAATAAATAGGGATGTCAAGTTAGCAATACCCTGAAAATTATAGGGTAGGGAAATGGTCAATCAAATTACTCTTCCATATGATAAAATTTTAAGGCAACATTAAAACTATGGCTTCCAGAATAACGCTGCATCATAAAACTGTGTTATTTATGAAAGGAACTTTAGAGACATATATGATACAATTTCAAATATGCACATATTTTCCTATAAAAGGGAAAATGATGAGAAAGTATGAATAAACAAAATCAACAAGGTTGGGGTATGATTATAAACGATGGTATTAGGTTTTCTTTTTAATATTTTAATAATATAGATTTTTTATTCATAGGCATTATAGCACAGTTGTTAAGAACACAGAACATAAAACCAACTACCCCATTTAAAATTACTATTTATTTTTATTTGTTAAATGTATGTACTGGGTAAAATCACTTAATCTCTCAAGTTTTCCCTAGTTCCTTGCAAGAATATCAAGACCACTTTCTATATAAAGTAGTGAGAACATAAAACAAGTTATTGTATGGTAAGTGTCTGGCAGTATGCCTGATACATAATGAGTCTTCTGTGAATACCATCTACTTTTATTATGTTATAAGATGATTTCAACATAATTTGGTTCTATGAACACCTTATCCCAAAAGTTATGATGATAATTATAATGACAGTCTAAAGACTATCACATTATAGTTTTCTTAATTTTCACTGAAATAAAAAATATGCATATGTTGATAACCAGTTACAACCCTTTGGTAATGAACAAAAATAATATGGAAATTTCATATATCAACATTTGAGATAACTTTTTATGTGAGGATTTTCTAATTTTCAAATTTGTGATGTTACTACACTTGGAAACACAGTTTAAACTGCTTTAAAAACTTCTGTGTGGGTGGCCTTCTCCTCTCCCCACCATGGTTTGTGCTCATCCTCTGATATCCATGTACTCCAAAAAGGTGGAGTCACCTGGCAAAAATGTCACCTTGCCTGCTGTGTTCAAGGCTCCCATTCAAGCAGATAGTGTGAATTTTGTTCACGCCAACTTGCAGAAAAACTACTGACAGCCGTATGCTGTCAACAAGTTAGCAGGTCATCAGACCAGTGCCTACCTTAGAGGACTGGAAGAGCTGTGGCTCAAATTCCCAGAGTTCATGGTGGTAGAACCCACAGTTCTGGAAAACGTGCCTTTGGCAATATGTGTCGGGGAGGCCACATGTTTGTACCCACCAAAATCTGGCACCGTTGGCACCACAGAGTGAACACAACCCAGAAGAGGTATGTCATCTGCTTGGCCTTGGCCACCTTGTCCTTGCCAGCGCTGGTCATGTCCAAAGGTCATCGAGCTGAGGAAGTTCCTGAACTTCCTTTGGTGGCGGAAGATAAAGTTGAAGGTTACAAGAAGACTAACGTGGTAGTTTTGCTTCTGAAGAAACTTAAGGCTTGGAATGATATCAGAAAGGTCTATGCCTCTCAGCAAATGAGAGCTAGCAAGGGCAAAATGAGGAACCATTGTCACATTCGGCGCAAGGGACTTTGCATCATCTATGATGAAGACAATGCCATCATCAAGGCCTTCAGAAATATCCCGGACATTACTCTGCTCAATGTAAGCAAACTGAATATTTTGAAACTTGCTCCTTGTGGGCATGTGGGGCATTTCTGCGTTTGGACTGAAAATGCTTTCCAGAAGTTAGATGAGCTGTATGGCACTTAGTGAAAAGCTGCTACCTCAAGAGTCACCATAACCTGCCTATGTGCAAGATGATCAATAAAGATCTAAGCAGAATCTTGAAGAGTCCAGAGATTCAAAGAGCCCTCCAAACACTATGCAATAAAATTCATTGTAGAGTCTTGAAGAAGAATCCTCTGAAGAAGCTGAGAATCATGCTGAAGCTTAACCCATATGCAAAGGCCACGTGCTGGAATACTGTTCTTCACCAGGCCAGGAATCACAAGATCCATATGACTAAAGCAGCTGCATGGGCAACCAAATTGGAAGAGAAGGAATCTGCCAGCAAGAAGCCTGTGGAAGAGAAAAAAAAGGAAGAGATCTTCTGGTCCCAAGAAGCCTGTGAAGAAGCCTTTGAGGAAAAAGACTTAAATTCCCAAGAAACCCGCAGAAAAGAGACCTGTTGTAGAAAGGAAGCTTGCTGCATAAACTTGCAAAATCTCTATCCCATACAAGTGCCCTAAATTTTCACAGCTTATTTTGAATAAAGACCGAGTCAAAGAGGCAATAAGGAAAAGAAAAAAAGACCTCTGTGTGATTGTTCAGCTGAGCTATTTCAATTCACGAATACCCTGACCCATTTGTAGGCACATATGGCCAAACCAAGTAATGCAAGAGTTTTGCTTGTGAGGATACCACCTATTTCATTATGACGTATAGTATTTTCTCTTTCTAGCCAGGATACATGCAAGCCATAGATGGTGGAACCAATATGAAGGGAAAGAGGATCTCAAACTCCAAATTCAGGGAAGTGAACAGTATGATTCTTTTCAGCTACTTACATTATTCAGACCTCCTGCAAGTGGGATACCAACAACATAACACTCTATCTTTAACGTGATCAAAAACAGGGTGACTGGTTTAACTAAATTAGTAGGTGGAAATTATTAGACTTGAGTTCTATTAAATGATTTTTCAAAGCACATGTTGTGCAGTTTTTTGCTGGTAGAGAACTTGTTGATACTGACTGATTCTGCTGCCATGACATATAATGCAAAGGAAAATAATTTTTTTCTAAGACATGGAAACCTCCTTCTCATGTTTTGGTAGAGGATAACACAGGTAGAAGTCAGATATTCCAGTGATAGGATAAATTGTCTATACCTATACTTTAAAGGAGAAGAGATTTATTCTGGCCCAAAGATACAAATGTTTTAATCTGTGGTTAGCTGGCTTCAAGACAGAAATGTGGAGGAAGGGCTTGGGAGGAGAAAGCCACATAATCTACAGCATCCATGAAGCAGAGAACAGGGAGAGAGCAAGGGAAGAAGACAAAAGTGATCAAATTCAAACCTCCAAGCCACATCTCCACGATGCACCAAGCCACAACCAGAAGTGTAGTTTACCAATATTATCATCCACGTCCATCAAGTTGACAATAAAACTTAGTCATTGCGATAGATTACCTCTCCATTTGTTGGTGACTGAACTTTCTCCTAACTTCACCCTAGACCATTCATCCTTGTTGTATAGCATAACAAAAAAAGAAGAAAAGAAACCACATGAGAAACCAAAATAGTGAAACCAAAATTTTGAGATACCTGAATTGGTTATCACTGAATTAAGCGCTTACTAGCCTGAAAGTGTATCAAATGTCTTTTAGCCTCAGTCTGAGCATCTGTGCAATTGTGACATATGACGGCTCACAACAGTTTTGGTGCACATTAAATGAGATAATAGATGTGACAAACTTGTATGCCTATATGTATTGATAAGTAAAATAATGCTATTTTTAATATTGTTTACTTTGAGTAAACAGTGAGTCTTACTTTGAGTTTTCAGTGAGTTTTGAGAGAGCATGGAGCATTCCATATAGCTCAAAAATGGAATGTACTAACAATAATACCTTAAGAAATCTATTTTGGACAATAATTTAAAAAGTTTTTAAAATAACATGATATACTATGTATATATAATAATTCTCTGCAATGCATAGATTTATTTTATTTTAAGGTATTTGGTTGTTACAGGGTCTCACTATGTAACTTGGACTCACAATGTTCCTCCTGTTTTCCACCTCACCAGCACTGGGATTATAAGTACACACCACTACACCCAGACTCTGTGGCCAGCTCAGCCCATGCTGGGGATGAATCTCGCATGGCATATGGTGCCAGGGATCAAACTGCAGTCCCTGCACTTGCCTAAGCAGGTGCCTTAGTCCACTGAGGTATCTCACCAACCCTGATGAATGGACTTATTATGCATCTCCAAATGTACTCATATTTTTATTTGCAAAGTATTTCATTTGATTGTATTAAAAAAACAGGAAAGCAAACGTGCTAAAAAGTTGCTATCATATAAAATCTAGAGGAAAACATTCACTCTATAAAACAATGAACTCCAATTACACATATTGAGGAAAAAGATAGATTGATTTCCTTAGGAAAATAATTTTGTAAATCAATACTTCATCAAATAACAAGCTTATGATAATTGTGTAATCAAGAGTGCCTGATGAAATGACTTCTCATATTTTTAATGTATGAAGTAGTTCTCTTTAGAAAAAGAGATGAGTAAAATGCGTGCTCATATAGCTGCTAGGATCAATAGAATTTAGCGGTAAATTTTAAATAACTATTAGCATTTTACAAAAGAGGAATGAAATCAAGGTCCAATTTTGTACCTTATATTTTTACTTTTTCAGCTGATATCACTGTGACTATACCAAAACATCTTAGTAAATGTCTCCTAATACACCAGCACACTCATGGCCTTCATCACAAGTACTGTGTATGCCCAGGAATGTGCATAACCACTGACATACAACAGAGATCACAGAAGATATGACTGGTGTCCCTTATAGCTCACGTTATAAAGGGAATAGAAAGATTCCATCATATTCTTCAATAATTCCATGGCAATGGTTAGCCAAAACTGCTACTCTGTATCATATGGTTCCACCAAAGAAGGCCTTATTCTGTCTCCTTTCAAGTTTGTCTTCATTTCAGAAGCAATAACACTAATTTTTTATACCATAACTATTTTATAAAAGTCTGAATAGATGCAGAAAAAGCCTTCCAGGAAATTCAAATCCACTCATGATAAAAACTGAAGGATATAATTAAAAGACTATGTCTCAATATGAAGAAAACCTTCACAAACCTACTAACATCATTTTAAATGGGAAAAAACTGAAAGATTTAATCCTAAAATGAGGGAGAACGATGTCCTCTACCACTACTCATGTCCAATATACTACTCAAAACATTAGCCAGAGCAAGCAAACAAGAGAAAGAAATAAAAAGGGACATACACAGGAAAGAAAAAAAGTCAAAGTATTGCTATTTACAGATGACGTGAACCTTTACATATAAGAGTCCAAAATTTCATTGAGGAACTCACAATATCATTTTAAACAAAGATTAAAGAATAAAACAATAAAGAAAATACATAATAGTGTAAGACCTATGGAAGTCTTATTTTACTTAATGAAAATAGATCCTTTTTCTGCTTTTCACCATCAGAATATTAAGAGCTGATAAAAATCCAAGAATCTACAGGAAATGGCCAAACAGTTCTGTTTGGAACATTTCTCATAAAGAATTCAAAATATAGACAACGAACAACAAAGATTTAGGCTTATTACTAAATTGCTTTCTATATTTTCCATCTGCCCATGCTGAGAAGTACACATCACATCAAAGTTCACGCCAGCTTATTACATGCACTGCTATGCTCAGAGCTTAGTGACCTTGTTTGACTTGGGACACTTACTGGCATATTATAAGCATTTGTTTACATGCTTTATATAAATTATCACTTTGGTTTGTGAAATTCATTAGTGATTGGTGACTAAGTAAACTGGGACTGTTTGCATTCATCTAGACACTTGAAAGTATCACTTGAGACAGCAGTCATGCCATATATCAAGCAAAATGTCTCAAATAGCTGTTATTACAGTTGTATATTGAAACTCCATGGCAGTTTGTTGAATGAAACATGCAAAGGAGTATTTTCAGGAGAAATGTACAAAAGCATAAAGTATCCCAGGCGAGGTGGATGCAGTTTACTGCCATTGAATTGGACCCTCTTCTCTCAGCTTTGTGTAATTTGCCTGTTTGCTAATGAGTCTCCCTAGATCATCATTCACTGTATTGATTATATCATAACAAAGACAAAGTACTTGTTACTTGATGTGTTATGTAGGAAACTTTCAATATTTATCTATTTTTATAATTCATCACATATTTTGACTGACTACAATTATTGATCCAGAGAACAATGAACCTAATTTTTCTCTTGCATAATAAATCTATCCCCTGAACACATTTTTGTTTCCAATGTTAAACAATTCTATAATTCTATTTAATATTTTCTCTTAAATTAATAGATTCAAATGCATTCACAGCCAAGATGTGTGTTAACTTGAATGTTTTATGATTTACATAGTTTTATAGCTTCAGTAAAACAAAATCACCTCCAATATAATTTTTTAGGCATTATTTTCAGAATCTATCAACTCAAGTTTTATCTACATTTTTACTTATATATATTATTTGATATGGATATAAACAGAATCTTAGTTTTATGTTATCTTATTGATACAGAAAGAAAATATTCCCATATATTATTATTATTTATAATTAATTGATTCTCTAAAGTAGGGGATATAAATAATAGTTTTATGTTAGCAAAAATTGGAAAGATAAACTAATTATGAGTTTATCAATTAGCTCAATTCTCATCAGTAAAACAAAGTTATTAATAATAACTTACTCATAAAATATTTATAATAAAAGGTAAATTTTAGTAAAATAACATGAATTAAAGATTTTAATAAGAAATGAAATGTTATAAAGTATAAACTTCAAAAAATATTTGTTCCAATATTTAATATAATATTTAATATAAGGCAAGTTCTTTTCTGTAAAAGTCCATACAGATAATGCTTTAAGTTTTGGGAATCATATACATATATTTTTGTTTTCTCTAGTTATATTTTAAATAATGTAAAAATATTCTTAGCCTTTAGGTAGTGAAACTTAACCTGAGTATACTTTAAATATAGTGTGCTGACCCTTCATCTACATTTATTCCTCATTACCTTGTTTATAAAACCCTGTTATTCTGAGTTCTTAAAATATTAAGCAAAACACAGTTGTATAACTTTTAAGGTCTTTATGTTTTTCAGCTTTTTTATATCCAAGGCAAAAAGAGAAAATCAGCTTACAGGATGTTTTCTTAACCAAGAACATCTGTTTACATAAGGAGAAAAAAAGTCTAATTCCCCAAAGAGACAAATCCTTAGAACTTGCTCTAAAGAAAATAAAATGATCATCAGCGAATCAATAGGTGGAGAACTCAGAGTGGAGATCTAAAGCCAAAACCTCGGGGGCCAGGGAGATGGGGGGCCAGGGAGATAGCTCAGTGAATAAGCACTTGCTTGGCAAGCACAAGATCCTGAGTTCAATCCATGGTACTGCAATAAATTAATTAATTAGTTAATTAATTAATTAAATGCAAAACTTCCACTCTTTTTTCAGTCTCCTTGCATTAGTTTAAAAACTATGCAGAATACTGAGCAGTGGAAGTCTATCCTCTCTAAAGGAAAGATGATTCCCTCCCTCATTCCTCCCTCTCTTCCTCTGCCTATTAGAACTGCTTGAACTTTTCTAAGAATTCACAGAGCTCTTAATAATAGCTAATCATCTATTTACTCTGTTTAATCTCTCTTTCTTTCTCATTTGTCTGTAGACTGAGTAAAAAGATAATCTAGACTTCTTCACCATAGGTCCATCAAATGCAATTTCTAATATGTCCTCATAACTTACAAGCAAGACAATGAAGATACTAAAAATATATCTTTATGATGAGATCAAGCTCATATTTTTACTGTCTGAACAAGTGATTATAAAATAATTTTCCAATTCTGCAAATAATTGGCCCTTCTATAGGGAATTAGTAGAGAAATTCAAAAGAAATGAGTTTCTTAGCATTGTCTTGGTGGCTGGATAAGATTGTCTTAGATCTAGACTAAAGAAGGTTAAAAACTATGCAGACAGGCACAATTCAAAATCCAAAGTGATCAAGCACAAAATTACACTAGTCATAGCTTAAAGAAAAACTTTTACACCTTCAGTGGAGGGGTGTGACGGAAACAAAAGTATTAGGAGCATTATAAAATGTTACGTACAGGACTGGAGAGATAGCTCAGCTGTCTAAGTACCTGCCTGGCAAGTGCAACAACCTGGGTTTGATCCCCAGTACTGCATGCTGTGCAGGCCTACCCCCAGCCAGAGCCAGCCACCCAAACCACATGTGGTGGTGCACACATGTAATCCCAGCACTGGGGAGGCTGAAACAAGAAGATCACTATGAGTCCATGCTGCATGCAGAGACCCCATACCAAATAAACAAAAGTTACATGCAATGAGGCTGCATAATATGTGTTTTAATTCAAGCTCTTTAGCATTTAAAATTTAAATGTAAATGTTCTATAGAGACCTTGAGTCAAAAAATTAAAAAATTTTAATCCTAGTTTTGCTCTAACCCTTATGAAGTCTTGCCATCTCTGACTGCAGTATCCTATCTGCTTCTGCTATGGCATGGTTTTTGAGCATGAAAAAGTAAAATAGACCCATCCAGATTTCTGATCAAAATAGGAGCTCAATCATTATTTTGTCATCTGAAAGCTCATGTAATAAGCACATTACCCACTGTAAAAAGAGAAATGATCACTTCTGTCTTGGAGGAGGGTGTGTCTAGGGAGAAGATGGGCAGTTGGTAGCTAGGAATCCTGCTTACCTATTTCTAGGAGTGATACCTGATGGACTCAGAAAAATCAATATTCAGTCTCTTTGATTCTCAGTTATTTAATTTACAAAATTAAGGAGGTTGACAAAACACACCTGGAAATTGAAATCCCTGATCTTCATATTAGTGTGGTCTAATACCTTCTGTGTGTGCAAAGAAAGGTTTTGCTGTTGCTGGGACACAACACCCAGCACCCGCTACTTAAAGGAGAGGTTCAATTTAGCTCTCAGTATGAGGGGATCCAGGACATGACCAGCCAGCTCCAGTGCAGGAACATCACAGCAAAAGTGTAAGGAAGCAAAACTGCAGATTTACGACCGCGGGGAAGCAGAGACCAGCAATAGTGCCAGAAAAAGCTGCAAGGAGTCTGACATGGACCTTCAAGGCCACATCTCTGTGAATGACCTCACATATCCAGAAGTGTGCCCCGCCAGTCTCCTCCGTGGCTCCCATGACAAGCAAGTTGACACAATCAAGCTTATCCATCACTGTTTTAATAATTCAAGGGCATGCTTCTCCCCTAGAATGGTTAATTAGTAAATTCCTCCAATGCAAATTGTTCAACTTCTCTGAACTTCAGTTATCTTTCTATTCTGCTTTCTTCTTGATATAGCTGATGTCATGTGCCATCACAGTTTAGCAAAACTATTATGCAGAATTTTGAAAAAATACAATAACATTGCATAGTATAGTGTAGTAGTTTCACAGTCCAATGGTTTATGATACATATGGTGAATCTCAAGACAAAACTCAGGGGTTTTTTGTTTGTTTTGTTTTTTCAGAACCAGGGATTGAACTCAGGCCCTTGCGCTTGCCAGGGAAGCACTTATTCCACTGAGCCATCTCCCTGGCCCCAAAACTCAGGTATTGACTCTAGACTTCTCCAGTGCCCTAACTTTTCTGTCACTGATTAAAAGGAAGCCACCCATCTCATCATTATGCAAAGAAACCTGTCACCTATAAGAGTCTAGCAATTGGTATGATTTTTGGGAAACTGGTATGTGGTATATAATTTCAGTTTTCTTAATATGCATCACAGATAGATTAAAACAATGCAATCCTGTGCTCAAATGAATTCTTACAATATTTGTCAACATAGTATTACAGAGGATGTTAAAAGTTTTGTAGCATAAATAGAGACAAAATTCAAGTTTATTCGCATTCCACAGCCTTACTGGATGATCATGGTAAAGAATATCCTAAGGAAAGGAGCCTTCTAGCTGTTCTAATGTTGGCCTTTTAGATATAAAAATAGTGCCTAAATAGATCTGGCACAAGCACCTCACCTTTACAATTGAGCAAACTGAGAACCCCTTGATTAGTAATTTACTAAAGCACTCATGAACGGTAAAACTGACATCCAAGATTCAGCTGCTTTTAGTCTAGGGAATCTCTGCTTTTCTTTCTTTTTTTTTCAGAACTAGGGATTGAACTCAGGCCCTTGCACTTGTCAGGGAAGTGCTCATTCCACTGAGCCATCTCCCTGGCCCTTAGGGAATCTCTTTAAGAGTTTAAAGACTGTGCTTTTCTATTGCATACAGAATGTCAGACGGTCCTTCAATAAAGCAATGCAGGGCCGGCCAAATAGCTCCGTGGATTAAAACTCCTGCAAGCAAGCCAAAGGATCAGAGATTCTCTCCCCAGGGCCTGCCATGCTGGCCTCACCCCTGAAGCACACTGAGACAGCAATTGAGACTGGGAGTGGTGGCGCGCACCTGTAATCCCAGCACTTGGGAGGCTGTAAACAGGCGGATCACTATGAGTCCGATCTAGTAGTGAGACCCTGAACGCCCTGTAGACCTTCCCCAAAATACAAAAAGAAAAAAGCAGTGCAGGGCCATACCAGTAAAGCATCACCTGTGCGGCCAACAAAATAGGAAGTCTCTGGCCTTGATGTGCATTAAAACAATGTTATAATAAGCAATTATTTCACAATTATTTTTCCTTCATTTCAAGGACTTGCAACTATAATTACTGTCAGAGGGCCAATAATTAAATATATAAATACTATCTACTCAACATCTTTTGTTATTATTTTTCTATTTTAGTCAACTCTTGAAATTAAATTCCTTGGATCACCCACTGTTCTTTAGATGTAAAGGCAACTGGAGAAAGTTTGATAAAACAGGCTTGATAAAACCAAGATTCGGGGAGAATTGCATGGCTTATCTTGGATACACAAGTATCAGAACTCATTTTTCATTTTTTCCAGAGGTGTCTGAGCACAAACACACATCAACCTTCATTCAGATGTTACTGATGTTCCCTCGAGGGTTATGACACAAATTTGGCAATCAGTAGGAAGTTGGCAATTTCAGGACCTGCAATGTTGCAGCTGTGAATCTCAGTGGCAGCTAATGGAGCTATTAGGAATAGGAAAAATTACACCCATCGATACTAGCATTAGACTAAAATCTATTTCTTGGTTAATATCATTGATGTATGTATCTCCATATACCCATTTTATGAAACTAGAGCATTTCTTATACAGCATCAGCACTTATTTGTTAAGAAAGCTAAGGAATTTCTTAATTCATTCTAAAAAACATTAAGGGAAGAATATATTGCAGGAGTAGCTAGTATTACTAGAATTCACTTCTGCTTTTTAAGATGATGAAAAGAATAAAACTAAAATAATTTTGTATGATTATTCACATTAGTGACAAGTGGACACCTGGCACCTATTCCTAGTGTACATTTCTCCTCTAGCTTTCACTGTATAACTCATGCAGATTCTCTGAGACTCGATATTCCCATCAATGAGGTGAAGAGCTATTTTGAGCAGATTTACAAAGCCTGCTGATTCTTTCTTTCTAAATGTATAGAAGTGTGGAGTAAAGAAGATAAACAGAAACTTCTGTATTCTTATAAATGCCCGGAAGATAAACATTCTTTTTTCTGACCTACAGCCTTAAAAATGAATCAAAGCCCATCATCAATTTGTAGAACTGGTTGGTATGGGAGTGTGTTATTTTCACTATCAATTTTAATTTCTACATTTGCTGCATCTTATGTTTGCCTGGCCCTCTATGCATTCCATTTCTACTACCTAAACAGAAGGAAGATTGTAGAAGACTAAAATATTATTTTAAAAATGTAGTGGAGTTCAAATGAATTCAATTGAACCCTGTCAAATTCTTGCCTCTCCAAATATGAAGCTCTTTTGAATTCAAAACCTTCCACTTCAGTAACAGTCTCATTTAATTCCACAGCCCTCAGATGAACAGTATTTTACCACCATGATTATTCAAGTTTCAATTTTATTTTATATCTATTTCTTGCCAATGCCAGGAACAGGCACTTCCACTCTGGTTGTTACTGTTACTGATGGTCCTTGGAGTTCAACAATGTATGGTCACTCCCACAGATCACTGGAGTTGTCTATCCATCCAACTTTATGAGCTCTGTAGCCACCTTTGTACAAAGTCCTAGCGAAGTGATAAATGACTTCGAGTTTGTCTGTTGAGTACTTTGGTTTTATATTCTCAACTACAGATTTCCAGATTTTCCTCCTTTTATAGAAAGAATGTGTCACTTTTCTTCTTGTCAGTCCCTGTGTTTACAGTGCTACCTACTACAAGTTAATGTGCAGAGGCAAGAAAGAAATACTGGTTAGATGTAGCAAACTTCAAATGAAGTTCATATTCTGTTTCTGGCCTAACTCCCCCAAGAAACACCATTGAATTATGAAACACTGTTCTCTCTCATGTTCTTTTTAAATTTTTATCTTCTATTAACTGCCTGGAGAATTTAGGTCATTGGAGACATTAAGGCTACATAGTGGTCTTTTCTTTTTTTCTCACTCTTTTTCTTTTGCAGAAATGCCTAGAGGAGAAATACTCTTTGTCTTGACCCACTGTACCCTGATTTCACATTTGACTGCAAATGCAACCATCTCCCAAAACGTTGTAATCTTAAGTATCACTCCCAGATACTATATGCATCTCTCTCTATAAAATAGTATAGGTCGTATTTTAATTTTTTACAACACATCTGTATTTTTCCAGACACACTGCCAAACTCTGGACACATTATGCACAAAGGTGAAAATGCTACCTAGAGATATCTAACTTATTGTTGGGCTATAAAATTATTGTTTCGAGAAAACTTCACACTAGATGATATTGTCCAGAGAATTTAACAATTCTTAGAGAATCTGACAAGTTCCAAATGACGACTCCAGGGAATTCATTTGCCCCCTAAGGGCAGAGATACTGAAAGAGGTACAAGAGGTTAATGCGACTATGGTTGATTTCCTTCACTCAGTTCCAATTAAAAGTATGGCTATAAAAACCCTGGCACAACTATTAACATCTAATGACTACAGGAGAATGATAATTTACAGCAAGTTTTAGGTTTTGGCACTTTTTCCTTTTGAAGGATAGCAACGTTTAAAAATGTGAAGTTCTTAGATACAAAATGGAGATAACATAAACAGTTTTATGGTTAAGTTAACCCACGGAGATAGATCACACTGAAATGTACTGTATATTTCTGTCGAACTTTACTAAGTAACCGATAATTATTTTTAGCAAGATACATTTTTCTAATTGAACTGAATTTTCTGATTATACATTTATCGCACAGCCACCATGGGCTAGATTCTTTGGGAAGAGGAAAATTTGAACTTTAAAATTAAACAATTCCAATTTTCCAGTGATTCAGAGTCTAGCGATGCAAGTAAATGTTTTTCCAATGAAAATCACCTTCTCAGCCCTCCAAGCCACACCCCTGTACTGTGTGCTGGGCACTATAAAGATTCTCTTCTGCTCCTGAGGATCTCTCCCGTTATAAGAGTGCGCCTTTGGGATAGTCCTAACAATAAGGGCACCAACCAATTTTAGTAAGTCAGTGAAAGCTTCTAGAAGTTTTATCTAGTATGGACTGAAAGCAAATGTATGACTTTCTTCCTCCACTCACCTATTGTAAAATGTCTAGAGAACAGGCTGTTAATGAAAAGCCCTTGAATGGAGAGACAGGAAAGGAAATGCCTTCTAACACAGCGAAACTGCTCAGAAGTCTGCGATTTTTGCAGACTAACCAAAAGTCTGTTGTTACAGCCACATAACTTGTGAAGTGGAGTTGGGGACTGTAGTAGAAGAGGCTTTGAATGCCAGCCTAAGCAGGCATCAGTCTGATTGAAGAGCCTGAGACAGAAAGAAAAGCAATCATTCCCTTTTGAGAACAGATGTGATCAGAGCAATAAGAGCCTGTATATTTTGTTCACGTGCTTTTTAGTTAACCTGGAGACCAGAATGCTCCTCAAAGTTTCACAGAGCACAGAGTGAAGCTAAAAGGCCTGATATAAATACATATGATGATCCTCCTGTGAAGAAGGAGAAATCAAGAACAAAATATATTTCTATGAGGAGTTACGTTTGACTCAACACATGCAAATCTACTTTAATGAGACATATAGATAGGGGACAGAGGGAAGGGAACTAGACCAACATGATTGTTTGGAGTTAAAAATAATATTTTGCTGGACAAAATGTATCAAAATAGGCTCCTTTTCTGATACTAAATTATACTTGAGGACACACATACTCTATTCAGAGAGGAGATCAATGCCATTCTCACTGGCTTTGTTAAAATGGGCAATTTAACCTTCATGTTCTTTTATTGATAAAACGTGATTTTGAGCAATAGCATCATTTAATCAAGGGTTTGGAGACTAGATGATGCTGTCCAAAAAATGTGACAATTCTTGGAGAATTTCACAAGTCTTAAATGACTTCTTGAGAGAAAGCATTGGTCCCTAAGAGCAAAGATACTGAAAAAAGTTTAACTAAGGACAGTGTCTGTTTGAGCCCTCCAGAAAGGAGGTAGCAATAAATTAATAAGCTTGGCTGCTTCTTGAAGATGAAAGAGGGATCTTCAGTGGGGAGAGCCACCTGTCTGTACCATGGAAGGACAGAGGCAATGAAGGCAGAGCCTCAGAGGACGGTGTGGCTCTGAGCACACCTTGGCCAATTCCCTGGGGATCCTGGTACAAAGAAGCAGTAGGCAGAAAGGCCCAAGCTCTAGCCCCACACTGTGCTCACTTCCTGGATGGGAGCTGTACTAACAGACATGACTAAGACTAAAGCGTAGGGTGGATTCTCTAGTAGGGGCTATCAGCTGACTGCCCTCCTCAGTACAAGGCCATGCCAGTTATCATCATTAACCACAAAACTGGAATCAAACTAAATTGCACACAAACACTCAGAATCAAAATCAAAGGGTTTCCTAAAACTTATCTGCATAGTTTTGAATGCACATTTACATTCCTTCCAGCTCATTTTTAAATTATATTATTCAATAAGTGAATTATGTATTTACTATTCTATTAGATTAAATATTTCATCTTCTACTTTCTCCTTTATGACTTTCATTTCCAAGACCTCTCCTAAATATTCATAACAATTTTCTCCCTAGTACCTCATTTAGGTAATGTATTATTTTGTGCTTTGCAATGTTTTGATTTGTACATATGATATATCTGTACTTCTCAGCTATCAATTCTATGAAAGGATAATCCAGTTCAAAAGTATTGCTCTAGTCCTCACCAACCTCTACAGAGCTTTTGGCCCACAATAGAAGCTCAGTAAACATCTGTTGAAAAGAATACTGGTTATTATTTTTCCAGAGTTGTGATCTTCCTTCTCTCTATCCTACTGCTCACAGCAATAAATCATGTTAACCAGGTTTTAGTGAGAGAGAGAGAGAGAGAGAGAGAGAGAGAGAGAGAGAGAGTGTAGACAATATGTATTGAGATAGCTACCCCTAAATAAAACATTTAAACTTTTGGAGAATTCTACCACAGATATATAGGCATGCATATTTTAAATCCCCAGCACTAGACCACAATTCTTTTCCATATTTTGTGCATTTAGAAATCATGATATTTTATGAAAAATGGAATATGAATTACTCTCCAAAATAAAGACAATAAAGACTTCCATTATGAATTTCTCATTATGGAAAGTAAAATGTGGATCCTCCATAGCACTCTCATTTTATAATACATGCCTATACTTCTATGAAGTGAAATATGTTGGAGAAGAAGCTCGGTGAAAATTGAAATGACTGTCTTGCTAAACAGCTAATTGGGCAGAAGTGACTATGGCCACATGCATACAAATCTATCAGGAGCTTGTTACATCTACATATGGGTGTTTAGTTGTGACTTTAATTACCAATACTACATTTAGAAAATCGTCCTGTCCTTTTGCCTCCAAGTAAATAGATCTTCTTCAATGCTATAGAAAATAAATCAATCCACCAAGGTCTTTAATCATCAAATGAGCTCTTTGATCACTGACTTTCTTCCAAAAATGGCAGGCATTCCCTACACAAGCAAAGGATCTTAATCAAATAATTTGTACCAAAACTTTTATTTCCTGTGGGTGGAAACTCCCCTCTATTTCTACTAGGATTATAAGATTCGAATGCTCACCTCATTTAAGTCTACTACATTCTTTACAATTACTGAGAAGGAAGAAAATACTATCAGAGTATGTTTAAATGTGTGAAGGCGAATTTTCTTTCATTTCTATAAAGTTTCTGCTCTGGAACTATGAGCGCTCATCAGAAAAGAAACCCACAATGGGAAATTGCAAAGCAAGAAAAGCTTTTATTTTCACCTCGAAGATCGTTTAGTTATGCCTTCTGCTATTATTCGCAGAAAAGGGAAAGGGTTGAGCTGACACAGGTTCCGTAATGCAGACATTATCCCAGAGATTAGATCTTGTAACACCCAGTAGTTTAAGCACATTCTAATGACAATGAAACTGCATTTTGTAATATTTCTTGAATAATAGGAAGAAAAATAAATTCTCAGGTCCTTGATTCTAGTGTTGTAATGAAATGTCACACAGAGAAATAGCCATTTCATTAAATGAGAAGTTGCATTGAATTCTTTTCCAGAAAGATTATAATTCTTTATCTATTATCACAATGTACCAAACACAATTTAAAGTGACATTATAATATACACTAATCTAATAACTCTCATTTCTTTACCATAAGAACTTTAACAAGCAACTTTCTCTTTCTAAGCAAACGAATTCTTGTAATTAGAAATAGGATGAAGTTTAAGAATATTTGGGTTCCTTTGCTATCTAGAGACTATTTACTCCAGGAAGAAAGTGAGCAGAGGCTCCCACTCTGGAAAGGGTAGGGACTGAAAACTGGACAATTCTCACTCTACCACTCACTACCTGTATCATGTCCATGTCAGGAATATTAATGAGTGTCTAGATCTCTATAAAATACATAAAATTCTGCACCTGCATTATTAATTATTCAATAGTTATTAAGTATAGATAATTGTTGACACACCAATACAAAATAAATATTTCATTCATTGAGCATTTCCTCCACACATTTTTCTTAAAGTGAGCTTTAAAGTTAGTATAAGAAAATTTATTCAGTGCAAAACAAATACTCAGCTTGTGATTTTCCATGAAAGGTATGACCGCTCTTCAATGGGAGATGAATGTTGTTTAATACAACATTTGTGAGTGGTCAAATGAGCATCAGAACACAGGCATCACAATGACAATGTTAGGGCTCCCCACACTTCCCTTTCAAATCATCTTTGAGGATTGAAAGCCACTAGAGAGGAGTGACTTTTCAAGTAGAAAACCAAAAGAATGGCAGACCTTGCTCCAGTGGAAGAGGTTAACTATCATAATACAGATGTTTCTGCCCTTTCATGCCGATAGCTGTTGAATACCCACAGGCAATTCAGTAACATAGTTGATTTTTTTAAAATATCATTTATGCTTGTGATAGCTAGTCTTGACTGTATGCTCAGTTGGATTGTTACACAACTAGATTAGTTAGGCACACTTCCGGTGCAAGGGATTGTGTCCAGGGGAACCTGGACACAATCACTGACACTTTCCCCTAAGCCTGCTTTCTCTATACCATGAACTGCACAACTTTCTCCCATCATGCACTTCTACCATGGGTTGAAATCATGATGCCAGCTAAGCACAGACTTAAAATTCTAAACCTGAGCCAGAATCGCCCCTTTTTCCTTTCAATTACGGCTATCAACCACTGTTAATTTTCTATTCATGTTTTGAAATTCTGTACCATTTTCATAGTTTTACATTGCTCTGTTTTTGTCTTTGTTCTTGTTATTTGCATTTGTTTTAGACTTTTTAGAATAAAAAATAATGGGCTGGGAGATAGCTCAGCAGTCTAAGTGACTGCCTAGCAAACACAAGGACCCAGGTTTGATCCCTGGTACCACATACTGTGCGAGACTTGTGCTGACCTGGCCACAGAGACCAGGTGGGTGTTGCATGCCTGTAATCCTGGTGCTGCGAAAGCTGAGACAGGAGGAGCACTATGAGTCCCAGCTGTGTAGTGAGACTGTGTACGAAATAAATAAATTAATGAAAGATTTTAAAAAATTAAAATTTTTAGAAAAGAATAAAAAATTACAGAAGTCAGGTATACAATGCTGTACTTTGATTCTTTTATTTGATCATTCACAGTAGAATTCTATGACTAGGTAGAGATCTTTTGAAAGGCTAATAATTTGACCAAATATATAATATCATAAAAAAATTAGATGGCTCATTAGAATAAGTGCTTGCCTGGCAAGCGCAAGGGCCTGAGTTCAATCCCCAGTTCTGAAAAAAAAAAAATTAGAGGGTAGAAATAGTGACATGATCATCACTTTGTAAAACTGAGAAACAACATAGCTAACTGAACTAATTTTAAGGATAGGAGTGGTCACATTTAAATTTTAAATTCCCCACGCAAGCCTCACATTCCAAATTTCACAGGACCATATCTACACATTAATAGAAATGAAAATATGACAGTACCAGAAGTAAATCTTAAGGAGTTTCATTACCTCAGCAGTTGTGGAAAAATAAAAAATACGTTACCTTATGTTTATGCTCCTGAATATAAATCGCTTATTTTTCTTTCTAGTTTTGTTCCTATTTCCTCTATTGTTCTGAGACATATTTGTTCTCCTATTTCCATTTGGTAGCTAATTAAAAGTCATAATTAAGTAGTCATAGACTTGGTTTATTTGTCCACAAGCAGCATAAAATCTTTCTGAACTCACAAATTGTAACATCTGTTATGTTAGGAAAGCCTCTTTCTTTGGCAAAGAAGCCACAGCCAAATTTTACATAGATTGCACTTACTAAAGAATATCCCTTGTACTCAACAATCCATATTTCCAGACCACAAATAATTCACCCAGACCAGTAATAAGATACATATGGGATTATACACTAGTGTTCCTTCACTCCATACAGCAGAGTAGCATAATAGTGTCTTCCACTGGACTTTATTTTAATATGATACTGCCAGCCTGTGCAGAAGAATGCTACAGAGAACTGTTTTATAAAACCTACAATGGCTACTGCAACAGTTTTGAAGATATTGTTGAGAACATTATTCATTATATCATATAGCATCTCTTCCTCAGTGTCTCAAGAGCACGTCCCACTTCTCATCAACATTTCTTCCTCAGCAGTTAACTCATTTAGATATATTAAATAACATGAATCACTGATCAGATTTCTTCAATGTAGGTTGCTGAAGTTTTTAGAAACAATAGCAAGAGTATAAAAATCTTTCATAAAGCTTTACTTATATTTTGCCCTATTTCTCGTTCTCCTTTAGGCTCCTTGTCTTGTTATTTTCCACTTTCTCACCTATTTCTAATTATATTGCTTTGATGTATTTTAAATATCCTCACAAGCCATTTTAAATCCATTTTTAGAACAAAGTGAGGAATAAACAAAAGTATAAGTAATTTCACAAGTGCAGAATAAGATGGTAAGATGAATATTCAAAATATAAAATTAGGTATTTTAAACATATCTATGTCAAAAAAAGTTGGTCTCTTTATCATTTTTTTGTCTTAAATCACAACTTTTCTTCTTTTAGTAATTCAATAAAGTCTTACTTGACATTTTTCTCCCATAACTATCTCTGTCCTGATTAATAGTGTTTTATCTCCATCAATTTAAAATAAACATAGACTTAAAACTGAATGATCTTCTAAATCATCATAAATTTATCTACTGAGAGATTAGGCACAATCTTGGCTAACATGCAAAATATTAAGAATGTCACTGTTAGGATTTAGATGGAAAATATTCTCTAAAAGCCTTGTGTGCTCAGAGGAGGGAATTTTGGAAGGGAACTGGGTCACAGAGGTACTAAACTCATCATGGCTTCAACCATGTGAAGTTAGGAGATGGAGGGGTGGGAACCTATGGACTACTGGGGCATCACCTAAAAGGACATATTCTTGTCCCTGACTTCCCTGCTGTCTCTGTTTCCTGGCAGCCATGAATTCAGTGTTTCCTCTGCTGTGATGCTTCTGCCTGGGAGATAGTCCATTATGGACTAAACGTTCTGAAAAGATGAGCCAAAATAAATCTCTTTTTTCTTATTGTAGATATTAAGGGTTGTGCCTCTGCCTCAGAAAATTGGCCTAACACAATCACTATTTTTGATGTCCACATAATTTCAATTGGGCCAAGATGATAAAGGATATTGAAAAAACTCAGAAGGGTTCAATATTGGCTAAATGGTTTAATCAGATTTATGTGTGTGTATGCATGGATATATACCTGCGTTAAGTTGTGAAGGATTGGTGCAAGCACAGGCTTAGAGCAACCAAAAATATCTTCAGCATAGAGTAGATGCATATAGTAGGTGAGACTTGGAGTGGCACAGCAGAAAGAAGAAAAACTAGGAAAAGTAAAAGGCATTTTAAAAAGCAGGCAAATAAGAGATGGAAGTTTCTCTCTCTCTCTCTCTCTCTCTCTCTCTCTCTCTCTCTCTCTTTTCATTTTCCTCCTCACTTCCTTTCTGAATTAGTGACTACTCTCACTGGTGAAACAAAATGCTCCACACCTAAAGGTAAAAGAAGGACCTATTCCAGTGCACAGTTTGCAGCAGTCTCACCCCTTAGTCAGGTGGCTCCAGCGCAGTGGCATGGTGTCACTGGTGTCACAGAGGACAAACAGTCCATGGCAGAGCAGGCAGTGAAGTTGGGCTCAAGTCAACAACTTCGGACTATTGCAGTCATGCAGATACCTCATTACTATTATGGACTAATGGACTTTATTGGGTTATTTTGCTGAATTCAAGTACCTACGATCTTTGGACTGGCATCAAGTATGAAAAGGTTCTTTAAACACTTGTCCAAATACAGCTTCTCTAACAGCAATAGAACACCCATCTCTGACAAAACGAAACAAAAAGGGGGGATATAAATAAAGGAATATATATATATATATATATATATATATATATATATATACAAGATAGTTAGGATCTACTTTCTCTTAGTTCAATGAGAAAAAAGTTTGCACTAACATTATTTAGACAAGTTATCATGTCTTCATCTTCTCCTCTGAATAACTACTATGAAGACAACAGTATGCAATGTATTAGTCATTGTAACTGTCCTACTAACCTGTTTTGAAACTATTTAATTGCTATTTTATCTTTTTTCTCATTAAAATGAATAAAAGATTAAAAAATAAAAAACAGTAGGCAGGAGGCAGTGGGCAACAATTGTGTCTTTATTCTACACCTTTTATCCTATCCAGATTACAAATCTTTTGGTTTTTGTCACCATACCCAGTGTGGGTATTTCCATTGTCCACACCAAGAACTATGCTAAACCATTCAGTAGAGCTATTATGTTATCACACTGTATTATGCCATATGTCCAGATGTCTCCCCAAAGCCTCAGGAGGTTATCGGGAAACTTTCAGAGGTGGCTTGATCTAGTGTGTGACACTGAAATTAATTCAGGGTACAATTCTAGGATCAAGGACACTAGGATTCTACTTGCCCTATATTTTCTGGACAAAATATAAGAGATACAAAACTGTGGCTCTCTCTTGTTGTTTTACTACCTCCTGCCTGCCACAATGTCTGTCCTCTGTGACATGATGCCCTCCTCTATGATGTTTGTCAGACAGGCACTTAAGCTGCTGAGCTATCTCCCTGGCCCTGAGGACAGATCTTTACCTTATTTGTATTTATATCCCACCCTACTATCTGGCTCAAGCTAAGCCTCTGAGGAATATCATAAATAATTTACTCAAAATAATCCTTGTTTTCAAAGACTGTACTGCACTTGGAATAAAAAGTATTCATGTAACTCAATTTTTAAAAAAGAAAGGACTGCTGTGGATATGGTGGGAAAGTCTACAAGAGTACTTAAAAAATGAATGATTTGGTAAGATAAAATTGTACAAAAACTGACTTGTGCCTAGATGTCATCCCAAAGGCTGATGCATATGTTTTTGCATATCATTACATTCTTGCATATCATTATAACACACAGTTTGAGTGGACTTCACTACCAGTGTGTCTTTGTTATTTTTACTGCTGAGACAAAATACCTGACACCCAGAGTTAAGGAAGGAAAGGTTAATTCATCTCACAGATTGTGCTGGTTTCAGTCATAATCACATGGCTCCAAGGCTGATGGCACAGCAGAAGGGAAACACTTCAAGGTAGCAAAAGACAGCAAAAGTAACAAAAGTAAAAGTTAGAGAAGAGCAAGCCTCTTTAGCCCCACTTATATTGCAAGCAGTCTGCCACCCCCAGAGCAGGCGCAGCACTCACAGCACCCTCCTACCCTCTTCTTGCGCAGGATGAGGATGTTTACAAACTGAGGACCCTGGCCCCCTGATGAGTTCTTTAGCCAAGCTTTTAAACTTCTCAAGGCGACACAATCTATCAACCATTACAGTCTGGAAAGAAGGGGGAAACGGAAAGGAAAACTAAATAAAAGAGAATGGTGGGAAATTACTACTAGGTAACTAGGAAGAAGAGGAATATATTGATAAAACCAAAAATCTGCAGTCAGAGGCAGGAAGAGAATCATAAGAAGGTATAGATCAGAGAGTTATAAGCAGCTCCGAGAAATCAAAAGTCAAAGACCACAGGGATTTGATTAAGATAAAAACTGACTATTCTTCAACTACAGGAAGAGGCAGTAATCTATAGCATTGGTGAGGGAAATTTCAGGCAAAGAATGCGTGTTTAGGAAATCAGAACCCAAGAAGTTGAAGTAGAACTGTTAAGGAATGGTAGACAGTGAGTGAAAACTTTATTTAATAGTTTGTACCTAGGAAAAGAAGAGAGATAAGGCCAGTCTTGATTATATGTTAAGAGGAATTTCTTACATAAGTGATGCTATATTTATGGACTACTTGTTGTTACATGTATGAAAGAGTTTGATGATTGAACTGTAAATAAGAATGTCTTTCTTACATTTAGAAACAGCTATCGAAAAGTCTAATAAATTCTCAATTATGGTAACTATTTTTTTAAAATTAATGCACAATTTTTTTTACTTTAATCTAAATCTACAAAATTCACCTGCAAAAAGAGAACAGGCTCAATCTAGAAATTTTAATTATTTTTATCAAGCACCGTCTACAATTACTATACACCACTAAATTTTTTTGTTTGCTTGTTTGTTTCAGGAATTGCACAGAAATGCAGACAGAGAGAGATGAAAGTAGTGACAACTAATAAAGAAACAAGGAGGTAATTTATTTTTAAATCCTAAAGCCAAATAGTCAATACATTCAGCGTGTACCTTGGAGGGAAGAAAACACATCTAAGCATCAGATAAGTTGTGATTTACTTGAACAGCTTGATTGCTTAGTAATCAAAATAATCAATTTTCAAAAGAAAATTAAAGATAAAGCCACTCTGTGTCCATATATCTGTATGTATGTATAAGTATACTCTATGTCTCTGTTTTGTATTTTTTTAATTTTATTTTTATTTTATTCTATTTTAGTTTTTTCAAACCAAATTGGTAGGACAGTTTCAATAATTAACACATTGCATACATTCTTTCTAGTGGTTAATTGCTGTACAAAATGCAGACTTGATATCCTATTTACAAACACTATTAGAACAAATCCCTTTATTCAATAAAAGAATGTAACTATATATCTATCCTAACCATTTCGAATACAATACAAAATGGACACTCATCTTTATCCCCTTTTTTTGCTAAGTTCCATTATTTGAATAGTATAGGTGTGTTAACTCAACAATATATTCTAAGAGTCCAGTAGTCCATAATAGTATTGGGTCTTCCACTTGACTGGCAATGTCAGAAATTGTTGACCTGAGTCCCCTACAGCTCAACATAACAGCATGGCTTTACTTCTTATACTTCGTTATACTTCTGCTTTGTAATTTTAACCAAATGAACAGCAGGCAGCTCAATAGATCTGTTCAACTCTGACCATAGTTTTAGCAGTATTGTCACTTACTCACAGATAATTGTTTCAAAAGTCTCATTGAGTTCATAGAAATGAAACATGAAAGTGATATGATATTTTCAGGAAAACATATTGAATATGTGATGAAATGATGTCACAGGGCATTTGAATATTTGGGGGAAGACAGTGTATCTCCGCAGTTAAATATTCATTATCTGGATAAATGCCATTTAGAGTCTAGACCCTACCTGTAATGGTTACTCTCTAGGAGCTATCTCTGCTCCTAGGACAAACTTTAGTTAGCCTCCTGAAATGTTCTCCAGACCCATCTATTTATTTCTTTGTAGAGTCCATTTTTAACTAAGAGTGCTGCTAAATTAGTTTCTCAATAAACCCCACACTCAACACCTGATTATTCTTGATAGCCAAGCAGACTCTTCATCTTCCATGCTTTCTCAAGTGATGTCTGCATGCTGGCCTGAGTTCCATAAGAATCCTGTTAGGTTAGTTTAGCCAGAATATCTCAAAACTCTAATATTTCCTTTTGGTAATTTTCAATCCACTGTTCCACACTCTAATCTTGGCTGTAATTTCTCATGTAACCTTTGGAGGTAAGTCCAATTTTTCTACTCCTCTGAAAAATCTATTACTGTGGTCCTGATACCTATAGCAATGGTCCTGAACAAAATCTCCCTTTGTGATATCTCCTTGCTTTAATAAGTTTCATGGAATCATTCCTTAATGGTGGGAAAATCCTTCTTGAGATAACCTTGTGAAAGATATTAATGTCTTCTTGTATGCATGAGTATATCTCTATAAAAGGTAGTTTGGTAAAAACTTATAGTGGTACTATTTATCACTATTATTGTGGTGATGAGGATGGTAGTGATTCATTTATCAGGTTTGAATTGACATCTAGATTCCAACACTTCTGACAATATGAGATTTTTAATAGCTTTTGGAATCATGACAGTTAATTCACAAATAGTATTAAATGCAACTGTCTGCAATGTTCTACAGTGATTTCATAATTTCTTCAAGAAAAATACAAACCAGGACTGGGGAGATAGCTCAGCAGTCTGAGCACCTGTCTGGCAAGTGCAAGACCCAAGTTTGACCCCTGGTACCTCATGCCATGAGGGCCTGGAAAAGTGGGAGCACTGGGCCAGCCCTGAACCAGGCATGGTTGCACATGCCTATAATCCCAGCACTAGAGAGACTGACAGGAGAATCACTTGGAGTCTGAGCTGCATAGTGAGAGCCCATAGCCAATGAATAAATAAATAAGAAAAATAAAAACCAATATAAAATCCTTTCAGGCTAGAATTCTGCCTCCTTCCCAGTCACCTCTACCAACACCCTTCATGGGTATAGACCATAATTTATGGAACTATAAGGAAACAGTCAAAATGCACAATGGTTTTCCCTACTCCTCTGTTGCCTCTGTGTGGGTTCTCCACCCTGGAACTGCTGTGTCTATTGCTCAGTAACATTCGGGTCTGCCAGGTGTCCTTCTCCAATTGTGACAAAGATGCCCATCCATCATTTGCACCCTGTTATTGGCTCCACAGTCAGAAGAATCATTACCATTCCTGTGGCTTTGTCACTGTGCGGGGGCAATTTTCTCAGTCCTCCATGAGAAGTGAGGCTAGATCAGACAGGGATTTCAGGTCCTGCGCTGGCCTAGTGCCTAGGGAAGTCATCATGAGGATGATTTGGTTTTCCCAGCAGCTACCTGCAGCAGGCAGGTAACATAACTCAGAAGTGTGACAGAATTAATGACCCAGAGACCAAACTTCACTCAATAAAAGAGTACAGAGGGCCATGAGACGCCAGCATCCACCTGCCTTCCGTGTATGTACAACCTGACTAAGCAACCTGCTAGGTTTTCTTATGAAATTATGCATTTTCTACTCCAATTCCTACTGCTCAATTTCCTCATATCCTCAAATTTTACTGAGATAAAGTCTCATTCCCTAAGCTCTTTTTTAAATACACATTGTGATCTAAGACATCAATTTAGGGACCATGTCTTAGCTTTGACATTTTCAACTTTGGAAGGAAGTCAGGCTGAATTCTGAAATATCACTTAGAATAATATTTCCAAGTATGCAACATGGGAGCACTGTGCCCACATTTTGGTTTTTTTCCAACAAGTCCTTATGACCACTTAACGTGGCGGTGGCACTGTCACAATATTCATCATGTTGTAGTGCAGTTACTTGTTTGTCTGAAATTCTCTTTTAATAGAGTCTACATTCCTTGTAGCCTTGGACAATGACTTTTCAACTACATCCACAATCCTATTCACTTAAGCAAATATAAATTTGTAAGCAAATGAATAAATAAACATATGATCATTTGTGTAATCAATGTTTAGGGGGATGTTGGTTCTACTGAATACATATATGAGAAATGATTGTTTCATTCTGCATATTCACCGTGTCTGAACCATCAAATCTGAAACAAAATGCTCACAGAGTGAGATCTGAAAAGAGCAACAATCTAATCACT
The DNA here is from genome assembly GCF_000260255.1 of Octodon degus. Taxonomy (NCBI): domain Eukaryota; kingdom Metazoa; phylum Chordata; class Mammalia; order Rodentia; family Octodontidae; genus Octodon; species Octodon degus. Next base: position 24,166,526 of record NW_004524587.1, read on the forward strand.
GCCCCCCATGCACACATATGCTTACTGTAAAATATCCAGATATATACATTCAGAAGCACCAGTGCATAAAAGACACAATGAAGTGGCTCACACTAAATAAAAATGCACTTTAAAAAGGAAGAAGAGGGCCGGCCAGATAGCTCAGTGAACTAAAGCACCTGCTTAGGTGGAGTGTAGTAGCTGGGATTCGATCCATGGCTCACTGTGATGGCCCCACCCCCGGGGGCGCACTGAGACAGCAATTGAGACTGGGCATGGTGGTGTGTGCCTGTAATCCCAGCACTTGGGAGGCTGAAAACAGGAGGATCACTATGAGTCCAATCTACACAGTGAGACCCTGTAGATACTGTCTTAAATTCATTAAAAAAATAATTAATAAATAAATAAAAAGAAGGAATTTTTTTTCATAAAAAAGAAGGAATTGGGTCTGGTGGTGCACATTTGCAATCCCTGCGCTTGGGAGGCTGAGGCAGGAGGATCACTGTGAATTCAAGACCAGCTTGTACTACATAGTGAAACCTTGCCTAAAAAAGTATACAAAATAAAAAAGTAGAGAGGAAGAAAAGAAACCTGGACATGGTTTGAGGACCTATGTAGCAAATCCCAATACTCTGAGAGGCTGAGGAAGGAGGATAACAAGTTCCAGTCTTGGCTACTTGGAGAATTAGGAAGAATGTGTGTCAAAATTACAATTAAAAAACAGCTGGGGATTTGCCTCCATCCCAAGACCTTGGATTCAATCCCAAATACTGCAGATAAATAGACACAGAAAAAGAAATTAAAGGAGAAAGAATAAGACAGGAGGGAAAAATTGAAGATGAAGTCATAAAAATGGGAGGAAGTGAGAAAGGAAGAAGAGAGATAGAGTGAGAAAAAAAGAATGAAGTGCATAAGAAAGGCTATAAACCAAAGGATTTGCATGCTTATTGGCCACAGGTGAAGATTTATTCTACTTGGAAATAAGCCACGCCTTGCTAGTCACCCTGATGTCGCTCATTTTCCAGATTATGCAGCATTTTTTCTGAACTACTAAGAGTTAAATGAGAAAGTGTTTCCGCCCTTCCTAGCTATAGAGACCGTAGTTCAAATATGCTTAGGGACAACCTGTAAGATATTAGTGAAGTGGAATATGTCCTAAACTAATGACACTATTGTGATCATAAGACAATTTTCAGGCAATTATTTTAGATCTATTCTTATTACCACCACTATCAATTAAAATTTATGTGTACATCAGTTTTCAAGTAGCCTCTGCTTAAAGGAAAAATGAAGATTAATTATAATGTCATGCCACTATATTCCATTGCCCTGTCATTTATTTGTCACACTATATAATCACTAAATTTAAAATTATAATAAAAACATCAGAAGCATTTTCCTTTCAACTAGGATGTCAGGACACAAAATAAAGGCTTAGGTTGTATTAGAAGACGTTAATTCTAAAATTTCTTCCTGTTTACAAAAAATAAATTAAGAGCAGTAAACCAGGAGCCAGGAGAATGGAAAGCTATCCACCTTTATATCATTTGTTTCATTTTATTTTTATTGTACTTATACTTGTGTGCATATGTTACTATAATAACTTAATCACTCAACATTTTCAATGTGTTTTGAACTCAATTAGTTTCCTCAAATCTCCATGGACATTTAAATAGTTTAACTTCCTCCCAACTAGTGCCTTCCTAATTAAAGAAACTTGGCCTCTGAGTACATGCTGCACTGATATCTCAAGAGAAATGAAGGAAATTTTATAAAATTTATCTTATCCTCATTAATAAAGAAGCTAGAATGTGGAGTAGATGTGACGCTTTTACAAACATCCAATTTTCAGCATTTTTAAACAAGAAGTCACCACATACCAGAACATCCCTTTTTTTTTTTTGAGGGATGCATATCTTATTTTATTTTTGTTTTTTTTATTTATTCAAAATTTTTGCATTTTTTATTAATTTTATTGAGAAACAAATAGCAATGAGACAGTTTCAAAACAGGTTAGTAGGACAGTTACAATCATTAACGCATTGCATGTTGTTTTCTTTGTAGTAGTTATTCACAGTACAAGATGCAGACATGATAATGTCCAAACACTATTAGTACAAATCTTTCTTCTCATCGAATTAAGAGAAAGTGGCTGTATATCTATCCTAACTATTTTGTATATACAGACACAAAATGGTCCTTCATTTATATCCCTTTTATCTTTTACATCACAGTAGGTATTTTTCCACATTTCCTGGATAATGGCAAATATCTTCATAGATAATTTAGCACAGGAAAAACGATCTAGACAATAATCTTCTTAGAACATAATTTTGCTGTACTGTAAGATGGTAGCTAGCTAGTAACATAAAAATATGGTCTGATCTGGAGTTGCCTTCCTGGGAACTATGGAAAAATTAAGAAAAATATCGCTGTTGTAGGGGGTCTTTTCTTTCATCTCCTTTAGATAAAAAGCCTCTAAGACAGTCTAAGAGTTGTAGGCTATAAAGTTTTCTCTTCACTCAACTCTCCTGCAGTCCTGTAGGCTGGAATACTTATTCTTCAAAACTTCTCTCAAATGATAGATCCTTTGTGAGGTCTTCCAGCCATACCCTCTCATATTTAAAATTAATCACTTTGATATTTCCTTGATTTCTTGCCTATTTGACAATGTAAGGAAAAAGCAAATTGAATAGCCAGCATACTGAAATTAGTGCCAGACTTTCATTTAAATTAGAAAGCTCTATGTAAAAGGGACTGATATTTATTCCAATGTCTACTCCCTATTCAAATTGAAGTCATTTGGAAAATTGACCTCTCCTTTCATTTTCCCCCTAATTATATATAAGAAAAACTTAACCTCAGCATTATGGACTGTCTGTGTTAAAATTATGTTAAAGCTGATTTTGACATAAAATGAACTCAGTGATCAGTAATTTTGGAAATTGTCATAACTGTCTTACTATAGTGAAAACATGCACAAGTAAACATGCACTTACAAATGTGTATACTGTCAACCACCTAATGCAATATTAAACCTAGAGCCAGACAATCTTAGAGCTCTTAGAGCCAGGAAATCTTAGCTTATCAGATACAAAATGATTCAATTAGTTCAACTCACTCATTACATCACTGTAGAGACTGAGGCTCAGAGTCAGAATAATAAAAGTCATCAAAAGAAAGCCACAGCGTCTGGGCAGATAGTTCAACTGTCTAGGCACCTGCCTGGCAAGTGCAATGTCCTGAGTTCGATCCCCGGTGTTGCCTGCCGTGCTGGTCCCAGAACCCCAAGCGTACTGTGCAGGCCACCGAAACTGGATGTGGTGGCACACATCTACAATCCCAGCATTGGGGAGGGTGAGAAAGGAGGATCACCACAAGTCCAAACTGCATAGTTAGACCTGTATCAAAAGAATTTTTAAGAAAAAAAAGCCATAAACAAAGACTTAGCCAGCTACTCAGCTACAAAATAATTGATAACATTCTCTCATGGGATAACTTAAAAACAATTGGCAAGCTGTGAAACTGTTGGACAGAGTGAATAATAGATTTCTGCATCATAATTACCTGGGTAACTTAAAAGCTGAAATTCTAAGGTGAAAAATAGTGGTTTCAAGTGTAGCACAGAAGTTAAGGCTTACTCACTAGCTCTTTAAGGGACTTCATCCTATCAGAATTCCACATTACTGCTTCTTATTTTTGAAGGACTAAGTGGCTTGTATAGCTTTAATGGAGTTCATCTATGTCTCCTGAATGTGTGGAGCCTGAGTGTTGGATTGAAACCTGGATTTGAACCTTCACCTTGCTTCTGCCTCTTACTGCCCTAACATGGCAGGCTCTGTTATGCACATCAACCAACTTCCATCTTAATACTAAGGCTACCTTCATGAAACCTGTATCAAGATAAAGATAGCTAAGGAAAAGATTAGAGTACCAGTTCTCTAGAAGCTTGAGGTATAATACAATCATTGATAGCTCTTGGGTAGGAAATTATTAAAATTAGTCATTAAATAAAGCATCATATTTTTATGTTTATCAGAACTATAGAATTGTTTTAAGCTCTGAATTTGTGTGGGAAGTTTTCTACAATTAACTCTAAAAAAATTCATAGAGACTGTTTATCTTTAGCTTTTAATGTCTAAAGAAAATTCTCCTTGTAAATATCAAACATTTTATGAATATACTAATAAAATAAAGATATGAGTAAACATATAAAAGTAGATGTGAGTAATATGTGTTTGTAAGACTACATAAATAAATACAATACCTTTTTATCTAGGGATTCTGAGATAGGACTTCACTAAAAAGAAATATAATTTTATTTGTAATAAAGCTGAATTATAGCCTAACAAAAAGATTCAATTGTTAAAAGATGAAAATGAAAGTTGAAGAGCTTGGCTACACTGGATATGTATTATTTTTAAGTTTTTAATTTGGAAATCCCATTCTCTGCAGCTCACGAGGCAGTCACACAGACCTGCCAGTCTCTCTTTGGCAATGAGACAAGTAACTCTGCACACTGCTATCAAACAGGAAAAACTTCAAAAAGGAAATTAACATTTCAAACAGAAGAAAAGCAAAGTGTTTACCGTGACATGTTTGTAAATTATTGATGGGTGATGATTCATGGGTGCCAACTGGAGTGGGGGATTCAGAGCCCTTGTGAGAGAAGATGGTGATGTGTGCCCAAGAGTCACCACTCATAGCACGGAGACATTCCCTGAGCTGGAATCCAATACTAGGAAGTCGGTAGTTTTTGGTTCACGATCTTCTCTTGGAAATACACAC
>NW_004524587.1:24171892-24174080 GCF_000260255.1 Octodon degus
TGCAAGGCCTAGGTAATACCAAATAGTGTCAAACTTCAGCTACGAATACTAGGAGCTTCTCAGTCCTTGTACGTGATGATTGGCATATGATGAAAAGTATGGAAGTATGAATTCACCATGAAGTAGAATGGCTTCTAACCTGTCAGCTTGTTATTTTCACAAACCAGAAGGGAATGAACTGCATCCATCCCCGGGGACCACTAACCATATCATACTGTAACTATAAAAGTCCCAATAGCTTTGAAAAGAAACAAAAGCAGCTTTATTATACCCTCTACTAAAATTGTGGAAACAAACGTTTCTGTTAGGAAATACCTGCTCCTGAAACACATCGGTCTCCCTGAAAATTACATTAGACAGAATCAGTATTGAATTGTTTACATGAATAAATACTTCATGTAGAAAACACATTTTTACTTGAGATGTTGCAATTTATTATTAAATAACTTTTACTGGAAGGACGGTGTTATAGTTATATCTTGATGTAACTTTTCACATTTTATGTAAGAATAAATTCTTATGATTTTAAAAAATCACCCTCTTTTTATTTTTGTTGTTGTTTCCCATATTTGTTTTTCTTCTGACTTTGCTCTTGCTTAATGAAGACCTAAGTGTTTTCACTTACTTGCTTTGAAACTATCTGGGCAGATACAGGTATGAAGCACCTTCTCATGTAGTGAATGTATTATCCAAATTTCACTTCACCATGACCTGTACCTTTCACGAATACACATCTGACCACATCTGACCACATCTGACCAGTCAGACTAGAAAACTCTTACACTTTTATTCTTCATAATGTCAGAATATCTTCGTAAGAGTTTCCCTAATGCTACACTTAAAAAATTCTTTTTCATCAGAAATCTTGTCCTCTGTTAGATTCTGAATTGGCTATGAAGGTTAAGTATAGTTTAGTGCATTTTGGTCTTCTTGGAGATCATCTAATTTGCGTTCCTTTCTGTGTAATAATAGTTGCTTCCTAGAAATATCACATGGGCAAATACGACCATAATTGAATGCAGTCTGCTCTTCAACAATAATAACTAACTTTACTTTGAAAAAACAGTATTGTCCTGAGGTAAAGGAACCACAGAATTTTGTAAAAACAAGATTATTAACTACTAGAATAAACTGAATGAATATAATTTAAGCATATAAGAAAAATAACAGCTGGAAATACAAAATGTGAGCACACCATCACCAAAACCAATGATAGGCCTCTTTAGACTCTATTAACATGATTAGGATTCAAAATTAGATATGATCAAACTAATAATTGCATCTTTTACCTAATTTTAAGAATAAATCTTTCATAAAATCAGTATGCATTTTAATTGTTTATTTACACAATATTAATATTCAGACAGAAGAATCACTAAAGCACAGTTAATTAAATATAAATTAATGTGGTGGAATATTTAATTATCTTTTCTACACCTCACGACTAATGATTATGTAAATGCCTTGCATTTAATCTTGTTGCCAGGAAATTAACTTAATGGCCTTCAACAAATGAACATTTTATATGCATTACAGGACACTTTATCTAAATTTTAACAGCATGGTATTAGTTTCAGATAATAACATGATTACACAATTTAAAATGTAAATATGTACAATACTTTAGCCCCTCTCCCATCTTTTTTGTAAAGAAGAGACTAAAATAGTTCAGATATCATTCAATAACTCATGTTTGGAAGTGTGAAAGATTTCCTTGCTTATCTATAGAGAGAGTCAAGTCCTTTTAAATAAAGCACTTCGACAGAGAAAAGGCAAGTCCCTTTGCAGTGGACAGCTAGATCGATGACTTCACATTGCCACCTTTAAAAGTAAATCACTTTGAATGTCAGAGGGTGGCAGGAACATCAGCACTCTAAGCAATTTCTCCAAGCTTTGGGGATTTTCTGACGTGCCAGCACTTTTGAGAGTGTTAAGAGAGTCTGGAGACTTGTAGCTCTCTCAAGGAATCTAAGCCCAGGATTAATTACAAATCACTTTAAATATCACCAAAAGATTGGGAGACTGAGATTCAGTTTTCCAGAATAAGAACCTCATCTTGAACAGTTGTGTTGAATAGCCATTCCAGTATAAAAATGAGCAGAAGTAATGACCCCACCACCAGATGGATAATCTCAACCCAGGGGATGCTAGGAAGAACAGTCACAGATTTCTCTTTGCTTTGGATGGC
>NW_004524587.1:24175030-24183310 GCF_000260255.1 Octodon degus
ATTAATATATGCTGAGCTATAAAAGGCTCAAGTCAACAACTTCTGACAATTGCCAGTTGTGCTGATAACTCACTACTATTATGGACTATTGGAGTATAGTGGGTTATTTTGCTGAATTCAAGTACGTACAATCTTTGGACTTGCACAAGTATGAAAAGGTCCTTAAAGACTTATCCAAATATAGCTTCTTTAATAGCAATGGAACACTCACCTCTGACAAACAAAACAATAAAGGGAGATATAAATAAAGGACCATTTTGTTGTGAATAAAATGTATATACAACATAGAATAGATATGGAGCTACTTTCTCTTAGTTCAGTGAGAAGAAAGATTTGCACTAATATTGTTTAGACAAGATATCATGTCTGCATCTTGTCCTTTTAATAACTACTTCGAAAACAAAAATATGTGGGGCCAGGGAGCTAGCTCAGTAGAATAAGCACTTGCCTGGCAAGTGCAAGGCCCTGAGTTCAATCCCCTTTACAGAAAAAAAAAAAAGACAACAATATGCAGTGTATTAATTATTGTAACTGTCCTAGTAACCTGTTTTGAAACTGTTTTGTTGCTATTTTATCTTTTTTCTCATTAAAATGAATAAAATTTTTAAAAGATTTAGTAGATGACATCATGACAGCCTTTTCTCAATAATTACAATAGGAATATTAATGACTCACCCGCATTTCCCCTTGGGTGAAATCATTCAGAGGAACCTGTTTTATGCAGACTCCAGAGATGCTTGTTAGAATTTGGCTGTGGTTATCCATGCAAGGCGGCTTCATAATACATCCTTCATTGCCCCCTTCATCTACCTCACTTCCCAACTCCACACCGGGGTATACGTTAGCCCTCAAGAAAACTTCTTGACTCTGTCTCATACTCAGCCTCTGCTTCTGAAAGGCTCCCAACTGAGACAGTATGTTTGCTACATGGGACTCGAAGTAATTAGTGTAAGACTGAGATTGGGTCCTTACAAATTTGCATTAGGATTAGTACAAAATCCAGGAATTTCTTGATTTAGTGCATCAAAACCATCCTTCATCCCTAAATGAGATATTTTTAAAAATTAGTTCTTAAGATAGCTGCTATTTAACAGTTTATTATGCATTAGACATTTTAAGTGATATTATATACATCTTGTCAGAAAACCCCATAATATAGCAACTATTGTATTTCCCCCATGTAAATTGGCTTATAACAACAGTTACTTTACTACAGTTCACGATCTTATGAGTCGAGAACTGACATAAGTTTGAACTGGATGATTTTTTTTCTACATTTTAGGGAAGGATCTACAGGATATTCAGGGTTTTACTGCTAGATTGGACTCATAGTGATCTGCTTGTTTACAGCCTCGCCAGAGCTGGGATTGCAGGCATGCGCCACCATGCTAAGTCTCAATCACCAGGGATGGGGCCAGGGATCAAAGCCCAGCCCCTGCTCCTGCTTGCAGGTGCTTTAATCCGCTGAGCTATTTGGCCAGCCCAAACTGGATAATTCTTATGTCCTCAGGATACTGATAAATGACACCTCGCTGCACTGAACTGGAGAAGGGCCAGTCTAGATAGAGGGTCCTGGTTTGTTTCACTCCTGCACCTGACCTATCAAAAAACATAATTGCAAAGCTGGGTTCCTTAGGATTGCCAACTGGAGCACTGACGCCTGATCTCTCCAGTATTGAGATCTCATAATAGTTTGTTTTCTTACATCGTGGTCCACAGCTCTGAGAGTGCAATTTCTAAGAGAAGGGAGAGTAAACTGTCGGTCCTTAAGCTATGAGCCTTGGTCCAGGAAGTGAGAGAAGGAATATGAGAGTGTGTTTGTAATGCTCTCTTCTCAAACTAAACTGTGTAAGCTGACAGCTGTGTTCATTAGCTTGGCATCCTCATTCCACAGTGCACACATGTATCAAAACTTTTCGCTGTACTCCATAAATGTATACAGCTATTTATCCATCAACATAATAAAACTGGAACCGTGTCGCACCTTCTGTGCTCCATTGGCTGGAAGAGTTGGTCCTCAGATTGGAGAGGAGGAACATAAAATTCTAGCTATTATTAATTTTCCAAAATAGGTAAATTAGAATTGATAGAATAATTGCTAGAACCATGATTTCAACCCAGAAAGGCTCACTCCAGTGTCTGTACTCTTTTGCACTATAGTTTGCTTTCTCTTACATAACAATACATGAAAGTAGAAACACATATTAGTGTTTTACTCATTTGATCTTTCTGTTCATACTTCACATCAGATAATCTTTATTTGTTTTGTTGTTTTTATTTTTTGCAGAACCGGGGATTGAATTCAAGCCCTTGCGCTTGCCAGGGAAGCACTTATTCCATTGAGCTATCTCCCTGGCCCCCAGATAAGCTTTATAATTTGAACCAAAAGCATCATTTTCCCATGCTAGGTAAAATAATTCCTAATATATAGAGAAGCCTCTGATACATAGTGATAAATGACTCTATCACTGTTTTAAAAAATAGTCCAAAACTAAAATTGAACAAGGGAAGAATACAAAATATAACTCTAAGTTTTAAACAACATACTTCCTTATGCCATCTCAAGCCTTTGTTTCAGATACATGAATATTGCTTCACTATGCAACTAAATATCTTAGATTGTTCAGTCCATAATAGTCATACAAGCTGTCTTGCTCCTAAGTATCTTTGCAAATTGTGGCCAAAAATATGGTGGATGCTGCCGCCAAATGCCATCCAGAAGACAGGAAGGTTGGTAAAAATATTAGTGTGTCTTCATTCACCTTATTCTCCAAATCTAGCACCATGTCACTTCTGGCCCTTCTCCAAAGACAAAATGACCTTGAAAGGTAAACAATTTAGATGGATTGAGTATATCCAAGCAGGCAGGAGGTGAAAATAAAGATATAAGAGAGGACTTCCAGGACTTCTTCAGAAAGTGGCAAGCATGATAGGACAAGGGTGTTCAAGGGACGGCGAATTAATGGCAATGAAATTTTCAGTGGAACTTGTGGCAATTTGTCTTGCACTGTAATATTTTCAAATTAAAATATTTACCATCCTTTTCAATCATACCTCATACACAAGGGCTAGCCAATGAATCTATATTTAAGTGTATTTATTAAATTCTTAAGGTTATGTCTAATTTTTAATAGATCCCGTCTTTCTCATTTGCTGTTATATCTAGAAAACACTGTATTATCAGCTGCAGGCTCCTATATAAGAGGCCCTACCTCCTTGGAGCCCGTCTGTGGCATCCCCAGATGTCTTCTGCAGCTAGAAGCAGACATCTGGCTCTTTTAAATCCTTGAAATATTGTGGCCATTTCAAAGTTTCATTTCAACTTGGAGATATACTGCCCTTGTTTGTTAAGAAAAGAAGTACATGCAAGATTCTGAGACTAATAAAATTTTTCTTACACTTCTTGTATTCAAATCATTTAATACTCAGGAATATGAACCTCCACAGTGATAAACTTATGCTTTTAAAACATGCAGTAGAGATTGCCAGCAGTTTTCACTATTGAGGAAAAATAAAAGTTGCCCATTCTTTATTTAAATATGGTGGGTTTAGTTTCATATTTTGTGGTTGTTAATTTAAGGAGATATCACAATAGAATTAACATAATAGTATAATTAATAAGTTAAATATTCTCAGTCATTTTCAAAAACAATCGGGTTTATATATCCTATTAGATATATATACACACATATATTCATGTATATGTAGTACATGATTATTGTATATGAAGACTGACTCAAAGTATAAAATGATACAGTGTTCTCAAGTGTACATCTCATGGATCAATTCAGAAAATGTGTCAGATCTTCAGAGTCATCTACCATATGCTGAACTACACAACAAGAATTCATGTCTTGCAATTTAGCAATGCTTCTCAATGCGTAACTATGTGTGCTATCAAGGACAAAGAAAGTTGTAATCATACTTACACCATTTCCTCCATCATTCAAGAGTGTGTTTACTACCTGATGCAAGAATCTCAAACGTTCATCTCTATGTAAAAATCTGACACTTATTTTTCATCTGTGTGCAACTAAAACCATCCAAATGAAGCCCCACATGTCTCCTCTTCAAGAGAAGCTGAGAATAGTAAGGTAAACATCCCCTCTACTCTTGCTTCAGGAAATAGAATCTAAAAGAAAATAGAGAAAGATTTCTCACAACAAAAACGGTCCTTTATTTACAGCCCCGTTTTTTGTTTTGTTTTGTCAGAGATGGGTGTTCCACTGAAGTTAGCAAAGCTGTATTTGAAGAAACCTTTAAAGGGCTTTTTCATACTTGATGCCAGTCCAAAGAAGCCATATATATATGTGACATCCGACTCGTAGTGATTCTCCTGTTTTCAGCCTCCTAAGAGCTGGGATTACAGGCGCACACCACCATGCACAGTCTCCATCGCCATCTCAGAGCACTGCTGGGGCAGAGCCAGCACGACATGCTGGGGAGCAAACCCCAGCCACTGCACTCTGCCTAAGTACGTGCTTTAGCCCACTGAGCTATCTGGCCAGCCCAGAAAAAAAATCATTTAATTTAGAGTTCGTGCCTTCAGCTTCACCATAAACTAGTGCTGCAGTGGCAGATTAAAAGCTACAATGGAAAAAATACCTCCAAAGGGGTAAAAGATTGCTCAGTGTATCTTTCGATTTATATTTAATTAGGCTTTACTTTGTGCACAGCTAACATTGTAAATAAATTATGTTGTGAACAGAAACAAGCGTTGGCTACTTTCATGAAGCTTACAGTCTAGAAAGAGAACCAAACAACACCAAAACAATTGAGGCTAAACACATCAAAGATATGTTTAGAAATTTAAAATTATGCATATTTATATCAGAAGTCTTCTCATAATAGGACTGAAGTGCAGCAGTTAAGAAGAAACACATTGCTGAAGAAGGTAAAAGATAAATTGTGTTTAATGCTTACTGACCATCCCAAGGCAGGAAAAGGCCAAACATGGATTTTTGCAGAGATTTCTAAATATACAAGACTCCAGAAAAGTACAGTTACCATTAGTGAAAGAGGCATAGTGCTAGATATAGAGGCACAATTGTAAAAGAGGATTAATGAGTCATCAAGGTATGCAGCCCAGGTTGATGGATCTACTGATGTTGACTGCTTTTGTGCCATCAATGGCTGTTTTGTGCCACACATTTTTCAAGAGGCTGTACATGAGGATAGATGACATGGTCCACCAATACCCCAGCTACAGATCATAGGTGTATACATTGACAGGCCCACCCCCCCCACCCCCCGCATCCCCGTGACTTGGTGGTTTTCCGGTCTCTATATGGGTCAAAGAGATTGCTTTAAAATGAATCTATGCAGTGTGCTGTCCTTAGACAAATGCTAGCTAGCCAAAATAAAAAAGCCACCTGAATTTATAGTGTCTTGCAGGATGTGGTTAAAATTACCAAACACATTAAGTTATATGTCATCAATTCATGTCACAGATCCATGAAGAGATGGATACAGAGCACACATGTCTCCTCTGACACTTAAAAGTGTGATGGCATTTGAAAAACAAGAGTATCAGAGTTTTAAGATCCACTCTGGAGATTTCTTTTTTAAAAAAATCTCTTCTGGCAGCATATTTCAGTGTTACAAAACTTTCTTTTCATATGACATGCTCAAACTTGTCAACAAACTCAATCTGCCACTTCAAGAAAAGATAGCATTTACTATCAAGGCAGCAGATAAAGTGGCTACATTTTAAGCCATGTTGGAATTATGGGAGTAATTAGGGGATGCTGGATTTTTTTTTAAATTTAGGACAGGGTGGACAGGGTGGACAGGGTAAACAGGGTCTCACTACGTAGATCGGACTCATAGTAATCCTCCTGTTTACAGCCTCCCAAGTGCTGGGATTACAGGTGTGCATCACCAGGACCAGTCTCAATTGCCATCTCAGTACATCCCAGGGGCAGGACCTGCATGGCAGACCTGGGGATTGAACTCCCAGTCCCTGCATCTGCCTAAGCAGGTGCTTCAATCAGCTGAGCTGTTTGGCCAGCCCTAATGCTGTAATTTTTTATATACTTGAAACATCAGGAGAGATTTTGAAAAAGACTAAAACAGGCCCTATTTCTCCCAGCTAGAGCACTCACTTTCAAGAGTTTGAACATTACTTCCCAACAAGAGATCTCTAAATTTGGAATGAGCATATTCTTAGCCAATTTGTGAATAAGTCAGGTGAACCAACCTCAGCCTTGCCTGAAAAGGGTCAACTGCTTGAGAATTCTTAAGGCTCTAGCCTTAAGAGTGTTGGAGACACCATCAGATGTTCACATATTCTAGATGAAAGTTAAGTTGAAAAGCTCGTGAGGCTGTCCTAAAAGCATTTGAAATCCTGCTCCCCTTACAAACAACCTATCTTTGTGGAGCAAAGTTTTCTGCAATGAAACCAAACCAAAAAGAGAGAGAGAGAGAGAGAGAGAGAGAGAGAGAGAGAGAGAGAGAGAGAGAGATTATGAACTAGACTACACATAAGCAACACTATCACCATCACTCCAGATGGGACTGTCTAGTTGAAAAAAGTAAACTCAGATCTCCCATTGATTGTTTAGTGTGTTGAGTTGAACAATTATTTCATTGAATATTACAATGTGATAATAACAGAAATGAAGTGCACAATAAATGCAAGGCATATTAGAATCATCTCCCCCTATCCTGGTCCATGGAAATCTGTCTTCCAAGAAATCAGTCCTGCTGCTGAAAAAGTCTAGGGAACACTGATATACCCATAAAATAGATCTTATAATGGATTGAGATGTCCAAGAACTGATTTTACATGAGATGGTGAACTGTACCTACCCAACCTATAATCCCAACACTCAAAAGGCTCAGGCAGGAAGAGCACTGGAACTCAGGAGTTCAAGAGCAGCCAGTGCAGCATAGGATGACCCTACCCTGAGAATAAAAATAAATCAGCAAGGGGCTGGAGAGATGGCTCAGTGGTCTAAAGCACCTATTTGGAACAAGCTTGGAAAAGCACAGGGACCGCGGTTCGATCCCCCAGCACCACACGCCAGCCAGCCGTGCCCCCTGGTGGGCTGAGCTGGCCACACACACACACACACACACACACGCTAAATAAATGTTAAAAAAATTTAAAAAAAAATAAATCAGCAAAACCAAGGATATTTGTAGATATTAAATTTTTAAAAGATTATACATCAAATTAATGCTGTTAATCAGTTGACCTGAGAATGAAAAGATAAGAAATAAGGAGATACCTTGATGGTCTGAGCAGCTGCCAGGCAAGCTCAAGAACCGGAGTTCGATTCCAGATAGTACATGCCATGCCAGCCTTGGAATACCGCAAAGCCCGGGGTGGTGGCGCATGCCTTAATCCCAGAGCCGGGAAGGCTGAGACAGAAGGATCTCTATAAATCCAAGCTGCATGGTGAAACCCAGTGCAAAATAAATAAATAAATAAATAAATGATTTTTTTTTTTTGGAAAAAAATGAAAAGATAATCCTAGGCCAACCATGTGAACCTTAAAGCAACCAAAATGAATTTAAAAAGTAGAAACAGGAAATAAGACAGAACCACAAAGACTACAGTGCAAAAAGACTCAACCAAATCTTGCTGGATTTCAAGTCACAGGAATGAGTTCACAAACCTAGAAGAGCAAATTGTCCCCGGAGGCTGAAAAACATAAGAAATACATTGTCCTCTTTAACCATCGGAATGAATGCAGCCTTGCAAACACTTGAGTTCAGCCAAATAAAGTTTCAGTCTTCAGTTGTCCAGATTGTGAGATGATAGACTTGGGTGTTTAGTGTTCTGTTTTGCTTTGCTTTAAGACTACAGCTCACTGTGTAGTCCAGGCTGGCCTTGAGCTCAATATGCACCCCACAGGCCTCCAATTTGCAATCCTATTGCCTCATCCTCCTCAGTGCTGAGATTATGAGCAGTGTGCTACATGTCACTTAAATTTTTATTGTTTTAAGTCACTAACTTTGTTGTGATTTGGAAATTAATAGAGAGGGACTAACATATACATGGCTATTCAATTAGCTGAAAATCTGTGTAGATAATCTTACAGGTCTGAACACAGGGTCAACTTCATTGTACATAAAGTCTCCACCTGTGTTCACAGATATTTTTTAAACTTCCCTGTTCTATTCATGCTCCTTTGGTTTATTTCACTTGAGTATATCTTCAAGGGGCATTCATCTAAATATAAAGGCTTCAAGTTTATCATTCTTTATAGCTGAGTAATACTCCATTGTTATGGTTGGTGTCTAGTTGTCCCCCCAAAGCCTCATGCAGTCATG
>NW_004524587.1:24183525-24184905 GCF_000260255.1 Octodon degus
CTTGCGCTCTTGCTCTTTGCCACCACCATGAAAAGTTGCTTTTTGCTCTGTGCTGCTCTGCATTGGACCCAGATGAGTATGGACTGAAACCTGTAGTAACTGTGAGCTAAATAAACCTTTCCTTCCTTCATTTTGAGTGCCGGGTACTTGTCCCAGCAATGAGGGAAGAGTAACTAAGACATCCATTGTATAAAAATACCACTTCTTTGTAGTCCATTCCTCAGGTGATGGGCATCTTGATTGTTTGTGCTGCTATAAACATAGGCACACATATATCACTATATGATGCTTTCAGTTCCTCCGGGAAAATTCCCAGTATCGGGGTAGCTGGTTTGAATGAGATTTCCAGTCCTAGTTTTCTAAGGAGTCTCCACACTGATTTCCATAACAGTTGCACCAGTCTACTTTCCCAGCAGCAGTAGAGAAGGGTTCCCTTTTCCCCACAGCCTCTCCAACATTTGTTGTTGGGTGATTTCTTTATGATAGCCATTCTTTCTGGGGTGAGATAGTGTTTCAGTGTTGTTTTAATTTGCATTTCATGGATGGCTAGTGATGTGGAACATTTTTTCATGTATTTATTCTCTTCTTTAATTTTGTCCTCTGAGAAGTGTGCGTTCATCTCAGATGCCCATTTCTGCATTGGGTCTTTAAATTATGGGGCCCTCGTGTTTTTTAGTTCTTTATAAATTTTAGAGAGCAAACGTTTGTCTGAGTGCTTATTAGTCAAGATTTTTTCCAAACTTGTGGGTTGTCTTTTCACTTTGCTGGTAATTTCTTTTGAGGTACAAAAACTTCTCAATAAGAGAAGGTCCTAATTGTTTTGAACCAATACTGTATTCTTTTAAAAATGTCTCATAGTAAATCTTCAGAGGCAATAGAGCAAGTCTTTATGCCTCTTGGATGATACTTTTTGCCTGTTTTAATCTTTTGACAATCTAATTCTAAAACTATATAAAATTGGTTTCAACAGTAAAATTTTCATTGGAAATTTGAGACTTCACTTTCTCTATACATCTTAAAACTATTGTCCTTAAATTCCTGAATGAGGTATAGCCTTCCTTTCTGTCTCTTCTGCAGTGTTTCTGCTTATGTGTTTCTTCTATTTCTGTATGGACACACTGCCATCTGGAACTGTGGCTACTTTTTGGGAAAGTTTTCAGATTTTGAAAGATTTCAAGTTTTGAAATTTTTAAAATGATTTACATGCAAGTTTGTCTGAAGCAAAGGTTTTCAAGGAATGTATTTCACCTACATTTAAAATTTCGCTAACATCATAGTTCATTACACACTCTTATCATTTTTTGCTGTTCCGCTGCATTCTTAGAAATTAGGGTCTCTCTCTCTCTCTCTCTCTCTCTCTCTCTCTCTCTCTCTCTCTCT
>NW_004524587.1:24185005-24198531 GCF_000260255.1 Octodon degus
TCTGTCTGCTGTTATTTGTATTGGATCAGCTTTTTCACTTGTTATAATGACATTAGTCTTTAACATCTCTCCCATATAAAATTGTATAATAATACTAACATCATAATTTAGACATCACTATTAAGAATAATAGAAGACATTAACTGAAGCTTTTGGAATGAAATACAAGTATAAATTATGTAATCACTATTAAGTACTACTTTTTAATTTGACAAGAAAATATAATCATGCTCCCACTAAACTACAGTTTGTACATACCTGATCCACATATAATGTTTAATTTAAAATTTGAGAATGTATTCCAAATTAACGTATGATCAGCCATGTATAGTAGTCTCAATGATTGATCCGCAATGAAGCTGCATACACTAAGAAAAGTAGAAGAAAACAACAGAATTTACAAATCGAAATTAAATGTTTTAGAAGACTAAAACATTTGGAATTCTAGTTAGTTATAATCTTTAAAAATTTTCATACTTTACATCATTTTATCATCAATGATCTCATATAAATTAGAAGTGTATCTTTTATAAGGCTGATTTGAGACCCTGATTAGTTGCAATGTTTTTATTTTTTTTATTTTATGGAAAAAAATGTAAAACAAAATTCAATGGCAAAAGAATAGGAGATAGTCTTTTAAAAATACCACAGTTTATATTATTTTTGATAAATGTTCTCAAAATGATTATATAAATTGCCCAAGTCCTGAGGCCAGATTACAAAGCCTGGTAGTTAACTTCAGCACTAGTTATCTCATATGTAATAAAGTTCTTCACAACTTTATCAAAAGAAATTCAAAAACAATTTCACTTGAGTGATTGAGTTGGTGAGATTTATACGTCACCTTTGAATCTCAACCTATAGGTACTAATCATTTGCTATAATTAAAGAAGGAATTTCTTCATTTTAATTTTTCTCATAGGATTAGAAATATCTAGTATTGACATTAAAATTGCATTTTGTTGCTTCATCTGTAAACACAAGTAACTTATCAACATATCCCAAGAAAATCAACCTATACTGTCATGTGTATTATGTAAGAATTTAAATTGAGATTTGCAGAAAAGTGGGCAATAATACAATTTTGTGGGGAGATTTAATAATTTTTTTTCTTATATCCAGTTGAACTTCTATACAGAGATCTGGAGAAAATGTTGGGTATCCTAGGCACATTCTGATGCTCACATACTGTACCTTGTGAAAATGCAGTATGGGTACAGGACCTGTAGCATGTGTCTTCCTAGTAGGCCACCTTGAAATGCTCAGGACTTGAGCAGAAATGATATAGGGGGAAGGAGATACTCTAGGTTTCCACTCTCCACTTCAGTTGAGAAGATATACTTTAATAGCTTCTTATTTTAAGTTCATGTGAAAGTGTTGAGAGAGCAAAAAATTACACTTCTAATATAGTGCAAAAACTGGTCCAAGTAGCAGTACAGAAGGGAAAGAGCTGATCAAAGTTACTTTTTGTGAATCACTCGAGCATATGTTAAATTTGGTATGGAAATACAATCATCATTTCTATATTGCCAAAATAGGAACCAGAGGAGGAAAGAGACAGATGAATAATATTCCTATTTCATTCCAATTCAGTAATAGAACCAATTAACACATCTCCTTAGGGTGATGTAATAACTATTACCACAGTGCTACCAACTTGACAATTTAGAGAGAAAAAAGATCCCCTTCCTACCTAAGTCTCAGCACCTGAAGCGCTATAAATGGGAAACAGCTATAAAAGGCTGTAGAAGAAAGAAACCCAGTTCCAGCTCTACAGGTAGCGATAATAGTATGTGTTGGAAAGCTGAAACAAAAACTTCCTTAAACTCAGTTTTAACTCGGCCACGAATTCCCAGAATACACACAAAGCTCATCATTTTATTATGTACCCTGAAAAACATACACTTAAGTCTACAGGTTTCATTACATGAACTGGAGTCTGAGTTCCCCTGGTCTAAGTTGGAAAGTTAATGTAAAACTCCTATATGCTGCACTTGTGAAGCTGGGCAAAACAGTAGGGGTTTCAATTAAAAACCACAGGAATGGAAAGGAACACGTCAATAAAACCACCGACTTGTAAGTACTGCACACTAGTTGGCAAACAAACACAGCAAGCCTTCTTAGAGTATGAGTCTATTACTGTAGATTTAAACTGAATGTTGATGGTGGAGGTGACAATCTCAGCGTGGTCTCTCTCTCTCTCTCTCTCTCTCTCTCTCTCTCTCTCTCTCTCTCTCTCTCTCTCTTTCTCCCTCCCTCCCGCCCCCCAACAAGGGAATGCAAATGTGCATCCTTGTAGCAAATGCAATGTGGAAACTACCTAACAGAAGAATGTACTGCCAGAGTAAGAAGACCTGAAATGACACTGAATCTGCCTTTTAAGTAGGAAGTTCATTAAAGTAAGACAATTTTATTTATTTCATTTTATTTTTATTAAGTTTATTGAGAAACAAATAGCAATGAGCCAGTTTCAAAAGCAATTAGTAGAACAATGTCAATAATTAATATATTACCTATTGTTGTCTTCATAGTGGTTATTCATAGTTCAAGATGCAGACAGGATACCCTGCCCAAACACTATTAGTACAAATCTTTCTTCTCATTGATTTAAGAGAAAGTAGCTGTATATCTATCCTAACTATTTTTTTTAAATTATTTATTTATTTATTTTAACATTTATTTAGTGTGTGTGTGTGTGTGTGTGTGTGTGTGTGCGTGTGTGTGGCCAGCTCAGCCCACCAGGGGGCGCGGCTGGCTGGCATGTGGTGCTGGGGGATCGAACCGCGGTCCCCGTGCTTTGCCAAGCTTGTTCCAAGTAGGTGCTTTAGACCACTGAGCCATCTCTCCAGCCCCTATCCTAACTATTTTGTATATACAGATACAAAAGATGGTCCTTCATTTGTATCCCCTTTTTTTGTTTAGTTTTGTCAGAGATGGGTATTTCATTACCGTTTAAATATTGTAGATGTGTGAATTCAGCAAAATAAGACAATTTTAAGGCTTCACTAACATGCAATGCTGTAAAATGTGTTTTTTTCAAATAGAGATATGTGGTTAATATCCATTTAAATCCTGTAGTTTGCACTATCAAGTTTCTGCCTACAGTGCTGACATGAGAACATATTTGTTGAGTAATCAATTGGTTATAAAAACATATAATCACTACATAAAATGTAATGTAATTTACAAGGCTTATATAATAGGGCCAATCGAGTTGAATGGAGCACAGACAAGATATTTAATTTATAATTCCTTATACATAGTCATGTGGCTTTTTTTTAAAGAGGCCATGTGTTGTGAACACATAAGGGAAGATAGGTATGTGCCAAAATTGAATAATTTATTTGGTTGATTAGCTAGACTACCTGTGGCTTTACTACCAGTTACTAACCAGTTTTCTTGTTATGTTTGACCTTTTCATGCATTAATCTTATTGACTACCTAGTGTATTAAGAGGTTGTTTGAAAGCTCAAAGAAATTTTTTTGATATTTTTATTTAAGAAATAATCTCAGTTGACTTGGACATAAAAATGGTCTCATTTCTCTTCCATGGAAAACATGCTTACTTCATCCATGTTGAAAAACTAAAAATGAAAGTCAGGCTTGTTTGGTGCACAACGTTTTGATGCTCTCCATTCCACAGTGTAACAGCTGCGGCACTCTATGCAGGGCTTCCTTTCTGAGCAAGATAAAAGGCTGGGGATGAAAGTGAATGCCTTACTTGCTAAGACTCCTACTTATTGCACAGGCTGTACAAGGTGGTATTTCAGAAAAGCCAAGGGTTATGACATGACTAGCATCTCCTAAAGAGTGAATCTTTATGAACTGCAGCAAGTTTCAATGAAATTTGATACAAATTTATTCTTCAAAATCTTGGTTATCTCACCGATCTGGTGCAGAAGCTTCTTATTCCTAAAATGGTAGGGTCTGATGATCACGGACTGTGTTCTTTTGAAGTCAAAATGTGACACAAATTATTTTAAAAGGGAGTATACCAACCCTGTACTTAAAAAAGAAATCCTAGTGATGAAACACAGAACATAGGCCAACTTCTATCCTTGTTTGTTCACTACCATCTCTACTTTTACTTAGTCTGACTATGGACAAATTATACAGTCATGGGGTGAGTAAAGAAAATTAATTAGTAAGAACGGACATTGGACATGTGCAAATCCAAAAGGCAGATTTTCTAAAAGGTGCCCATCTCTGTTTTGTCCTTTTTAAAAGCTAACTTGTTTTACCACAACACTCATGTAAAATACCTTGCTCCCTTTCTCAAATTTAAGATAGCATCTCCATCAGATACAGAAAATTTAACACAGAGCACCTGTTTAGATATGGACACCAGGACAAGAAAATCAAAGCTTACATTTTTGCTGAACAGATTATGATACCAAAAAGTTAAATCATTGTTTGATCATGAGTCAAACATTTCTGTGAAAATGAGTAGCTGCTGGAAATAATACAAGCAAGCCTTTATCCCTAGCCTATTAAAATATAATATTAATAAAATATCAAACTTTTTCTGAAACCCCTAAATGCTGCTTAGTTATGTTAGATTATTAAAAACCATTTAGCAGGAGCCATATGGTAGTAGTTGTAAATCATTATTTACCTGATGTAATATGCATACAAATTAAAAGCTTGAAGTTAATAATAAGCTAAGAAAGCAAAACAAATTAGGAAATAATGTGTTTATCATGTGCTAAATGGCTTGACATTTATTTAAAATAAGGAATATTGCTAAATCAGCTCCTAACATATAACAGTTAGTTTTTGGTATTAAAAAGTATTCCAACTAAAACTTAAAATATTTTGAAACTCTTAATGTGAACAATATGATTGGACGTGTTTATATTGTGGGATATAAAATGCATAGCATGCTACAGTAGTAATAATAAACTGGCCTCAGTTGAAAGGCTGCTCTGTCTAGCCTTGATCAACCATTTTGACACCCATTTGTTTTATCTTAGGATGACTGCTGAATTTTGTGTTAGTCCCAATACAAACTGATTAGAAGCGCCTAACACAAGGTCTCGCTTAGTCACGATCTATTCAGACACAAAGGTCATCCATTCGCCACAAACTGAATCTGAATACATGTGGAGACTTGTCCCAACCTGCCTCCCCCCACACACAAGAGACTGCATCAGTATGAGAACCTACTTGCTCGTGATTAGAGAAGGTTTGACGGAAATGTTAGTTTTGAAATGAGCTGGTGCCCTGTATGATTTCACTAGCCCAGTAGAAGACAGGGACACAGAAAAGGAGGGGAAACAGATAGTCAAACATAAAGTTTAAACTTGTTGCCTTTCGTTAAAAGTGTACGTGTGTCAGGGCTAATTGAGGAGGACTACACTAAAGCTCAGGAGAACAGGGAGTATATGAAGATGATATACCATTAATGGACATCAAGAATCCAAAAATGGGCAAGGAAAACAGGAAAATGAATGAAAAAATGACCTGCATCTCTCCACATCTGGTTGGCATTTCCCCCTCTCTTCAATGGCGCTCCCAAAATGTTATTCTTAGGCCTTTTAATGGAAAGGGCTGCCTCTCTGAGGCACCCGACATATATGTTACACAGAATAATAAATGCAGACAAAAGCATAATTATTATTTAATATGTAAAGAAGATAATGTTGCATGCTGTCTCAAACAAAAATATTCTGTTTGAGTCTATTAATACTTGGACCACCTAAAAATAGATAAATAATGCTTTGCTTGTATTTTTCTTCAGTTCATATTATATTATATTATGTATTATGCATTTTAAAGAGAAAAAACAATAGAAATGATACAGAATTTCAAAACAAGATGATGTGTTCATTCACAATGATACAAAATTCATATTACCAGGTATGTGCACGAATTTACAACATGTAAATGAAAGTTTATACTATTATTTATAGCTTCACGGAGCTTACATTAATAGTCAAACATAAAGTTTAAGCTTGTTGCCTTTCGTGAAAAGTATGTGTGTGTCAGGGCTAATTTAGGAGGGCCACACTAAGGTGCAGGAGAACAGGGAGTATATCAAAATGCTAAACCATTAAAGGACATCGATAATCCAAAGATGTGTTTTCTCTAGAGACTAAAAGTATCTTACTCTCTCAGCCTGTTATCTTGGACATTTTAGAAGTAGGAGAGGTACGGAGAGCACTTTTATTGTTGATGCAGTTCTCAAACCCAATCGTGGTAACTAAGATTAATATAAAATGATGGAGCATGAGCCTCTTGCTGTAAACATCCTTGCATATACGCACATGCATATACACGGAAGACATATATTTTTACATAGATCTTATGTAAAAGCTTTTAATTGATAATGGTGGCACTAATGAATGATCATTTTAGCAAACTCAGAAGACAATCTATAGAAATCTTTGCTATTCATAAATTTCTAACTCAGAAATAATTAATATTTCATAACTTCATCCAATATTATGCTATACACATATACTCATAGTAATGAATATCAGCTAGATGAGAGAAACCTCCAAAACCAAAATTATAAGAATATCATTGCTTAATAGTCCAAGCATGAGAGCGTCAATGTTTCACCACTTTCTCACTTACTATGCCTTAAATTATCATTAAGCACAGTTATGAGTAAAGATCTGATATACAATGGATCAATTTTTTCATTATTTCCCAGGGTTGTACTGAAAGTTGGAATCCAGAATCAAAGTGAATTGATGTTTTTAAAGTTTGGCATAGAGATACAATTTTTATGGTGGGTAATATGGATATAAGTTATTTTAAATGTGAATATTTATAAAGAGACAAACATTCTCCTTAAAATTTTTTAAAATGTAAAAGCATAGGGTAAAACTTAATTTTGAAATAAGAAAATAAATTCATACAGTTCTGTATGTATATAAATTTATCAGCCATGCTCAAAGTTAATTAATTGTATACGAGAACGCTGCGTCCGTCATACCAAGCGTGCACGAGGACACTCTGGAGCATCCATGGCGCCCGTCGCTAGCAGCTCATTCATAGCCCAGTGATCGTGTTCCTAGCAGCTGTCGGGACACAATGGATGAGTCAGTGAATGATCTGCCAAAACTGCCAGGGGAGCAGTGAATTGGCAGGGGTTTCAACACCTTCAGGAGCCAACTGGCACCTTGAAGCTCCTTCTCTCTCAAAGAGTTAGCAGCGCACGCAATGCCCAGGCCACCAGCCCTCGTTGCTAGGGAGCCTGCATTCACCAGGCGTTGTTCTCCCAAAGACGCCGGCACAACCTTCCTTCATGAGCTAACTGTCACGCTTGCAGGTTCAAGCATGTCAGTAAACACAGAAGCATGAAAATCTGACGCTTCTCTGGAGGTTATATCTACTCCTTTATCTGTTGACGTTCAAGCAATGGATTTTCATAGGACGTTCAGGAGAATCCCTGCCCGCTGGTAGCCCACCCAGCTCAGGCTGTCTTAAACAGCCTGGTTTCCTGACTGTGATCCTCATCAGCCAGAGCACCTCCATTCGCAGCAGGGTAGCTGTTTAGAAAACAAGACAGGCCCACTTTACTATTAAAAACGCCTAGCTTAAATTGTGAGTGCAGACTGAGAATTCCGAGATGTCATGTTTTCTTCTAATCACTGTAGCCCAATATTTTTGAAAAAAATATATATAGATATTTATATGAAGAACAAAACTGCCAGTTCTTGAGTGTAGTAAGAAACAAGGAAGAAAAGGAAAACACTGGACAGGTTTTTTTAAACTTTACTTACATAAATTTTTAGGCTTGTTACTTCGTGTACAAGTAACTATTATCAATTTCCATTTACTCTCTCCTGACTTCAACTATCTTTTTTTTTTTTTTAACTTTTTCACTCTAAACTCTGTTTTAGGACAGAAAACATGACTTCTTGGAATTGTCAGTCTCAACTCACAATTCAAGCTAGGGGTATTTACCAAAGTGTGTGTTTCTTTTTTTTTAATTTTATTTTATTTGCAGAACTGGGGATTGAACTCAGGCCGTTGCGCTTGCCAGGGAAGCGCTTATTCCACTGAGCCATCTCCCAAAGTTTGTGTTTCATACAAAATAGTGCTGGACATTATTTCATAGAGGCATAATGAAAACAGAGAGTTGAGTATTAAATCCATAGTTTGAGATCATAATGCACATTGTGCAACCACAGGAAACACAAACTTGTTTGTGCTTTGAAAACAAGGGAATGGAAGATAGATCACTAGATTGATTTTTTTTTTCATAAATCAATTCACACATATTAAGAATCTACAGAATCAATTTTAACTTCAAAAATTTTAACTTATAAACATAATCAGGCAATGTTTTTTCCAATGATAGTTGTAATGATATAAGCTTATAAAATTAAGTTTTGTCCAGGTGCTGTATCAATGTATCATTGTTCTGGAAACAGGGAAAATAACACCTAGGGAGAAGTGTGCATGTTTTGGTTTTAACAAATGTAAAATTATTAATATTGTATCCATGTTCTCATTACAGCTGCAGTATGTTTCTAGGTATGTTCCAAGCAAATTTATATCTTCACACTCAAAATAGGTCAATGTTTTATCCAGCAACAACATTGGTGTCATTATCCAGCCCCCTACAGCAAGAGTCCCTCTTCGATATTCATGTCTGCTTGCTACGTGACTTGTTTCCCCATTTTATCCTGATTTAATCAATTTTATCTGAGAATCTGTGCTTGCAATCTTATTGGCTGACCATAGTTTTGTCCTCTCTGATGTGTAATTCTCATGTTTTTCACCTTAGAACCGTATCACCTCATGGTTTTGCTTTATAAAAACCCCTAAAAAGATAATCTCCTCAGCAACACACTGGGGTCCCCTTCTGTCCCTCTCTCAGACTGAAGTTTTCTTTGCCCAATAAATATATTCTACTCTTTAAAAAAAAAAAGACAAGTTGGTAATGGTATTCTTATTATACACTTACTAACATTAACTTCTGGATCAAAGCAATAGTCATCAATTATTGAGGTCCTCTGTGTATATGTAAGTATTTTATATACTATTATTCTATGCTCATAACAATATGCTAACATTGAGTGCTTTTACTCTCTCAGGTTTTTAAAAACAGGATCTCCATAGCTGGTCTCAAAATCTCAGACTCTGCTTCCAATCAGTTTCTTAATGTTACTGGCAGGGATACAAGAGCACATCACTATACCTAGCTTCCTTTTTATTTTTTCTAAGAACTTCTTATTATGAAATCTAATATAGGTAGTGAAAGCTACAAGCAGCAAACATATAGATTAATGTGTTACTGTAAGATAAAACCTTTCAAAATATCAGTCACATCAGGAGACAGAACTTTGATGACCACTGTAGAAGTGCCTCCCCACAACTTATTCCAACAACTGTCCTCTCTCTTCTGCCACAAACAACTATTTAATCTTTAGGGTAATCACTTGTGGTTCTTTAAAGTGTTATCATCCAAGTTTGGAGATATACGTGCAATTATGGTGACTTACTTTAAAACATTTTACCAAATTTGTCCTCTTAATCTTCATCATCCTTTAGAGCCTCTTGCATCATACTTTTTTTGTTCTTACAGTTTATTTGCTGAAGAATTCAAGTTATTTGATACAATTTATCATTGTCAGTATTTCATAGATTCATATGGTAGAGATGGCATATTTCTGATTCTTCTACTTTTTAAAAAATTGACAAATAGATCCAAGACCTTGATCAGACACAAGTTGAATTCCCTGATTAACTACAGGCTGCAGTGATATTATTTATTGGAAGTAGCATCATATCTGGATGTCTAGCTTTTTGAGATGTTTGTGGCTGATGCAAATCAAAATTTATGTTTATTGTTTTATTGCAAAATGGTAACATGTATTTTTCATTCCATTGTTCTTTGGAATACATTTATAAGGTGCTTTATCTCATCCAATATTTGGTTATTCAATTGTACAGTTCACAGAAAAAGAAAAAGAGGGGGAATGGCTGGATTGAATGGGATTTCCAATCCTAGTTTTTTTTAGGAGTCTCCACACTGATTCCACAGTGGCTGTACCAATATACATTCCCACCAGCAGTGGAGAAGAATTTCATTTTCCCCCCAGCCTCTCCAGCATTCATTATTAGTTGATTTCTTTACGATAGCCATTCTTTCTGAGGTGAGATAGGAACTCAAATTTGTTTTAATCCCCATGCCTTGAATGGCCAGTGCTGTTGAACATTTTTTCATGTATTTATTTATCACTTGTATTTCTTCCTCTGTGAAGTGTGTATTCATCTCAGATGCCCATTTTTGGATTGGGTCTTTAAATTTTGGGGGTCCAATTTTTTTTTTAGTTCTTTATATAATTTAAATGGAAGTCCTTTGAGTGATTGTTGGTTACAATATTTTCTCAATTAGTGGGTTGTCTTTTTACTCTATCAGTGATTTCTTTTGACATGCAGAAACTTCTTAATAAAAATGAGATCTTAGTTGGTCATTCTTTGCAGTATTTCCCATGTAATTTGCTTTTTGTTCCTGAACTGTCTTCCTACTCCTATGTTTTCAAGATTTCCACCTATTTTCTCTTCCAGGAGATTTGGTGTTTCTGTTTTAATGTTTAGATCTTTAATCCATTTTGACTTTAGTTTGGTGCATGGTGATAGACCTGGGTCAAGTTTTAGTTTTTGGTATGTGGAGAGCCAGGTTTTGCAGTACCAGTTGTTAAAGAGGCTATCTTTCTTCCAGTGAACATGTTTAGCCCCTTTGTCAAAGATAAAGATGGCTAAGTGTCTTTGTAGTTGTATTTGCTTCTTCTAATCTAAAGAACTGAAAACATAGCATAGTGATATTTATGCACTCATTTATATCAGCACATTTTGTTATAGCCAAATCTTGGAAACAACCAAAATGCCCATCACTTAAGGAACGGATGAAAAATATGTGGTATTTTTATATAATGGAGTACAATTCAGCTATAAAAAAGATAAACTCAAAGTCTTTAGGTAAGGGCATGCAACTAGAGGCTATACTCATAAGTGAAATAAATCAGAACCACATGTGTACATATTATATTGTCTCTCCAGAGTAAGAACCTGAAAGAATGAATAAAATATGAAAGGTATAATAGATATAGAAAGATGGAAAGAAACAACTTAAGGATTAAACAACAAAGATAAGAGTAAGGAGAAAAGAGGGGAAAAGGAATGATGGAAAAACATGCAAATATACATACAGGATGGCTGAAATGATTATACTCATAATTTCCAATAGTTTTTGAAGATAGAAGTTAATGATAAGAATTTTTTCCTTGACTAATTCTGTATGCTGATATTTGAGCTCTGAGCAACTACATCAAGGACAGCAATGTGTAATACAAAACCCATGTTTGAATACCTCTCATCTTGGTCTTCTAAAGGTGTACAATTTCTAATGTCTTATCAATTATTACATTCTCTTTTAAATAAAGTAAAACAAAAAATAAGGAAAATAATTATGATTACTTGAAAGCAAGCACCAATATTCAATTATTTCCCCAAACTCGCATAACTATATCTGTTAAACTGAGCAACAGATTTGACAATAAAAATACATAATATAACAACCTTTGTTCATTAGCCATTCTTGTTTTGAAAATTCTGTAACATGTGTATTGCTGTATGTTACCCTGCTTCTGTCCTTTTGTTCTATTTGTCTTTGCTTCTGTTGTTACTTTTAAAAATAAAAGTAAATTAAATTATTAAAAAAGAAAAAGAAATGCTTGATCTTGAACTTAGCAAATTTGGCTCTCCATTCATCTATGAAGGTAACTAATGAATTACAATATCTTATGAATATATGGGTTTAAATACATAGAATGGCTTTTCAATTATTTGCAGTGATTTTTTGATTTCTTGTTTGTTTTGCATTCATTGACTTATTTTCAGCCAGTAGAAGTTCCAAGTTGTTTTTGAGTCATTTTAGTACATTAGTTATTTTTCCTTTTGCCTTTGCTATATCATATTTATCAAGATTTTTAAGGGCCAGCCAAATAGCTCAGCAGATTAAAGCACCTGCAAGCAAGCACAGGGGCCGGTGGTTCAATCCCCAGGCCTGCCGTGCCGGCCCTGCCCCTGGGACATGCTGAGACAGCAATTGAGACTGGGTGTGGTGGCACATGCCTGTAATCCCAGAACTTGGATCTTGGGAGTCTGTAAACAGGCAAATCACTACAAGTCCAGTCTAATAGTGAGACCCTGAACACCATATAGACCTTTCCCTAAAATACTATATATATAGTATATATGGTATATTTTGCACATTATTTTCTCTAGTTTCTTCGAGTGGAAGTGGCATTTCAAAGCTGTGAGGAATGTTCATTATGACAGCATTTGTGATTACTGTCAGAACACTTTAATGAACAGATTCAAGACGACTACATACAGACATGCATGCATGTGCATATACACATGTGCATGTATGCTTTTACATTAAGAGACTAACAGGTCTCAAGTGTTCCTATCAATTCAGTTTCAAACTAAAGACCAAAAATTTGTCCCTTCCTTTACATTAACTTCTGTATTGTATTCATGGTTCTATTTTCCTGCACTAAGCATTCTGATTTTCAGTGACTAGGAAATATTGAAATACTTCATAATATCCATTTATTTTTTTCCAGTATTACTCAGTAAACACAACAAATAGTGTAATGATTGAGAAAACTTTTGGTGATTTCAGTCCCAATAGTAGAGTAATGTTGACTCTGTGGTAGTTCTATTTCTTCTAATTATTCTGAGGAGCTTCTCTACTGATTCCATAATAGCTGGATCACATCTCCACCAACATGTACATGGGTCTAGTTTCCCCAAATCTTCTCCAACACTTGTTATCTTTGGTGCATTCTGACAATAGCTGTCTAAGCAATTTCTCCTAAAAATTAAAGAAGATGTATTGGAGATGCACAAAAGGGACTTTTCTCAACTTCCTCAAATTCTACATCTTCCCTCCTGTCTGTTATCCTTGCCTTTAATACATTTAGAAACAACCTAGTCTTCAGTGGCTCACTCACTGAGCCAATTAATCTTGATTGTCAACTTGACA
Organism: Octodon degus; assembly: GCF_000260255.1. Lineage (NCBI taxonomy): Eukaryota > Metazoa > Chordata > Mammalia > Rodentia > Octodontidae > Octodon > Octodon degus. The sequence goes on from NW_004524587.1 coordinate 24,198,021, forward strand.
GGGTTAATAGATTCCTGGTGAGGTGAATGGATGGTGAGAGCACTGAACACATCAGTAGACTAGCTCACTGTATGTTCCTTTTCATTTAATCCCGTGACTCCTTACGTGTTTCTCATAAAGCTTATGGCTACTCTGATCTCAGGCCTTTTGCTCTTGTACTTTTCTTTGCCTGAAAGTCTTCTACCTGGTGTTCTTATGATAGCTGCTAAAATATCTTTTCATTAGTGATTATATTCTGACTACCCAGGATAAAGTATCAATCACCATTCACCCCATCAGCATTACCCTACTTTAGCTTTTTATCTTTTAAATATATATATTTCTCCCTGGTCCAACCGCTATGGAAATCAGTGTAGAAACTCCTCAAAAAAAATAGGACTGGAAATCCCATTCAATATCCCATTCAATCCAGATATTCCTTTTCTGGGTATTTTCTCAGAAGAACTGAAAACACTGTACTACAATGACATATGTGCACCCATGTTTATAGAATGGATAAGTAAGACAAATA
>NW_004524587.1:24201461-24202479 GCF_000260255.1 Octodon degus
TATGAGGTCATGAGATCATCTCATGTGTGAAAGGCAGACAAATAGAGTTCAGTGTGTACAGTGAATATGTAAAGTGAGGGTAGTATGAGCGTCATTGTGGGAATGAGCTATTCAAAAAATTGATGCCAGCACCACCTGCATAGCTGAAAGACAAATATAAAATGGAAACCACACATTATAATAAAAGTTCATATGTATTAGAAATATCACAGGAAAAAATAGTAAAAGAAATGCAAGAAATTTTGGATTCAAATTATTTTACAATCTCAGAGAAGAAAGCCATTGTGATATGTCACTCATAACAAAAGAATTAAAAATTGAAATTTACCTAGTAAATATATACAATTTACAGTATACTTCTAAATATGTACATAAAATTTTAAAACACTGTGTCAAAATGCAAGGAACAAACCAAGAATATTGCTTGTAAATCACTGCACAGAAAAATAGACTGCTTCTCCTAACAAACAAAGAGCTCTTAGAAAGTAATAAAGGAATGAGACTGTTTTTATTTGGCCAATGAATATAAACAAGCACAAACAGAAAAATGAATGTTCAGTGGGCTAATAGTTAAGAAAGGAATCTTAAGTAAATCAGATAATGTAATACTTCGATATCATATTTTCACATTTGTAACTTTCTCTGTGTTTGATGACACACAACATTGGAAATACTACTGGCAATAAACTTTCAGAAATAATTGAATTGTAAATTGACAAAACACCTGATCCACGAAATCACCACCTCAAAATACACTTAGCTCAAACATTCAATTTCTTGCAAATATTGTCTATTATATGAAATAAAGCATTGTAGAGTTCACTGTGGTACTGCTATAATTACAACACTGTGGAAATCACCCAAATGTTTGTCATTAGGAAATAGACAACTTCAGGTACATCTATATTATTATTGTTTTTTAATTGAGAAACAGCAGTGAGACAGTTTCAAAACTGATTAATAGGACAATTTCAATAATTAATACATTGTACATTGTTATCTTCTTAGTGGTTATCCA
>NW_004524587.1:24202579-24212403 GCF_000260255.1 Octodon degus
AGAGAGAGAGAGAGAGAGAGAGAGAGAGAGAGAGAGAGAGAGAGAGAATATACTGGAGGATATACTCATAAGCTAAATAAACCAGATCTACATGTGTAAATATTATATTGTCTCCCTAGTGTAAAAACCCAAAAGAAGAAGTAAAACTGAAGAAGAGAGAAAGGAGAAAAGATAAGAAAAAGGGTATGGGAAAAACATGCAAGTATATATACACAATTGCTGAGGTGATTATACTAAAAATTGCCATCAGTTTTTGAAAATAACATTAATATGTAGAATTTTCCACTTGACTAACTCTGTATGCAGATATCTGTGATCTAAGTAATTACATCGAGGACAGCAATGTTTAACACAATAATCGTGCTTGAGTACTTGCCATGTTGTTCTTCTAAGTGTGTACCGTTTCTAATGTCATATCAATTATTACTGTACTCCATTTAAAACATTTTCTTCAAAAAGGTAAAATAAAGGAATGAAAACAAATATTTGCTTTCTTAAAAGCAAGCAATAATATGCAACCATATGTTCAATCTTACATAACTGTATCTGTTAATCTGAACAAATCTGATGATAGAAATAGATAATATATCAACCATTATTAATCAACTATTATTGATTTGAAAATCTGTAACATATGTATTGTTGTGTGTTGACCTGTTTCTGCCTTTGTTTCTGATTTTCGTTCTTGCTTTTGCTTTTACGTTTTAAAATAAAATTAAATTTAAAAAAGTAATAAAACAAAATAGAAATTATCTTACTAAACAAGGCTGTACATTTCAGAGGGGAGAAGCAATTAATTATTTATTCACTGTTGAATTGTCATCCCATTAAGTTACCCTTATCCTAAAATAGATGGTCACTGAGGAACAAACAAGTTAATGACCAAGAGTAGCTCTTCAGACCCTCAGCTGTTTCACACTTTTCTTTAGAACATCATGATGTGAAATGGTCAGCAACAGGCATAAAATTTACAATGACCTGATATGTAGTGAAGAGTCTCAAGCTGATGTAGAATAACACAAATAAATATTGCCTACACATGGAGTGAAAAACAGTAGAACTCAGAACTGAATAGAAGGGTAACTACCATAAGGTAAGGAGTATGGGGATTCAAAATATGCTGGTCAAAGGACACAAAGATTCAGCTACACAGAAAGAATAAATTCAAGAAAGAACCATACATCATAGTGACTTCTGTTTATAACAGTATATAGTACATTTGAATATCACTGAATGTAGATTTTAAGTGTTCTCGGAGCAAAAACGTAAGCATTTGAAAGGATCCATGCACCTAAAATTTGTTTTAATCCTTCTTCAACCCTTCTCCATTGTAAGATAGATAGATAGATAGATAGATAGATAGATAGATAGATAGATAGATCATGTGTAGATGCATCATATAAATATATATGCCATGTTGTATGTTGTACACTATACATGTATATATAATTTTTACTTTCTACTTAAAAATAAATCAAACTAACAAAAACTAAAATAACATGGATTTATTGTGTGTCCTTTCCCCTGACCTTGCTCTGATTAATTTAACACAAAACACACAATGGAAGACCTTGCTTTTTAGTATCACCTCTGAGAATCATTAGATTTGCTACCTAGAGCGCTATAATATGGTTGATCTCAATTTTCATTTCTGTAAAAAAAAAAAAAAAAGAGGCAGTCTTTAAAGCCATTATAAAATCTGTAACAAAATAAGTGTGGTCAAAATAATGCCAGTGCCTATTCCACTGCTTCATGCAGCATACACTACCAAAGCTTCAAGCTTATCTATCACGTAGGATATGGGCCGGATGCCTTCCCTAATGAGAAACAGAGCTCTTCCCCTTAGGTTAAATGGAAGAAGTAGCTACTATTCCTCCTGCACATTTCAGATTTTATAGGGCAGTTTCACTCTAATATACACTTGCAAAACTGTGTGGAGTGAGGTGTTAAGTAGCACGTATTTTTAATTTAAAATCCATTCGCATTCTACATAATTAATTAGAACTTTACACTCCAGTGGCTTTTGGTTCCCTACAGAAAATTGAGCCCACAGAATATAATTTGATTTAATTTTTGTTCTAGGTTTAATCTACCCTAAACTTTTTTTCTTTTTAATATCTCAGGAGAAATTTTAACTAGTTAAATTTTTGTAGATTTTTTTTTTTTAGTAAACCAGCATTCTATTGATTGATTCTTAGAAGGAGGGGCAAAAAGCTTAGAAAAATATGAGTAAAGAAAGTAATTACTTCAGCTTTTATAACCTAAAATACAGAAAACATATGGTTAGATACTGGGGAAAAATACAGATGGTTTATGAAATTTTGCTTGCTGATTTCGCAGTCCTTGTCTCCGTAGAGTTATAGGACATGACTTTCACATAGGTCTTTTTAAGCTTCCATCTATGTCACTGAAATGATCTCTTACAAAGGCAAATGCATGAATTCACATTCTTATAGTACATTATTGTAGCTCAGGAAGCCAAGTACTGACTCATAATTCTATTACAATATCCATGAACCACTGCTGTGGGTGAGTCCTCTGTTGGATTATTTATAACCATGAGCTTAAATCACAAGATTTGGAAGTCCTTGGCCTCACTTGAGATTGTTTTGAAATGATTATAATAAATATCAGGTGTTTGGAAATCATTGACTATTTGGTTGAGTGAATTATCAGTCTTTCTGACAACACTTCCTTTTTACCTTCATGGTCTCTTTTAATTTCTTGCCTTATTTCAGCCATCATTTTAGTGTAAACTCCATAATCTCGGAAGGTTGCATTTTTCTATAGAATTTGCTAAATAAGAGTCTTATTCATTTATTTCTCACCTGGATAAGACTTTTTTCTCGCATTATTGCTACACTGATGTACATTTTCAACATTTTAGTACAAAATTATTTACCATATACTAAAAGCAATTATAATATTATGACATTTTCTTAAAAAGCAGTAAAATTCATGATTATGGTAACAAATTATTTAGTGAAATATACACACAAACACATGTATATACATGGATTACATGGACTGAAAATAAGGCTATTATATAATAAAAACTGAAAATTTTAAGATATAATAATGTTGATTTAAGAAGTAATGTTTCTTCTGCTATAGAAATAATGCTATGAATAGTATACTTTAGTACCAAATATTTTAAAAGTAGTACACAGAAGAAGTATTGTGACTTTTTTTACTTTCTAAATCTTGGGAATGTAGTAGGGTATAATTTAGTTTCCACATATAAATTTAAATAATAGACCTAATCGATATGGCCATTTCACAGAATTTAATTTAGTCTATAGATAGAAATTAACATTTAAACCACTTTACATATTTATCATTTTAATATAAATGACAGCTTCAGGCTTACTTTCCTTTCTCATGAATATTCTATTGTAGAATAGTTCTTTAGCTCCCTTTGTTATAAACTTTTTAATATTAAGATTTTCCATAGAAAATAAAATATGAAACACAAGGAAATTAAAAGAGACATAGACAAGATCAGGTTTACTGTGTGGAAAAATGTTATTCATTGGTTTTATGTCATAATATGAATATGCTAATAACTATGAAGATAATTGATGCTGTAGAAACACATATAAACACATTTAATGAGGTTATTGATTTTTTCCTTCATAAATGTTCTTACGTACTTTATATTATAACCATATCACTAATGATGTATGTCTTTTCATTACAGTTGGCATAATAAAGATGACAATAAATTTTTAATGTATCTGTTAGTGAAATTTAATGCTGAAAAATTAATAAAGCGAGCTTAATTTCATTGCTGAATCTATTATTAGTCTTACGTGTATTAGCAAGCAAATTTACCAATACGAATATTTATATCAAGTAACTTGATTAAGAAAGTTATACTAATCCTAAATCTCTATAAGGTTAGACAGTAGACAAATAACATGCAGCTCCTCAAAAAATAAGCGAAAGCACAGAGCTTTAGAGTGCTGTAATCCTAGAGGACCCATTTCTTCTGTCATATGGAGCATTCATGACAGCTGCACAAAGATCACCCTGTTAAGTAACAGTTTTCTGATAGGCCTTAAATGAGCCGGAGACCACTCCAAGGAAGGCTTTGGATTAGCTGTGAAGTCTTCACCAGATTTCTTTTGGCAAGGACTGCAGAAAAGGAAATTATGTTTCCTGTCCACTTATGCCAACTATGTTAATACATAGTCATTTATACCTTTCCTTCTCTAGAAGATGCATGTTATAGTGTCCATTCTACAAGAGGGGGTGAAGCAACAGTGAGATTAAGAAGCACACCGTCAACTTCTGGAGCCCCATTTCCAGAACAGCTTAAGCTCACTCCAGCAAGCTTGCTCTTTCTAACTGGAGAAACGTAGGGCCTTTTTTTCCCCTCTAAATTACATTGGAGAAAAATGACAAATGTGTTAAGATTCTGAATGGGATTAATCAGTCATTTTATGAAAGAAAATGTTAAACTCAGAACACTTTCTTTGTATGATTAAATCTAGCACAGATTTTATTTTATACCAATTCATTCAAAGACATTTTAAATGTAGCTGTCAGTTAGGTTATGTATCTTTTTTCTTACTCTATACAATACATGATACAAGTATCCCTCTGGTCCATCATTTGTAACTATTATGTCTCCAGAAAAGCATGAATTTTAAATGGCAACTAGTTCATTTCAAACTCTCTACAGACATAGGCAGAAGATTTAAAAGAACACAAATAGGTAAAACAAAAAGTACAGCCCCACTTTTCTTGATCTTGGATGGTATAAAGCTAACAAATTCACCAGAGACACAATGATACTGACTATATTCCTGATAAAACTTTTTCTAGAGAATAGAAAAATATCAAAATGCAAAACAACAAAAACATTGCATCAAGAATATCATGAAGTCTCTTATTACATTAAAGCAATTTCTTAACAATAATAAATTTTATTATTCATTTATTCGAATCATATATTTTTCACTAGGTTGTTGGATGATGGATATCAGCTATATCTTACAAACCCAATGAACTACTATCAAAACTGATTGTCCTCAAAGTCTAAATTGCCTTAAAATAAACCAAAAATCCTGCCATAATAAATATCATGTGACTTCAATTTTGACTCCTCACTCATTATTGTTTCTGGAAAGGTATCATATTTTACACATTCAAATAAAAAGCCACTAACATTATTTAAAGAAATAAATGCTAACTATAATTTAAAAGAGAAAATGTAAAGAAAAACTAGTATGTGAAAAGTAGATTTAAAAATCCAGAGAAAACTATGAAAAATAATTTGTAGCATAAAGCTAAAAACCATTTTTAAACAAAAATTAGGGTATAACTCAAGTCAGATATATTTGTCATGTAAATATGATTAAGCTGAAAATAATTATGAAACATTATAGACTGGATACATTAAAGACTACAAGTAGTAAAAATTATGGGGGGGAATAACACTGGAGATCTTCATCAGGCAGAATTCAAACAAAAAATAACAAGTGAGTAAATTAAAATAAGAAAGACAATTTAAAATCACAAGAAAGGGCCGGCCTGATAGCTCAGCATATTAAAGTGGCTGTTTAGGCAAAGCACAGTGGTTGGGGTTCCATCCCCAGCATGCCGTGCTGGCCCTACCTGCAGGGTGTGCTGAGACAATGATTGAGACTGAGCATGGTGGTGTGGTGGCGCACGCCTGTAATCCCAGCACTTGGGAGGCTGAAAACAGGAGATTCACTATGAGTCCAATCTACATGACGGTACCCTGTAGATTCTATAGACCCTGTCCTATGTACAGAAAAAAATGAATAAATAAATAAATAAAATCACAAGATAATATGCACACACACCCCAAAAATGAAAGTCAAATCAATATTAAGAACCAAGATGGTACTAGAGACATACTACCTGACTTCAAAATCTACTGTGTGTAATACTAATCCAAGCAGCATGGTACTTTCACAAAAACATACACAGAAAGCAGTGAAGCACAACAGAGAGGCCAGAAATAAATTCACACATTCATGGTCAATCAGAAGCACATGATGAGGATGGCAAAGGATGGTCTCGTCAATAAGTGGTGCTGGGCAGGCAGTGTCTATCCACCTAAAGAAGAACGAACTCAAACATCTCTTCTCATATGATATTCAAAAACCAACCCAAAATGAATTAAAGTCTTAAATGCAAAAACTAGCACTTTAAAACTATTAAAGAAAAATGTAAGAGAAAACGTCATGACATTGTTCTTGGCAATAATTTATTTTTAGATGGAATACCAGAAATCACAGCCTGCAAAGGCAAAAATAGACAAAGGAGATTACACCAAACCAAAAAAGTCTGCTGATCTAAGGAACTAAGCAACAAAGTCAAGATGCAAAGTATAAGTGGGAAACAATATTTGCAAGCCATATTTCTGTAAGAGGTCCCTGTCTAGAATGTGTGAGAAATTAAAATAACTCAATCTGAGAAAGTAACTGAATTTAAAATTGGATAAAGGACCTGAACACAATTTCTCAAAATAAAAATGGTCAAAAGATAGATAGGTACATAGATAGATAGATAGATAGGTAGATAGATAGATAGATAGATAGATAGATAGATAGATAGATAGATAGATAGATAGACAGACAGATAGATTAAGCTATATCCCCGGCTACAATGTTTATTATAAAAAAAGAAACATAAATTTTGGCAATGATGTGGAGAAAAACAAACTAGTACACTGCTAACAATGTTAAATTAATAGAGACATTATTTGATATGGTGTGGAAATATCTCAAGAAATTAAATACAGAACGTTCATACTATTCAGGAGCACTACTGCTGGATATAGCCAAAGAAACTGAAATCAGCAAGTCAAAAAGATATCAAGACACTCACGTTCATGGCAGCACCAGTCACAACTGCTGAAATGTGGCATCAACCGGTGTCCATTGAAAGATGAATGATTGAATAAATTCAGTAAAATGCCAAGTAATGTACCAATAAGCCTTTAAAAACACATAAAACTGTTCTTCATTTAAACATAAATGAACCTGGAGGATATTAATCATTATTTTGACATAAGCCAGGCACAAATACCATGCCATCTCACTTACATGTAGAGTGGGTGGGGGTTGACTTAGACGAATAGAATACAATGATGGTTACAAGGGGCTCAGTAGAAGGAGGACTGTAGTGGTGTGGGTCAAAGGACATGGAATTTCATTTAGCTTGGATGCTGTTATGTTCTTGATCTTAAATGCCCCATTAAGCCTCATGTATTAAAAGGCCAGTCCTTAATTGGTGACATTACTGAGAGGTGGGGGAAACTTTAGGAGGAGGAGCAGTAGAAGGAAGCTTAGTCACTGGGGTGCAGCCTTGAAGGGGACCCTGGGACCCCAGCTCCCTCATTTTCTCCTATGTCCTCCCCTAGTGTTCCTTGACCTCTGCTTCTTAGCTCCTATGGGGACAGCTTCTTTGCACTACAAGATGCCACCTCCCACCATCATGTTCAGTGTCACCATAGCTTAAAAGCAAGAGTCAGCCAACCACATAGAAAAACTATAAGCCAAATGAGCTTTGCCCCCTTAAAAGTTATTTATCTCATTTTTGTGCAGTGAGGAAAATCTGACTAGCTAGACACACGTACCAAAATAGAACAGTCTACAAAATGAATATACATAATTTTTAATTGTCAATTTACAAACACTGATAAAAAATAATTTCTAATGCTACATATGAAATATAAATCAATGCAAAGCACTAAAAATTGCATAATCTAAATAGTGTTTCACGGGTAACAAATGAAAAATTATTTTTAAAGAACTGAACAGATTAATATATAAATATAGCCAGAGGAAACTTCAATTAAAGAATTCCAATCCATGAGATATCGAGAACATAAAATCCAATTCAGTAAAGGAATATTTAAGTAACATTAAAAGACAAAGCTAATGTGTGTTAAATTGTCCATTTTAAGGTGAGCATGATGGCACATGCCTGCAATTCTAGCAATCAGGAGACTGAGGCAGAAAGATCATGATAGTAAATTCAGGACCAACCTTAACTATACAGTGGGACCCCAGCTCAAAAAAATCATCCCCTCAGAAAATAATACACCTTTTTTTTCATATGCTCATGAAATAATTGCTATATATGTGCATGACACAAAACATTCCCTGATGAATTGCACTAATGTAGAAATAAAACTATATTTTACTTAAGTGCAATAAAACTGAAGAGCAAAATGACATGCATTATCCTTAGTACCTTTATATTAAGAAAGCCCATAAGTTAAAGGTAACATAAACCAACTTATAGTAGAAGAGCCTAGATTGTAATGTAAATTACTGTAGTTAATATCAAGCCATAGATATAACTAAAGACATTCTCAGAGGAAATTTTGTAGCTTTTAATTGATATATCAATATTAGCAAAAACATCTTTTGACACAATCTAGGCAAGATAAGGGAAGTAACCTAAGAAACTTTGCAATATTATGTTAACTGAAAATACATAGTGGAAAAAGATTTTAGAACTGTATATAATTAGTATACTCCAATTGATAAATTTGTTTATAACAAGAATATGGATTAGCAGTTTTGTATACTAAACTTGAACAATAAGCAAATATATTAGCTGTATATAAAGAAACAGGTGAGAAAGGGAAGCTACACATAGGCAAGATGATAGAATTTGAATGAGCTCTATGGGTCTGAATTAGAATAGAATTTCAGATGGAATCATATTTATTACATATACATGCACATAGATTAACTCAGACTTCATAACTTAAAACAATACAAATTTATTCTTCTTTTAATTTTAGGGAAGGGTCTACAGGGTTTTCAGGGTCTCACTACTAGATCGGACACATAGTGATCCTCCTGTTTATAGCCTTCCAAGAGCTGGGATTACAGGCATGTGCCCCCACACCCAGTCTCAATTGCTGTCTCAGAGCGCCCCAGGGGTGGGGCCAGCACTATAAGCCCGGAGATTGAACCCCCCAAGCCTGCATCTGCTTGCATCCGCTGAGCTATTTGGCCAGCCCACAAATTTACTCTTAAAGGTTGGGAAGTTAGAACTCTAAAACAGATCTCACTGTACTAAAGTCACGGTGATAGGAAAGACATGCTTCTGGAGGCTCTAGAATGATATTTCCTGGCCTATTTGAAAATCTTCAGGAGGCATCTACGTTCTTTAGTCTGTGTCTTAGACCTCCATCTTCAGAACTAGCAGTACAGCATGCTTAGGTCTCTGTGTCTGACTTCCTTTGCCTCCACATCCCACTGTAGCAAATGCACCCTCCTTAAGCCCAGCTAAACTAGTTGTAAGGTTGATTGATGAGTAAACTTAATTTGATCTGCAAAGGATTTTTCCCATGCTGCTGTGAAGCCTATCGTCTACACAAGTTCCAGGGATTAGAATAAAAGTTTCAGTGGAGAGCCATTATTCTGCCTATCAAAAATCTCAAGCTCTTTTGCAAAAAAGATTTAAAAAGCAATTAATTCCAATGTTTGTGAACTGCATCCGAGAATGAAAGAATAAAAGTTCTTTCTTTTAATTAAGCATAATAACATTGATATTGAACTTGGCAACGTTAGCCCCCAAAAGATAATAAACAAATCGCACTTTTAATCATCAAGCCTATTATCTTGAATAAAAATTACCAATTAGTCTTCAGTAGCACTAGCTGTTGTTTTCCTTATTAAACAATGAAAAGGGTTTTCTATAATTTTTATTATTTTTAAAATATCTCAAATATTAATACCATTGTAAAAAATATGTATACTAGCCCAAAAACATCACTATACTTTATGAGAAATTAAAACCATGAAATTGGAAAGGACAGATTTCTC
>NW_004524587.1:24220073-24223354 GCF_000260255.1 Octodon degus
ATTTCTTTATGAAAGAATGACCCCAAGTCATTGTGTCTACCAAAGAATTACCCAAGTATTATAAAAGGTATTATATATGACAAAATTGTTCTCCCTTACTGAGGCCCACTGATGTAATGGACAAAATGAAGGGGTTTTTTTTTTAAATTGAGTATATTCCAGTGGTGGTAAATATTTTAGAAGTTTCAATGATACAAATAGCCTACTCTGCCATGCATCCCATATTTTATCACCCCTGCTCTATACATTGAATGGATAAAAACAATGTATCTTGCTAAGTGACAAATCCAAAGTACAGAACAGTTATATAATTTGCCATCATTTTCTAGTGAATGGTAAGGTACAATTAATATTCATCTTTAGCCTGTATTCATAGCAAATGCATTAAGAATTCAAAAGAAACTGATTCTGTTCGATGGACAATAGGTGAATGGATGGCTAGATAAACAAGGATCTTTTAGGCTATAAATTTAGGATAGGCTTAATTGTTAACCATGGGAATATTTACAGAATTAAGTACTGTATATTGCTTAAAATTGACAAATGTATTTGAACCTGTTTCAGTTGCCATCTTGATAATCAAGGTTGCTGGATCTCGACTTTCCTATCAAGGTATCAAAAGTCTTTAGTGTACTGGGGCTTCTTTCCCTATATATTGGTGTGGGCTCCTGTTCTGAAGAGCTTCCCAGTGGAAAGCTTAAGGAAACCAAAATAATGTAGCTTCTTGTAACTATTAGTCAGAAAAGTCATGATTAGAAAACTAGGGCCATTTTCTTGGGAGAGGCAGTTTTATCAGTCTTTGCCACCTGCTACCTGGGGAGCAATATCCTTTTAGAGAAATGGAAAGGTAGAAATTTAGTCCATCAGGGCAGTTCTTTTCAGGACCATCATCTGGAGGACTGAGCAGGTCTTCCTTCTCAGTAACCTGTGTAATACATGGTGGTAGAGCTCACTTTTCATATGTTGTTATGATTTGTGTCTGGGTGTCCCCCCAGTGCCTCATGCACTCATGGGGGTCAAGCTTTTAGAGGGGCTGAATGATTGTGTCATTGTGGAAGGGACCACAGTTAGGAATTTGGCTTACATCTCACAGGAGACTTGGAGCTTGGTCTTTTCAGCAATGCTGAATCTGTTAGGACCTTGGTACCTCTTAGAGATAGACTAAGATGCCTTTGTGTAGAGAAATGTACATGAGTCTCTGAGGGGCTAGGTTGGAATGTGATGGTTTGTGTCTGGATGTCTCTGAAAACCCTCACACCATAATGGGACTGCCTTCTCAGAAGGGGCTGAGTCTACAGTTTGTGATTAATTCATGGTTTAATGCTGAGATGAAGTGTGGTAGTGCTATCCCTGTCCTAGGGCGGGTAGCCTGCATAAACTGTAAGGGGTTGAAAGAGGATTTCTCTGCCCTCCTCTCTTCGTTGCTTTTCGTATCTTCTGCCTCTGTAAACTGCTGCCCCTCTACCACTCCATTCTGCCTTAGAGTCAGATGATTATGGACTGAAACCTCTACAGACTGTGAGCTAAACAAACTTTTCCTTCTTTAACCTTAGACATCAGGTATTCTATCTCAACAATGAGAAAAAAGTAATTAACATCTTCTCAAACCTGTCTTTATTCTGAATGCATGGACATAGCGAGATATAAAGCCCCTGGAAAATATTTTAAGTGACTTGATAATTTTTTGGAAAATTATGATGTTATAATTGTATATTTAAGCAATATAAGCAATATTTTTACAAAAATATATTTAGGCTAACTACCTAATTTCCCAGATGCAGAAATTCAGTTAGACAGATTACACAAGTTAGCCAATTTCAAATAATTAAGTAATCTGATGATGTCTAAAATGATTAAAATATCCTAATTCAAATAACCATCTAAAAATCTGAGAACTGGCCAAATAGCTCAGTGAATTAAAGTGCCTGCAAGCATGTGCAGGGGCCAAAGTTTCGATCCCTGGCCTGCCATGCCGGCCCCGCCCCTTGGGTGTAGAGAGGCCAATTGAGACCGGGTGTAGTGGTGCCTGCCTGTAATCCCAGCATTTGCGAGACTGTCAACAAGTGGATCACTACAAATCCAATCTAGTAGTGAGACTCGGAACACCCTGTAGATCCTTTCCTAAAATACAAAAAAAAAAAAAAAAAAAAAAAGTCTGTACTTTAATATTCTAACCTAAAATTTAGGGGGACAGTTTTTGGTGGGATAAATGAGAATGAAGGCAATAACTAAAACTAGAAGGGAAGGAACATTCACTAAGAGACAATACAAAGATCAGAACATTGAAGCATAAACTTGCCAGCAGGCCCACAGTGGAAGCAGCAGAAGGGAGGAAAATAATATGCCATTTTTATGACTCTGAGTTTACTGTAGGTTATATTTCATGGGGAAAGAAAAACTATACTGTGCTACAAATATCATAGAGTCTATTTCTCATCCATCACAGATACCTTTGTTGAACTACTTTGAGCCAACATCTTCACCTGTCATTTTATTTGGAACCCTGATTGTGTAAAACATTAATTGAAATCCCTATGGGATTAATTGTGTTGAACTCAATATTTCTAAAATCTAAAGGCTATGAGAAAACTTGAATTAAATCAACCCCTTAATAAGATACTATTCCCTACTCTTAGAGATTCAGTAATTTATCTGACCATGAAATATTTCACCTTTTATTTAGCAGAGTATCTCTCAAAAGTAGAAATATGTTGGAGGTGGAGATGTACCTCAGTAGCACAAGCATCTGCCCAGCAAGCACAAGGTCCTGAGTTCAATTCCAGGTAATAAAAAGAAAGAAAGAAAGAAAGAAAGAAAGAAAGAAAGAAAGAAAGAAAGAAAGAAAGAAAAAGAACTATATGGGTAAGCTTTGGGTGATATCTCTCCACTTATCTTTCAATGCCCCCCAAAACATTCAGTCCTGGAGTTGACGCACACTGCATAATTCTACCTGTTACAGTCATTGTCATTCCTCCCCCTGTGCTCCATTTTTCCTTGCTCTGTGCCTCAAGGATCTGTCATGCGAAGAACCACATCTCCAGGAATTCCTCACTCTAGGCTTCTTTACTAAAAACCCTTTAAGTTCCTCATATTGTTACTTCTGAAATCATTTATTATTCTGTGTTCCTTTAAAATACCTACATATGAAGCATTTGGGGAGAATTGTGGTTATGTTGAAACATGTCTCAGTGACTCTTCTTTTGTTGTGGGGACAAACTCCCCGACACCCAAAATGAAGGAAGTAAAGCTTTATTTAGCTCACAGTTAATGGAGGTTTCAGT
>NW_004524587.1:24223808-24226036 GCF_000260255.1 Octodon degus
TTAATCATCAAGCCTATTATCTTGAATAAAAATTACCAATTAGTCTTCAGTAGCACTAGCTGTTGTTTTCCTTATTAAACAATGAAAAGGGTTTTTTAAAATATCTCAAATATTAATACCATTGTAAAAAATATGTATACTAGCCCAAAAACATCACTATACTTTATGAGAAATTAAAACCATGAAATTGGAAAGGACAGATTTCTCACATAGAATTCAAAATGAATCAACGAAAACTACCACTCCACTTCTAACCTTGATTGGCAACTTCTGGGATTGAAGAGATTCTTGGGGGCGTGACTGGGTGTGGGGCTGCTCAGCTCATGCATGGAGTGATGAGTTCATAACTAAATGGGTGGTTAGAAGGCCGCCCTGGGTGCAGCAGGGAGCCCACAGAGCATACCTGTGAGGATCTGTCTTCTCTTCAGCTCTCTGTCCCCTGTCTTCCTCCTAGCAGCAATGATATGAGCAATTTTCTTTGCCATGTATTCTGTCACATTTCCATCCTGGAGCCAGGTAACCATGGACTGAAACCTCAGAGTCCAAGAGCCAAAATAAACATTTCTTCCTTCAAATGGTGACCTCAGGTATTTGGTCAAAGAACAAAGTTGAACAAGGCCCATCATAAACAATAGAACTCAGTAGCTTAGTAATGTAAAACTTTAGTATTTCAAGTAATAGTATTTGAAGTCATAGCATTACTAGTACTATTTCAAGTAAGAGTAAATAAAACAAGGAAAATATTTAATATAATAAGTGTCTGAATTTACAAAATGAAACATATGTGGAATTATTTTAAAATGTAGGAACTATACATTTATTAAGAATATCTTAAATATGTGGAGTTTTGGCACATGTAATAATTATGTTTGTTAAGAACATAAATGATGTATATATCTCTAAATTACAGCAGTAAAATAATAACAATTTTTCAGAGTGATTATAGTGAAGTTAAATAAATGGGTTAAAATTCATACGGAACAAAACTATACTAAGATACAACTTCACACTCACTACAAATACTGATATTCAAAAGTCAGATGATAATAATAATTACTTATTATTATTGGATGTGGATCCATCAACCCCCTTACTGTATTTTTATGAATATATATATGGCCATTTTGGAAAATGTTTAGCAATTCCTCAAATAATTAAGCATAGAATAACCATATAATTATGGCCCCAGACAAAAGAAAATATCCACATAAATTTCATATATTGGCATTTTTCTAGCAGCATTATTTGCAGTAGCCAAAAGGAAAAAAGAATAACTCAATAGATTAAGTGATGAATGAATGGGACATATTGGGTAATATGTAATATATTCCCATCTTAGGCTGTTATTCAGCCAATAAAGGACCACTGTACACTACTACATGGATGAGCCTGGAAATATGGTAATCACAGATGATCACATGTGTAATTCTATGTATATAAAATGTCCAACAGAAAGGAAATCTATACAAAAGAAAGTAGATATTTGCTTAAATTTAGAGAGAAATGGGTGGACCTATAGCTAACCGATAAAGGTCACAGAGTTTCTAGGGGGATTTTTGTTTTGTATTGTTTTGTTTTTTGTATTTTAGGGAACGGCCTACAGGGTGTTCATGGTCTCATTACTAGATAGGACTGGTAGTGATCAGCCTGTTTACAGTCTCCCAGGAGCTGGGATTATAGGCATGCCCTACATGGCATAGTCTCAATTGCCATCTCAGCACTCCCCAGGGGTGGGGCTGGCACACCAGGCTCAGGGATTAAACCCTTGGTCCCTGTGCCTGCTTGCAGGCACTTTAATCTGCTGAGCTATTTAGTTTTTTGAGGTGCCGGGGAGATGGCTCAGTAGAATAAGCACTTCCCAATCAAGTGCAAGGGTCTGAGTTCAATCCCTGGTTCTACCAAAAAAAAAAAAAAAGTGACTATTTAGTTTTTGTTTTATTTTGTTTTGTTTTGGCTGAACTGGGGATTGAATCTTTTTTTTAGCTTTTAATTCACTTTATTTTAAACTGTTTTGTTTAAATCTATTTTTATTTTTTTTCAAACCAAATTGGTAGGACAGTTTCAATAATTAACACATTGCATACATTCTTCCTAGTGGTTAATTGCTGTACAAGATGTGAACATGATATCCTATTTACAAACACTCTTAGAACAAATCCCTCTATTCATTAAGAGAATGTAACTATATATCTATCCTAACCACTTTGGATACACAGATACAAAATGGA
>NW_004524587.1:24234266-24243003 GCF_000260255.1 Octodon degus
CTGTATGCCCCACGTGGGTGTAGTACTCACACCCATAATCCCAGCAGCACTGAGTCCCATAATCTCAGCCTTGATCATGAGTTAACCTCAAACTCTAGAAGTCTGCCCCACGATTGCATGAAGCTTTGGAGGAACAACTAGACACAAACCATAACAAAACTTTTACACTAAAAACAGTATTTCAATAAATTTCAGACAATTATATAATAAAAAGACCAAAGAACATTTGTCCTTCTTGCAATTTTCACCTTAAATGTCCATAAAAGTCATGTAAATCTGATATTAACTTTAGACATTGGGTATTTTATCTCAGCAATGAGAGAAAAATAATTAACTACTTCTCATACCTGTCTTTATTCTGAATGCATGAACATAGTGAGATATAAAGTCCATGGAAAATATTTTAAGTGACTTGATAAATTTTTGGAGAATTACTATGTTATAAATGTATACTTAAGCAATATAAGCAATATTTTAAAAAAAAAAAAATTAAGCCAACCAAATTCCCAAAAGCAAAAAAACAATTAAAAAAGGTAAAAAAATAAAGAAAAAAAAAAAACCCCAACCGCCCCCCAACAAGAAACAAGGGGCCCTTTCCAAAACGGGCAATAAAGAAAAAGTTCCTAGTTTCCTTGGTTAAGCCAAAAAAAAAACCAAGGGGGAAAAAAAATCATATACCTTTTGGCAGAACCGAAGATTGAACTCAGGCCCTTGCGCTTCCCAGGGAAGCACTTATTCCACTGAGCCATCACCCTGGCCACTACTCATATACCTTTTGGACTAACAGTTAATTTTATAGACCACATTGCAAGCCCCTTTTCAAGGGAGAATTGTCTTTCCACTCTTACAATTGTGTTCATAATTTTATGCAACAGACAGTAAAAGATTTGACACTGCTTTTTTCTACTTCTAAAGGACACATGGAAATAGCATTTGCTTTTAATCAATATTACAAATGCTTGCTGAAGGGAGGCTTGGCTTTGGTGTAAAGTTCCTCCATCTATTTGTCAATGGTATTTAAGTTTCTTCAGCTGAAAAGCACTATGAAATGTTAAAATGAAGCAAAGGAAAGCCAGTTGTAAACTAATAAAGTAGCTTCTTAATAAGAATTGTTTTGCCTCATGTAATTATCCTTCTGGGGCTTTGCAAGTTCAGTTTTAAATGGCTCAGAGTGATTGGGGTCAGTTGCCATTCCTGGGAGACAGTTCTGTGACACACATCCTTCTGTTGGACAGTTTCCCTTGAAATTATCTGAATTAGCCCTTAATGACACATTAGTGCACAGCGCCATTTGTTATTGCCTCTCTGTGTACATATTTTGCATGTCTATTCAGGAGACATTAATGAAAACAAAATATCCCCACCTGCCTCTCATGGGGAACTAGTGTGCCTTTTCTACACTGGGCATCAAGTAAGAGTTTCTTGCTTTTTTTTGTTTAGGCTTTCTCAGGTGTTGGCCAAAGTCAAGGCTCCTTACAGCACAGGTCCCTGTTTCTGCAGCCTCACTTTTAATGGCTTTATAAAAAAGGATTTGGTATATAAAATGATATTTCAAGAAAATTACATGTTCAAATATTTATAAATGTTAGTGCTTTATCTACTGTGTGATTATTCTTTTAAACCAAAAACCATTTGCAAAAAGCTAATACTAAATATAATGAACATGTATGTAATCAATATGTTTTGGAGGAATTTTCTACAATGCCTTTACTGACTTGATGGCATTGTAATAAGAAGCTAGATAAAAAAATAAATAGCACAATATATAATAGCATATATTTATATGTTTATAACTAGTATAAATACATAACCTTCCAGCTATACTAGAACACTATACGTGCCCTTATAATTCCTTAAAAATAAATGAGCCAAAATGCCTTCTAAACTCCACACCCCGCAATAAAACAAACAAGGCATTGTGAACTAGACCATAACTTTCTTTCTGATTATTTTGCAACTGTTATACTGTATTTCATGTATAGTCAATATGTTGTCCTTTTTCCTGACCCTGAAGGTATATGTTTACTGCACAAAATTCTGCCATCCTACCCTTTAACTCCTCAAAAACTCCCCCTTATCAAGTGGCCCAGCTCTCATGACTGCTCTGGCTTGAGTTCAGATCTTTCCAAACATGATCATGCAGACAGAACTGCTGCCTCTACACTGCCTCAGAGCTATGCTTGTTTGTCACCATGAGACCCTATAAGCCCAGCATGGCTTCTTGGTGCTAGACTGGAAGAATGCACAGACAATTGCTGATGACAGAAGGCTTAGGAAGGCAAGTGCTGCAGAATGGTGATGGAGTTGCTTAATTTTACAGGAAAATTGGGGCTTTATACTGAACAGTTAGTTGCAGGAAATCTAAATACCTAGAAAAAGGTCAGCCAGGATTGAAAGTTAGAGTTATGAAATGAGGACTTTTTTGTGGTTGGTGATATAATCTTTTTTTTTTTTTACCAGACATCAAACTCAGGACTTTGCACTTAGCAGGCAAGTGCTTGTGCCACTGAACTATAATCCCAACCCAATGTAACCATTTGGAGAGGTAGTATTTGCAGGTATTTGGATCACTTCTTCTAGTCCTAATCTTTCTTCTTCACTGCCATATTAGGCAGTACTTATTACTGAAGGAAAAGGTACATAAGTAGGTGAATAAAATGGAAAGCATTGCATGTCCTTATCCATCAAATGGAGCTACCTATACCTTTCTTTGTTGAGCTCACAGAACTAGTTCAACACTGTGTTGGATGATAATATTTGAAATATGTGTGTATCTGTATCATATATGTATCTTTTTCTGTATCATGCATGAATACGTGGCTTATAAACTATGTAATGTGTTACTTGTGATAATATAGCAAATAGAAGTCTATACAAGTGCCTGAATACACATTCATATTTGAATACTACTGCCATCACTTCATTCTTAATAAGTGCTTTTCTTTATATCTTTAATCTTCTCATTTAGAATAAACCTGAGGCTAATGAAGTTTCCTGAATTCTCAAGTATCCTTCAACTACATCTGAAAAAAAGTTCTTTGATATATTCTTCCTTATTTTGATGTTAAAGAAAAAGAACAAAGTGGGTTCTAAGGTGCTTTTAGTCACAAATGCTGTTGGTACTAAGATTGGAAAAATGTACTCCTCAGTATTTCTTCTCACAAGTTGCAGATATTAATGTACAACAGTTTCACAGCACCATATTTTGCTGTCCCAATTTTTAGTAGTGAGTCCTTAAGAAATGCATACATTTCAATCTCTGTTTTATAAATTAGGAACCTGGGGCTCAAAAGTATTCATTTTTCACAAGATTGTTTTGAGAATTCAGTGGGAAAGTACTGGTAAAAAATACATATGTAGACAGAATTGCCTGGCACACACAATCAATAAGTTGACTTTTATGGTTACCCTATGAGAGAAATTAATGAGCTGCTGAATTGTGGGCTCTGGTGAAGTTGCAGCACATGGGATCCCAGGACCTGGCATCTCCCTCTCTAGTGCTTATCAAAAGAAAAGAATCAGGTCAGTATATTGCTACTTTATCTGAATTAATTAAGGAAAGCTGAATCCACTGCCTGAATATTAACTCTAGAAAACTTAAGACAAAGAAAGCAACACAAATCAAAACAGTTACTACAATAAACCCTCAAACTTCACACATGCCCCTCTATCACTTTCTCTTTTACTTTAGGTATTTGAAACTGGTACATGGAAAGGAATGACTGTGCAACAACATATTCTTCTAAGAATATAGAGACCATTAGACTTTCATTACTAATATTAGCCATCAAAAATACTAAATTCAGGTGTTATAAGATTGCTACAGTCTTCAACATTGTAAATCCTATCTCCTCAGATTTCTTTAATCACCCCTGAATAGTTCCTCAGACATCTTATTATACAAATGGCATGTTTGTTACACACAAAATATCAATAAATGAAAGCCTTACTTATAGATATGACTATGGTGTTATCACTTCTATCCTGAAATCTTATAGGTAATGTTGTTGTGTAATCTAAGTATTTTACTTTACTCCCGCTACTTAACTTATAGTCCATGTCAATATTTTTGTATTTTCACTTCCCCATTTAACCTATCAATCAATCTTCTCTGCCTCTATATAAGTAGAGATGAAGAGGCAGTTTCATACCCTTGCTCACATTACACAATGGACCATGGTGTCTTAGACTGTCAACTGCCAGGTACTCTGAATCTAATCCAAACGAATGCGATGATGAATTAGGGAGGACTTGCGTGGGCTGGAGAAATGGAAATAACCTCCCTTTTACCTGAAGAGCTCAGATATAAAATAAGTAATTTGTGACAATTTTCTGGTTGTCCCCATACAAGGTCAGCTTACATCTTAAACTGTTTTCTGCTATTATCTATTCCATAGCCCTCATTTTGAAAAGTTAGATATTATCAGGTAGCACCTCTCCCTCCCCATGTCTAAAGTATTTCAGTTGTTCCTCTCAAGCCAATGTAATCATGAATTTGATTGATTAATCATATAAATGAAAGAGAAGAAAGTAGATAATTATCATACAGTAAAATGTAAGGCAATTTTATTGTAAAGAAATTTCTGTAGATATTATCAGACTTAAGAACTGTCAAGTGGGAAAACCTGCAAGTGTGTAATAAGATCCTGAGCTTTTTTTGCACAATGAGGACATTTCAATCATCAGAAAACACATATAAAACATCATATATTGATATGGATAGCTAATATCTAATCATACTTATAAATTAAAACCATAAAAGTACTATAAGACTTCTTTCTTTAAAAAGAACTAAAAATTTAAGTTATATAGGTTATTGTCACAATAGGAAGCTTTTAAGAGACAGCAGTAAAAAAGATGCTGGCCACAGTCCCAGGCACTGCTCAAAAGTCCTCTCGTGCAATATTTCACTCAGTCAACAGAGCTGAAGAAGCATAAACATCCCATTATACAGAGGAGGCAACTCATCTGACAGGCGAAATCCTCTCAAGGCCACACAGTTACGACACAGGAGAACAGGAACATCACAGCTTACTTCAAACTTGTGACTCATAAAAACTAACCCATGCCAGCCTAGTAATTGTATCATCACCACCCCCAGTAACTCTTACCTTCATCCAAAGTTAGGTCAACTTGCTGTACTACACATAAAAGAGACCGTGATACTAGTCATGGCAGTATATTAGTATAAATCCCCCCAGAAGTTGCATTTGTAAGGATCCAAAGACAGAGCTGTTTTACATTCCCAGTGCCCTATACCTCTGCCTTCCTCCCTCAGTAGCTTTATGATCTGTCACTACTGTAGCAGACAGCACATCAACAAGTTTGTGGGGTAATTTTTTTGGACTGATCTCATTTATGCTGGCCCATTTCTTGCCAGTAACAAATCTTGTAAAAACACTTAGCGTTCCAAGGCTTTTCTCATATAACTCATCTATCTGAAGGTTTAAAAAAGTAATTCACAACATAGCTCTCCATCAAAAGAGGTAATCATTTCTATTTCTGTCTTCATGGAAGATATAATAATTCTGTAATTTATGGAGCCACAGAAGCTCTGTGACTTATATCGTTTGGAGCATAATGTGATCTTTTCTGATTAATAGCTGCCATTTATTCAGAGACTGTGTAGGACATTTTATATTTATTGAACATTCTCATTTAATTCTCACAACAATTGTAAGGAAAGCTATCATTATCTCCACTTTATAGCTATGGAAACAATTGTAGATCACAGGGCCGGCATCAAACATGGGGAACTTGGATTATTCTGTCAATGAATAAAAGGGGCAGAAAGTTGAATAAGGTTGAGTACCATCTGGCTCATGTTAACATTTGCTATTTTATGATTTATATATTCAAGCACTATGTATAAAAAACAATAGGATTCTTGGATTATATATCTAATGGTGAGAGGCTTTTAAAGAGAATAAGAAAAAAATAAAAAACAGTTTCAAAATAGGCTAGTAGGACAGTAACAATAATTAATACATTGTACATTGCTATCTTCAGAATGGTTATTCAGAATACAAAATATAGGCAAGAATTACTGTCCAAACAATTTTAGTTCAAACCTTCCTTTTCAATGAACTATGAGAAATGAGCTGTACAATTATCTTAACTAACTTGTGTGCATAATTTTTTTCTTCTCCCTTCCTTTCCCCCTTCTCCCATTCCAGTTGTTCTTTCCTTTTGAGCAGTTTTTTCCCCTTTCAGAATATTTATTGTATATTTTAGATCTTATTTGGATCTCTTGTTCACTTTCTCACACTAGAGAGACAAAATGTTGTTTACACGATTAATTTCACTTATGAGTAGGGTTTCAAGTTGAGTCCACTTACCTACAAAAGTCTCCAATCTATCCTTCTTTAAGGTTGAGTAGTACTCCATTACATAAAAAGCACATCTTTTTTTATCCATTCCTCAGTTGATGGACATTTAGGTTGTTCCCAAGATGTAGTTATTACAAAGTGTGCTGCAATAAATGTGAATGCACATGCATCACTGTGGTATGATGCTTTTAATTCTTCTGAGAAGATACTCAGAAGGGTAATAGCTGAGGTCAATGGAACCTCTATTCTTGTTTTTAAAGGAATATCTACCCTAATTTCTATAGTGATTGCACCAGTCTACACTCACATCAACCGTGTAAAAGTGTTCCTTTCCCCTCCCCCCCAACACTTTCAGTACTTGTACTACTTATGATTTCTTGATGATAGACATTCTTTCTAAAGAAGGAACCTCAGTGTTGCTTTAATTTGCATCTCTCAAATAATCAGTGATGTTGAACATTATTTGATGTATTTATTTGCCATTTGTATTTCTTCAATTAAAAAGTGTGTATTTACCTAAGATACCCATTTTTTTTATCGGTTCTTTAAATTTGGGGGCCTGATTTTTTTTTTCAATTCTTTATGTTCTTGATAGAATTCTTTTGTTGAAGGACAATGGATCATAATTATTTTCACTCTCTTGGTTACTTCTTTTGTCGTGAAAAAACTTTTTAATAAGATGAGATTTCATTTGTTGATTCTTTGTAGCATTTCCCTTTCAGTCTGAGTTTTATTCATGAAGTCTCTGCCTACATCTGTGTCTTCAAGATTCTTGCCTGTTTTCTCTTCTAGTAAATTTAGTGTTTCTGTTTTAATATTTAGATCTTTGATCCATCTTAACTTAAGTTTAGTGTATGATGATAGACATGGGTCTAGTTTTAGTCTTGGCAGGTGGAAAGGCAGTTTTTTTAATGATGAGATATTTATTTATTTTTTATTTTTATGTTTATTTTATAAAGACTACAGAATGTATCAAAACAGAAAAATTACAAGTGATACAAAATTTCACTTAACAAAGTAATATGAATTTCACAGTATTTGTTGAAATGCATAGTTTGTCTTTCAGGCAGTTATTCTTATTACCAGATATATCTATGCAAAATTAGAAAAAGAAAGAAAAAAAGAAGAAATTAAGAGGGAAAACATTGAAAAAAGAAGACAAAACAAATTAAACATTTAAAGGGCATCACCACCAAGAACAATTTGCTTGCTGAATGATTGTCATTTCCTTCCTTATCTACTTGTCCCTTCCCATCATTTTAGACTAGGGTTTTTCAAAAGTAATTTTATTGACTGGGGGGGCAGTTAACTTCTTGCTGGGAAGGGTGCATTTAACAGTGTTTTGGCATATCCCTGACCTCTATCTGCTAGATTCCAGTATAGGGTTTCATTATCCAAACATGGCAATAAAAAAATTCACTTCCTCTAGGAAAAAACTGGCCCCAGATGAAGAATACATTCTACACTGAAATTTCATTTAATATATATTTAATTATCTTATTTTCAGTGTAAGCTGTAGCTATATTTTGTTTAGTTAAATATAAACCCACTTCATGTATGGCCATAACCATGGCATATGAAACCTGGCATACTTCCCTTACAGAAAACTTGACTAAGCCAGCATGTGGAATAAACTCAACTAATGTATTTATTACATGCTAATTTAAAAGAAATGCTTAAATGCCTGTGGTGGATCAACTCAACTAGTAGGCCAACTTGTAGCACCTAGCTGGACTGAATTGGTATGGCTGTGGGTGTGGAAGGCCCACCTGAGGATTGTTGCCAAGACCTGGAGGGGAAGAAGATGTGCTGTTGATGCTGCTGGAGAAGCTTGTCCCAATAGATTTCCTGACATGAACTCAGCTGTTTTCATTGTCAGAGAAGCCCATGTCCTCACTGTCACTGAGGAAGCCTGAGATTCTCTTCAGGGGAGTTCTGTTCCTTACCATTAGTGTCATATCCTGGCTTCAGCACGGATCCCTTAGCCTGCTGGCACAGATCATTTGTCCCACCCGGCCAGACTTTGTAGCTTCCGCCACTGACCTCTGGGCCTTCCCAGTACAGATCCTCGATGCAGATATTGTCATGGCCACTAGCTGGGCTCACACAGGACTTTGCTGAGGGATCCAGGACATCTGATGGATTATTTGAGTCTCTAGCATCTGGACAGATCCACATTCTTCTGCATTTGACATCAGCGGCGAATACTAAATAATAATCCTACAAATTATGTGTCTTGCCTAAAATCTAGCCCCATGAAAATCCTGACCACAGTAATAGCTTTTCAGGTAGCCAAATTGATTGTTGACTTTATATTTCTTATGTTGCTGTTTTGTTTTGATAAATATGACCTTAACTAGAGTGAAATGTAAACTAATAAAAACCAGAGAGACATGATGAGATTTGCA
>NW_004524587.1:24243959-24247653 GCF_000260255.1 Octodon degus
TTAAATCCTTAATGGGTGCTACATTTTGTTGATGGTGACGAGAATTAGAAACAGTAACACTTTCTATGCAGTACTACATTTCATAAAAGTGTTAGTTAAATTTCTGTGAAAATACTTTCCATGTGATAGCGGCCAATGCCAACTACAAATACTTAAAAGGGCACTGAGTCCAGACTTTCTCCAAAGAACCTAGGATTCAGCCACCTGGCATTCTATTCAATAGGTAAGTATTAAATATGGCTATTTCTAGATGTTATCTTAAAAACAAAAAAAAATTAACTATTCCAAGCCCTACACACTTAAAGTTGACTTGGAAAAACATCTGGGAAAGCATCCACCATTATTTCCAACTCTGTTCAAATTAGTATTATTGAAAATTGCTACAGGCTCAATGGTAGTGTCTGCCCATGCAGTTGTTCCATCATTGAGCTCTCTTGTAATTAGCAATTTAAAATATACAATATGTTTGTACAGATTTCAGAAAAGATTATCATATAATGTTTCTCCAACTAACCCAAAGGAAATTCAGCTATCAGACCATCCATTATTACTGCCAGACACTGATAAATTTCTCAACACAATCTTAGAAGTGATTATCTAAACTTATCTATGATCTATGTGTGTATGTGTGCACATATGTGTGTGTGATGTCAAGCACATGTAATAGAATATGCTATGTCATCCATACTCATATGGGTGAAACTAAAAAGACTTTTCATATACTGTGTCACTCTTTCTCTGTGCTACATAATTATGAAGTTGACTATTTGTCCTCACCTATATATTTGAATATGAAATTGGGAGTATATTGTGATTAGACCTTTCCCCACTCTCTACGGGATAGGTATGAATCCTCCTTAAAGTTCATAGATTCAAGAATCTCTGGGAGACAGACATAAGTTAGGTCATCCAATTTAGAGAGATTATTCCTTCGCAAACAGTCACAGTTTGGTCCTGAGAGCTCACACATCCTTGGCAACTTCTGGGAATGTGACAGTATCCTCTAAAGCCCCAAGAACACATGGTACATTCTACTGCATCTTCTTTCTATATAATTGGAAAAGGCCTTCTCCCTCTTTTGTTTAAGGCTGATCATTAAACTTCATTTGTTTTTCTTCTGGTGTACCACAAAGTACATTACCTGCACTTCTTTACCTTAGTAGTAGCTTCTTTGGTTCCTGGGCCAACAGCACATCTCCATCCTTCCTGTGGAAAGCCTGACATGCAGTCCTTCTGTAGCTGCCTTGTAGTTCCTGGAAATCATTCCACTCAGGGTCTTTCTCTACCTGCCAGCCAGAAGCTGAAAATTCAAAGTGGGCCACCAAGAACCTGGACAACGACAGAATCATTGGACACTAGAAGGACAAGAGGGCCAGCTTGATAGCTCAGGGGACTAAAACACCTGCTTAGGCAGAGTGCAGCACCAGGGTTTGATCCCTGGTCTGCCATGCCAGCCCCGCCAATGGGACGCGCTGAGCAATTGAGACTGGGTGTGGTGGCGGGCATCTGTAATCCCAGCACTTGGGAGGCTGAAAACAGAATTACTACGAGTCTGATCTATGTAATGAGACCCTGTAAATCCTGAAGACCATGACCTGAATACAGAAGGAAAAAAAAAAAAAAAAGACAGTGACCAGGTCCGTGAACAACTGAATGGAGGAAACATATTTAGGACCCAATACCAGAAATAGTAACATTTGATCTAATGATCTTTTTTTTTTTTCAGGGGTGGGGTGTTATTTTGTTTTTGTTTTTGTTGTTTTGTTTTTCAATGGCCACGGATCAGAAATGCATACTGGGTGATTTTTGGCTGTACTTCACACATCCCTTGCAACTTCTGGAATGTGGCAGCATCCTCAAAAGGCCCAAGAACACATGATACATTCTTCTGCATCACCACATTTTTCTTTGTCTTTCTTTTCTTCTTTTTCTTTTCTTTCTTCTTTTTTTTATAGAACTGGGGATTGAACTCAGGCCCTTGTGCTTGCCAGGGAAACACTTACTCTACTGAGCCATCTCCCTGGCCCCACCAAATTTATTCAATCATCTTTTCTTTACAAAAATAATGTACTGAAAAACTTACAAATGTAAATATTTTACAGTGCTATTCACAGTGATAATGATAAAATTAGAAGAGTCTAAAATGGTAAGCTTTATCTAAACATTAATTTACTTAAAAAACAAAAAAACAAAACCTTGTGCTCAATGTTCTACTTCAGCTGTCAGAACCTGGGCCAACACGGACAGGTCACTCCTCATCCCTTTGGTTCATCTCTTTAGCACATTGTCCAGGTTTCAGTAGCCGCATAGATGATCTCAGCTGTTTGTCCTCCATTGTGTTGGTATAGATAGTCTCTATTTTATTTCCTTTCTCACATGACCTAACTCTATTCTTCGTTAGTACAATTATTTGATTGGATTGTGTAACCACGAGGAAAGCTTCTGGTTTCTAAATATGACTAATTCTAATGATAGCTCCAGAGAATGTCAGAATTCCTTTGTGTGCAATGGGGTTTCCCCATGAAGAGTTCTAAGTGTGGCCTCCCTGGGCTTCCCTGAGACAGGAGCAACTAAGTCTCCATTTGCTCACTGAAGCAGTCCTTGGTTAGCAGGGAGTTTCAATGGTTAAGGGAGGGAGGTGACTTGAAAATGTAATTACCTTTCAATAGAAATAAAATTTTCATATTTAAAATTTCTGATAATGGGAAATCTCTGTGTTCCTCAGAATGGAAAACACTAACAGTGTCTTTTATAATTCAAAAGCTAATACATGTATTTTAAGAAGAATTTTTTAAAAATAAAAGAATAAAATAAGAAAAAATGATACAATGTATTTAGTTTAATCATAAAACCTGTATTTTACAAAATATGTACAGTGCATACATTTGCATGTATACTCATATACATATGTATTCTGATGAACTATATGTCTAAATGTATACTCATTAGTAAATGCTAATATATACATTTTATGTACATGGGTTACCTATAGTAATATGTGACTTTCTCTTTTTAATCTAATAACTGGAGAGAATATTTCTATCACTTGCTATTAATCTGAAATTTTTTTGCTAATTTTAAATACTGGATTTCAGAGGAATTATCATTTAACTATTTCTTCCATTTTATATTTTTAGATAGCTATATTTCATAGTTTCTACCTTACTATTAATGTCACAATAAACATCCTATTGTGCAACTTCTCCATAAGCAAATCTGTGGCCCAAAGAACACAATCAATTAAAATCTCCTTTATATAATATCATGGTAAAATAAGTTGAAGCATAATATTATGCCCTACCATCAAGATATATAACAACAGGGCCAGCCAATCCCCAGGCCTGCCATGCCGGCCCTGCCCCTAGGGTGCACTGAGATGGCAATTGAGACTGGGTGTGATGGCATGCCTATAATCTCAGCTTTTGGGGGGCTCTAAACAGGAGGAACACTAGGAGTCCAATCTAGTAGTGAGACCCTGAACACCCTGTAGACCTTTCCCTAAAATACAAAAAAAAAAACCCAAAACATAGATAGATAGATAGATAGATAGATAGATAGATAGATAGAGATAGATAGATAGATAGATAGATAGATAGATAGATAGATAGATAGATATCACAATTGGAAAATGGTTCTTATTGGCAGTGCATGTATATGTTATAGTGCTTTTGAGCTTATCTGAAAAGCCAAAACA
>NW_004524587.1:24247753-24253994 GCF_000260255.1 Octodon degus
ACACCACATGTAAAACTACTTTAATTCATGTTCACTTATTCTGGCTGAAACCCATCTCAGAAAAAAATCACTGTCATGCTTATAATGGAGTGATGAAACAGGTTCTTTCAAACATAGGTACAGGATTCTGGAATGACCTGGTATTTAGAATTTTTTTAGTAAAATAAAAACTTTTCAGAAACAAGGCTAGGAAAGTTATTTATTATACAAAAGCTTGAAGTCTAAGAGAAGGGCTTGGTGGGAGGTCAGAAGCATCTTCTTGCTCTTTTATATTAAACAGAATAGATGAGACTGAATTATTCTTGCTGTGTACATTGCCCACATGATGGAGTTATGTATTTATGAGAAATCAATAGTATTGAGAAGGGAAGTTAAATTAGAATGAAGTGCATGAGCAAAGGGCATGAAACCGAGCAACTAAAAATACAAATATGGTAATTATCAATATTAAAAAATTCTTGCAAACCATTTGCATTTATGCCAATTAAAATCAAAGAGAAAAAACAACAAGAAACCATTCTGAGGGTAGAGTTTATATCACCTAATTGACTATGAGAGAAGTTTTCATTCATTATTTCATTGGCGTTTCATCACATGTGTTCCTCTCTATCCAGGTCTTGCTTGTACATTATTCTGAAAATTTCTTTTTTACATGGGACATAGCTGGAGTAGGAATAAGAATTTTGTTCTCCTTGAAGCCTATGGAATATACTTGCGTCATCTTTATGTTACTTAATGAAGGCCTGAAAACTGAATGTCACCCTCTTACATATTGTATGTTCTCACTGATAATGGCTTAATTTGGTATGAATCAAATACTGGCCCAAACCGTTCTCACTTTGCAATAACAAGGTAGAGAATTTAAAAATTATCATATAGCATGCTGAATTATTCAATAAATAACCATGAATAATTAATGCCAAGGAGTACAACAAAAGCCATCACAGCTTGCTTTACTGAGAGTTTCCCTCAGAAGATAGGTGTTATTGATTTTCAAAAGAGAGCTTTGGAGTTGAGAGCCCAAAACCAGTAAGTGAAGCAATTTATAGAAGAAGGCTCTACATGAATAAATAATACTAGAATGAATGAGTCACCTCACTAAGACATACTTCATCATGGGGACACAAATAATGGTATATTGAATATACTTCTTCAAGTGTGTTGAGTGATCATGGAATTAAAATGAGCCTCCAATTTAAAAGGTATTGGAGATAAATTTTTACACCAGAGATAATGTCCCTGCTTACCTATCATCCATAAGTTGTTCTGCATTAGATACCTAAGGGAGAACAATTATCACAGGGGTGATAATTGGGTCTGCCTCAAGGATGTAATTCTGATTGTTCAGTTCCTTGGTAGTCTCAAAGATTCTTTATTCCTCATGGTAAAAAGGTTTGGAAGAGAAGGAGCATAGTAGATAAAACCCAGGACCTTTACTTAGCATTTAGCATCTATCATCTTATGTGAAAATCACCATCCACATCATTTTCCAAACTTATTTTGGCCCATAAAGCTTTCAAGATCCACTTTTAAAGGTGTAAGGTCTAAGAGCCCTTCTTAATGAAATTTTATGACAAAGAGACAAATAGCAAAGTATAATAATATGCCTGCACTTTTCAGCCCCATGAAAACTCTATTTCAGTCCATTAAGCTTCTAAAATGAAGAGATCTTCATGCAAAATCCAAGCCAAATTACAATCTCAATTTACAGAACAATTTAGTAATTGCAGTAACCAAAAACATGTGCAATTTATTTTATGTAGATGAATTTTGCAAGCCAAAGTTTAGAACTTTAATCTGTAAAATAACATGTACTAAATATTTTAGTGTTTGCTATTCTGTCTTAGCTACTTCATCCTGCATATCAGGATTAAAAGTAGTCATAGACAATTCATAATCAAGTGAACACAATCATGTTATTTATGGAAACTGAATAAATGGACAATTAATTTCATGTAATGTTCTTGTGTTATAAAATATTACTATTATTTTTAATTCTTTTCTATCTTCAAAAAAAGGTAAAACTATTCTTAGTCTCTGAACCATATAAAAAAGCAGCATATGTTGTTCTGGCCCTGCCTCCCAGGCACATTGGGCCAGCGATGGAGTCCAGGCATGTTGGCACATGCCTATAATCCCAGCACTAGGGAGGCACAAATCAGGAGGATCACTATGTGTTCTAGCTGTGTAGTGAGATCCTGCACACCACACACACACACACACACACACACACACACACACGCATAAAAATAACAGCAGGCAGAAGCTGGCTCACAAAGTAATTTGGTAACCTTGCTTTATAATATGCGTGTGTACACACATACACACACATACACACAAATTGCCATAAAAACCTTAAAAGGTGAGCGCTATTAGTATCCCCTCTCTGAAAACATAGATAATTGTATACAAGGATGTTAAATAATTTTCTCAGTTACAAAAAATAAATCCAACAAATAAATATGACCAATAAATAAGAGTATTTGAACTGGCTTAAAAGTTACATTCTTAAACACTCCTCTTCCAAGTCTACTGGGCCTCCTTCTTGTGATGTGCAGATAGTTCTAAATCCCTTTCAGCTTAAAATCCCCTGGGAATATTTTACATGTGCATGATGTTTTCTGATGCTTAACACTTATAAATGACTCACTCAAAATAAGAGCCAAGGCTTAATTTTCTTTTCTACACTATATATTTTTAACTGTTTGATTTATTTATTTTTTTTATTTGGTACAGGGTTGCACTATGCAGCTCAGATTTCTAATGATCTTCCTGTCTCAGCTTCCCCAGCATTAGTATTATAGGCATGAACCACCATGTCTGGTTTTTTGTGGCTGGCATGTCCAGAGTTCCTGCATACTATGTGGTACTAGGGATTGAACCCAGGTTCTTGCATTTGCCAGGAAGGCTCTTAGATTGCTGAGCCATCTCCCCAGCCTTATTTTTTTTTCTAAACGTGGCCTATACTTTGCCTTTTTTGATTGTCAGTTTCACCACTGCCTGAAATATCATGGGCACCCAAAAATATTTATTGAATTAAAAAATGTAAATACATGAGAAACTACATCAGCTACAGATGGGCCCAACAAGAAATTTATGTCATACCCTAGTTTTTTGCACTCACTGAAAACAAAAGTAATCTTAAGGAATAAAAAGAAAACCTTCCAAATATTCCTTCATTTTAACATCTGTGAAAATGCTGGAGATTAAGTAGTGTCCTCATACAGCCCATTATAGGTTTGGATATTTGATTCAACTAATTGTCCATTTCAGAGTCAATCATCATTTTTGAAGATTATATCCATTTCTTAGTAATAATATCAAACACAAGAAGTACAAATTCATTAAGAAAATTAAAGCCTCCATAGTTATACAATTTAAATGATATTCAAGTTTGCCTTTCCTTTGTCACAAACTGCAAATTGCCTCACTTATAGAACCAATTATTTCTCATTTCACTGACTGGTGCAAGAGTGTATGGAATTAATTATGCTAGCCATGCCATTGATGACAACCATAGAGTTGAGAACTGTGTTCCTGGTCTTTGGACTTTGATATTTCTAGTAAAACCAGGGCTACTGGGAATAAGAAAGCATTTAGTCAGACTGGTGAGCCTAACACCACAAAGAGAAAAAAGAAATAAGAGAAGGTAGAAAATTAATTTTTAACATCTCAAAAACTTACCCAGTATCTTCCAACCCTTTGTGATACTAGCCTAATTTTTGTACTTTTGATAGAAGCCCTTTTCATACAGTTCTGTACGCAGTTCAGATAGGGAACAGCTGGTCACCCCCCTCATTACAATTTCCCTCAAATATATGATGGCAGTAATTAAGTTACATTTCAGCTGTGTTCTCTAGACTCAATAATTCAGGATACTAAATTGTAACATAAAATTCTTATGAAATTACCTCATTGATAATTTTAGCCAACTAAATCATTAGCTACATTAAATATTGGACCTCCTCCCTTCTCCCTAAAAATGGGATATCTGCTCAGTAGAAGCTTTGCATCATATGTTTAGTGGCCCCAGATGTGAATTTGGAGTCAGATATTCTTTCTGTAAACATGGTTGACATGAATAGTGCCTTTTGAGTGGCAGACATTATGCTACATGCTGAGAATGCTGGAGAGGAAATGTAGAAACCAACCATGTTGCCACGAAGCTTACATTTTGGAGGAAGAGAAAGGAAAACTAAGTAAGATGACTGCACAGTGTGACAGAGGCTATTAATTATGAAATCAAGAGGCCAAGAAAAAGGAAGAAGAATGATGTAGGGGAAGGAAGGATTAACATTCTTGTTCTGCTACTTCCTCGCTTGGGTAATTTATCTAATTTTTCTAAAAGTCCATTTCCCCATCTGTTAAATTGGTAGAATAGTATTATCTGCTGTGTAGAATAAGTTTGTTAAATAATTGTAGAAGATAATTTTAAAAAGCACTTGGGGCAATGCTAAGGACTTTATTTAAAAAGTCATAACAATACTTCCTAACATTTCTTTTTTGTTGTTGTTGGGGTTTTTTTGGCAGAACAGAGATTGAACTCAGGCCCTTGTGCATGCCAGGGAAGTGCTTATTCTTCTGAGCCATCTTCCCGGCCCCTTCCCAACATTTCTAATCACTACCTTCAACACATTTATTTATTATCATTAGTTTCAACAGAAAGACCAAAGTTGGAGTAACCATTTGACCCAGGAGCCTCTGCCGCAACGGAAACTCAAAGCTATATATAATCATCAGAAAATTTAAACGAAAGTAATGATTGTTGCTATCAGTTATATTGGTAAATTGTTAGGCAAGTACATGTTGGATGGATCAAAATGTCATAAATGTAGTTTCCATTCATCTACTATACTACAGAAAAACATGCTAAAACCTTACTCTGTGCCTTATCAAGATATGCATGGCATCTGCTAGTAAGCAATTCACCTGTTGTGTATAAAGCTACCAAATATGAAAAATTAAAACAAAAATTAAGCCTATATTTAAAATAAATCATTTCTTTCGCTAAACTATAATTTTACTGTTGGTAAAATGTGCAGCTTAATCTGCACAATCTCTCAGAGGGGCCCTAAAATTATGGTCTTAATTCTGTAATTCTAGGCAATACACTACAAAATGAAACTAGCTATAGTGACATAGCTCTTTCCTGAATAATTTCTGAAGGTTATATTCATTGCCAGTACTAAAAGTTTAACTAGATCCCTATTTTCATATAACTGATTGATACTTTTTCCTTTTTCCTTCCTCAGCCATCACTCCAAAGCCAATGCTCATTTCTATTTGACAAAGTCAGAGTTAAGATATGATTTCCAACATTTATTGAGTATATAACATTGAGAAACTAAGACTAGGTTTCCTTATACATTAAGAAATGCTAGTAAGATATGTACATGAATGTACTATTTTATTAAAGAAATAAGGCAGCAATAAAAATATGCTTTTACTTATATTTTTTAATAAAGTAGGTAATCATTACTCCAAGCAACTTGTATCTATTCTTTAAATGTACAATGTGACCAGCAGTAGCTGTAATATAAATGTTATACAATTTAATTCTAATTTCTGTGACAAGAAGAGACTTGCAACATCATGAATAACAAGAATAGATGAACAGTGTCTACAACAATAATCATATCACTTTCCCAAGGTTTTTCCAGTAAAATATTGGCTAGAAAGTCTTCATTGGAAACAAAGTCAGAGCTCAACTCTTTCAAATTCACAAAATACAACAGAATAGGAAGCTCCTGGACCAATGGAATCTCAGCACAAAGCCAGAGCTGCAGAGGCAGAAATATTTCAACAAGTTGGAACAATGACGCCCTGCCTAGAACATGTTCATAGCTCTACAGGGAATGTAGTAGTGATAGTGTAAGCATTCCCAGACAGAATTATTTAAGGCTCTACATTTTAACAGTGAGAGCATAAAGGCATTAAAGTGCATTAATTATGTATCTTCACATTTTAGATCCATTATGGTTTATCATCTCAAAATAAAATGTTAAAATTGCCTACTCTCTAAGTATAAATTAGTAACACGGGTGAAAGGGGTTCCAGAATAT
This sequence comes from Octodon degus, assembly GCF_000260255.1. NCBI lineage: Eukaryota > Metazoa > Chordata > Mammalia > Rodentia > Octodontidae > Octodon > Octodon degus. Next base: position 24,253,816 of record NW_004524587.1, read on the forward strand.
CAGCATAGACACACGCTGACTGAACTTGAAAGCTCATCTGGACCTTTTTTGTCTCCAGTTGCTCTAAAAATGAATGGGACAAAAAGCAACAGAACTAGTCAACACAAAATACAGTTTCGGCCTTCCAACAATTCCTAAATGAGAAGTTTACTACGGCACAAGCAAGGCTTTAATGGTAG
>NW_004524587.1:24255219-24256405 GCF_000260255.1 Octodon degus
TTCCATATGCATTGAAAATCTTCTGAATTTCAGTCCCTTACCTTGCTTTCCACTGTCTTGCTCCTTCAGAGGTTCAGAACTGATCAATAATAGTTCATCAATTTATTTATAAGCTCAGATCAGGTGAGACACTATAAAGCCACATAAAAAAGAAAGAGAATATCTAAAAAGAAGGAATATAGTTTTCTTTCATAACTCTGAGACAGCTTAGTAACTGTCAAAGCAGTTAACTTTGCAAAAGTATATAAATGTAGAAAATTAACATCATAAACAAATTTGGGACTCTCACTTTAGGCAACATTAGCTATGCTATCAGATGACCCCATGACACAGCACCTCAAGGTACTGAATAATGTATTTCTAAAACTCTTTTGGTTAATATAAAGTCCCTTGAATCCACAAACAAAACAGAAGCAGAAATCCAGAGGGGTAAGCCAAGCTTTTAATAATCATGTCAAGGGCATAAGAGGCATTCCCCAAATCCAAATAACCTGAGAGGGAATCATAAATTCCCCACATAATGCTGAGCTTCTCATGGTGTTAAACCTTCTGTGTAACTGTAAACTAGGAAAAAAAAATTACCCCTCAAGGAAACCTAGGAAGAAAATTATCTAAGTACAGGGCAAAAACAAAGAGAAAGTATCAGAGAGAATGTATCATCATCCACTGGCTATTATTTGCCCTCAGATGCAAATTCAAGTTAGAGATTTATCAGTACGCATTTGTCTTACATATTGATCACATCCATCATAGAGAATTTATTCGCCCTTGTATATACTATATTTCAAGTCTCCTTTTTTCATTCCCCTCCTGGCCCTTCAAGCTTTTCTCCCTGTCCATCTACACAAGCTTTGTTTCCATTTCTTTCCCTACCTTCTCTCTCCCCTTCTTTCCCTTCCTCTTCACCTCTCCCTTGTCCACCTTCCCACTTGAGCCTGTTCTTCCTGATTTCCAATATTTAGCCTCTATTATCCTCCTTATTTACCTTTAGGTTTTGCACACAAGAGAAACAATGCAATATTTAAACTTGTGCACCTGATTAATTTTCTTATGATTATGGTCACCAGGTACATCCATTTTCCTACAAATAACTCACTTATCCTTTATGGCAGAGTAGTGCTCCGCTGTATATGAATACCATGTTCTCTTTATCCACTCATCTTTTGATGGGCATATAGGCTGTTTC
>NW_004524587.1:24257863-24259045 GCF_000260255.1 Octodon degus
TACCAGGGATTGAACTTTGAACCATATGCTACTGAGCTATATGCCCAGGATCCCCAGAACCATTATTAAAAAGGCTTTCTTCCAGTCATGGTCATTGGTCCTTTTGTCAAAGAAAAGGCAGATGAGTATGCTTGGAATTGCTTCTGAACCTTCTATTCTGTTCCACTGACACTCAAGCCCTTTCAAACTTTTTTTTTTTTTTGTACATTTTGTTTCTTGTTGGAGTTGTGATGATTTTTTTCATAGTAGTTTTGTAATATAACTTCTACTCAGAGATGATGATGCCCCTGCCTTGCTCTTGTTTCTCAGAGCTGCTTTTGTTATTGTAGGTCTCTCTTCTGCTTCCATATAAATTTTAGGATTATTTTCTGTAGTTCTCTGAGGTATGCTACTGATATTTTGATGGGAAATGAATTGAATCTGCATGACAGTTTTGAAAGTAATGCCATTTTCATTATAATCATTCTGCCTATCCAAAAATAAGGGACACCTTTCCATTTAGTAATATTCTCTCTGAACTTCTTTTTCAGAGTACTGTTATTTCTTCTAATACTCTGAAGAAGATGGCAACATTTTTGTTTTTGGGAAGGTGACCCTACAGTTATGTTCATCACCTAGCATAAAATTCATGAACAGAAACAAAATTTTGTCAGACACTTCTGTTTGCAAACCAAATTGTTTGTGAACAGAAAACATTCATGAGCTGAGGTAGAACTGTACTAAGTTCATTTGTTTAGAGGTTTGGTTCAACTCTGACAATTCTTTGTTGGTTTTGTATCTAATTGATCTGCCTATTTGTGGTCATAGGGTATTGAGTTTCCCCATTAAAAATGTACTAATTTTTATCTTACTCTTCCATATCCATTATTATTTGTTGCATATAATTGAGTGAACATGTATTTGATGCTCAAATACACTATTATTATTACTATTATTATTATCTCTTCCTCTTAGATTGTCTTCTTAACAAGTATTCAATGATATTTGTATCTTCTCATTAGCCTTGAGTTAAAATGCACTTTGTTAACAAATAGTATACCTACCTTTGCTTTTTTTCTGTGTGCTTTTAATATTGTTTTCCATCTTTTGAACTTTCAGTCTATGAATTTATTTTTTAGTTAACTGCTTTTCTTGTATGCAGAATATTGTTGGATCTTGTTTTCTGATTCATTCTGACAATCT
>NW_004524587.1:24267200-24269931 GCF_000260255.1 Octodon degus
TTAAAAAAATAAAAATAAATAAAAATAAATGCATCATTATAATTTACAACTTGATTCTGCATTTCTATAGAAATAGTACAATTAAAGCTTAAATTAAAAGAAACAGGAAAAGTTTTATACACTGATGAAAACAATATGAATATCTCTCAATAATTGATAACCTAATGACAAGAAATTAAATGATTATTCATTACCCAATGAAATAATCAAGAACTAATAAAACTGATGATAATAATAAAATGCTAATAGAATATATGTAATAGATCTAGTGGGTATGTTTGAAGTACAGTGGATAATAATTACAGAAGATATATTAAAACATAAGTAGAATTTTTTTTGAAATACTCATTATCACTACTGTGACAAAATCAGCATGGCACTGGCATAGAGACAGTCCTCAGGATCAATGGAATAGATTGGAAGATTCAGACACAACTGCAAACACACTTAGCCACCTTATCGTTGATAAAGGGGCCAAACATGCTCACTAGAAGAAAGATAGCCTCTTTAATAAATGGTGCTGGAAAAATTGGCTTTCCACATGCCAAAGCCTACAACTAGAAATAGGCCTATCACCATACAGAAATCTATAGCCAAAAAATGGATCAAAGATTTAAATATTAAAACAGAAACACTAAATCTTCTGGAGGAAAATGTAGGTAGAAATCTTAGAAATATAGAGGCTGGTAGAGAGTTCATGAACAAAAAATCAAACTGCATGGGAAACACTTAAAAGAATGAACAACTGGGATCTCATATTTCTGAAAAATTTCTATACTTCAAAGCAAATCTCCAACAGAGTAAAAAGAAAACCACAAAGAGAAAAAATTACAACAAACTGTCCTTCCAATAAAGGCTTTCTATCTAGAACATACAAAGAATTTTTTAAAAATTGGCCCCCCAAATTCAAAGACCCAATCCAAAAATGAGTATCTGAGGTGAACATACACTTCTCAGAGGAAGAAATACATATGGCAAGTAAATATATTAAAAAATGTTCAATATCATTAGTGATAGAGAAATCCAAATTAAAACAACACTGAGATTCCATCTCACCTCAGAAAGAGTGGCTAACATCAAGAAGTCAGCCAATAACAAATGCTGGAGAGGCTGTAGAGAAAAAGGAACCCTTCTGCACTGTTGGTAGGAGTGCAGACTGGTACAACAATTATAGAAATCCATCTGGAGATGACTTAAGTAGCTAGGATTGGAGATGCCATTCAAGCCAGCTATTCCCTTCCTGGATATTTTTCCAGAAGGACTGAAAACTTCATACCACAGCAATATATGTGTACCCATGTTTATGGAAACACAATTGTCATAGTTTGATACTGAAAACAACCCAGATGACCATCAACTGAAGAATGAATAAGGAAGATGTGATAATTTTACACAATGGAGTATTATTCAGCTATAAAACAGGATAAATTGGAGTCTGTTGATAACTGGATGCAACTAGAGAACATACTTTTAAGTGAAATAAATCAGACCTACATGTGCAAACATCATATTGTCTCCTTAGTGTTAGAACCAGAAAGAGAAAAATGGCATCTGAAGGGTGCAATAGATACTGGGAAAAGAGAATGAACTTATTCAAAAGGAATGATTTACTGAGTTGAGGAGGACAGAAGAGGGAGTGAAGCAAAAGACATTTATCTATGTATGTAAGCAGGATGGTTTGGACAACTGTGCTGTGCATTTCTTCTATTCTATGGAAAGGAGAAGATAATAATTTGTTTTTTCTCATTTTTTCAATTCTTTGAACTTTTTCTCTTCTTAAATTTTTATACATTTTTTTCTTTTCCTTCTTCCAATTTTACAAGCATATGTCTGATATTATGAATAACTTGTTGGAAGAAAACACTATGTATTACAACATATACTTCAAAATTCATATTGCTTTTTTAAGTGAAATTCTGCATCACTTGTAATATTTTGTGTTTTAATTCTCATTTGTACTTTTTTGAAACAGGAAAAAATAAAAATAAAAGTAAAATATTCGTCATCAAATTAAATGTCTCATTATAGTTTAAAATTTTTGTAACATGAGCCTTCAGTTTAGATAACAGAAGTAGTACATTAGAGCCAAAAATATTATTCTTGCACATAGAGAGATATAATGAATTAATTTTCTATTTTCATGGAAATTTTAAAACTTTATAATTTATTACTAATTTCTAAATTACAAATGGGCCAAATAGGAATAAAACAAATGATAAAAATTAATGTATTTCTAAATTTAGGATAGAATGAGAATGAAAATATAAAAGTATAATATATTGATAAAGGAAATTGATAGACAATAAGAGGCTAAAACCTCAATTCCAACTTGAGAATTATAAATCATGAGCAGAAATTGATGTAATACATATATAATTTTTTTAAATGTGAGAAATATACAACTGAATAAAATAGACATTTCTATCATATTAACTGTATTGAGGTAGCACCTATTAAAAACAATTAAAATTGGATTAAATTTCAATATATTGATGCTTATCAGCATTAAAATTGAGAAAGGTAATTATTAAACTGATTCATTTAAGTAAAAATATGTATGTTAAGTATAGTTCTAGAAAGATGATTTTAAAAATTATCTAAAACTTTCCTCAGGTCAAATAGCTCAGCGGAGTAAAGTGCGTGCAAGCAGGTGCAGAGATGGGGGTTCGATCTCTGGGCCAGCTGTGCCAGCCCCACCCCTGAGGCATGCTGAGATGGCAATGGAGACTGG
>NW_004524587.1:24270552-24271706 GCF_000260255.1 Octodon degus
AATATGCAATGTATTAATCATTGAAACTTTCCTATTAATTGGTTTTGAAACTGTCTCATTGCTATTTGTTTCTCAATAAAATTAACAAAAAAAAGTTTAAAAACTAAAACTTGCCTCATTTTGTTATATATTCACTTTAGTATGTTTTTTTAAAAAAGAAAGCACTGATGGCTAAGAAAGAAATATATAAGAAAGCACATATAAAGAGGTTTAAAATTTTTTAAATGAAAAATAAACAGAATACTACTATATTATAGGTTTAAAGAATATTATGATCAACTTCCTAGCAATTACTCTGAAAAGAAAACTTTGAAAACTCAGTTTCAAATAAAGAAAATAAGTACATAGCTCAAAAATATCCTTTAAAAATACAGAAATCAAATCAATACTATAACTATATGAATAATGCCTCAGAAATTTTTCCAGATAAGTTCCACCTAAATTCATGAAACGGATCATTACAGTCATGAATAAATACTCCATGAATACAGAAAGAAAACACACACACAGTGGACTTCTCTATTAATTTGAAACTGAGTTTCAAATGTTTTTGCAAACCCTGGTACCAAAATCTGACAGATACATCACAAGAAATAAAAACTACAAGCCAATCTCATTCACTACTATTAATCTTACAATTTTCAAACAAATATTAGCAAATTAAATGTATCAATACAAAATTTATTCATAATAATTATACACTTAGTTCTCACTGGATTAATCCTATAAATACGTTTGGCTTAGCATTACAAGCCAGACATATATAATTCAGGACCTCAACTTAAAGGAGATTTTAAAAGAAGGCTTACCTTCAACAGAAGCCCAAACATGGCGCTTCATAAAGTCAACCCAGACTAAATTCCCACCTTCCTTTTATACTGAAATTAAAGTCTCTCCTCTTCTGACTAAATGGAGTCTAAACTGAAGATGATTAAAGTCTCCTGAATGCCTTCTTATGTTTCTGTATTCAGCATTCAATAGTCCTTTAAAATCATCAAAAGTTCTCACGCAAACACCAGAACACAGGGACACCTATTTAAGGCACTGGCTCAGTGATAGAAGTTTCAGATGCCCATAATCTTTTACACCACAAACTAAACACAACCCAGCACCATCAAAAAGGTAGACCATTCCTGTTTGAATGAAAATAATAA
>NW_004524587.1:24273041-24273959 GCF_000260255.1 Octodon degus
CACATCCCATGTACTTCTGCTGGCTCCCTGGATCATCTCCAAGACAAATCACTTGTGCACATTTCCTTATCTCAGGTTTTAATTCTGGGGCAACCCAGCCTCAGATATTCTTTTCTTTCTATATTTCTGTTTAAAGAAACAGGTTTTTGAAATCTAAGTAGAGTTGTTCAGTAACATTCATTTAACAGGAATTAGAATTTATACAAACTTCTTAAGATCTTAAGGGGATTTTGGACCATTCAGAAACAAGCTGGCTATTATCGCGCTGTGCTTTTACCACAGCTTAGACTAGTCTGGGCAAAGCAACTTTTGCTTTCCAATTTGTAGGAAGAGTTAGTAGACATTAATGATTGACGGGGCAAGGTATGTGCACATGAATACAAGAGTTTACTCCAAGGGCCAGCCAAAAAGCTCAGTGGATAGCCAGAAGTTCGATTCCCAGACCTGCCATGCTGGCATCACCCCCAGGGTGTGCTTAGATGGCAATTGAGACTGGGTGTGGTGGTGCACGCCTGTGATCACAGCTCTGAGAGGCCGTAAACAGGTGGATCACTATGAGTCCAATCTAGTAATGAGACCCTGAACACCCTGTAGACCCTTCCATAAAATAAAAAAAAAGAGAGACTACTCCAAAAGGTCAACTGGAGACTGACACCCCATTAAAGATGAGTGTGATAAAATGCATTATACATGGTATGTGTATCAGCTCTAAAACAAAGACAATGGACAGCCATATAATACTCCAATTCAGCTAAGATAGAGCCACTTATTGTTAAATATAAATATAATGGTTTGTTTTCTCATTTGTTCCATACACAGAACTTATATGTTAAAGTTAAAACCACAGTCTCTTTACAAAGTTCTAGATTCAAGAGATGTTATTTATACACCATGAAATAATACCATAGTCATTTCTAT
>NW_004524587.1:24274080-24275714 GCF_000260255.1 Octodon degus
TCTCTCTTTCTCACATTCTCTCCTCTCCTTCCCCCATTGTGACCCTGTTTTCCTTCTCTTCTCATTCTCCTTTCTGTACTCTTACTTTCTCTTTACCATCTTTTTTATTGTCTTTCTTTTAGTTCTCACTATAATTTTTGCTAAGTTTTACTCTTATCAAAATTATTATGCTGCTTTAGATGCTCAGCCCTCATTGTTGCTTCCTACAGCAAATATCATCTCAACAGAAAGATTCATGCAATGCTAATGGGGCTTAATGATTCGAAAGTTCCTTTCCTGACCAAATGCAGAGCTCCTTGTGTGTGTCCTCAGTGACACAATCAGGTTTTGCTGGACTGTGAGATGGCCCTATGACTGTTTGATCTCTGGAGTCTCTTCATTCTTGGAAATAGATCGAAAGCAATGCCTATTATATAAAATAATATTGATATGAATGTCATTGAATTCTCCCCATGAAAGAAACAAATATTTTGCCCTTGTATGCTTTACTCATCAGCTCTGCTGATTTTCTAAAACTCCAAAGGCCTTTTGTCTACTTTATGTTGTCACGTACTAGCTAAACAGCATGTCAGTAGGTGTCCTCTATGTGCCACAATTTCCTCATCTTAAAAGTCATGAATAATAATAGTAATTACTTCAACAAGCTATAAAACAGTGAACTAAAAAAAACATTTGCAGAGTTCCTGCCATATAATATGCACTCAATAAATGGTAGAAATTGTTCCATTAAAATTACTATGGATAAGGAAGAAAAAGTTTAAATTATGTTCATTTCAGAAGACTGACCTACATTAAATAGGTTTCAAGAATAATTTCCAATAAGATGATTGGGATACAAAGTAGGTATTTTGAGAAACAAACTCAGGTCTCCAGATATTTCACCCATAAAGAAAGGTGCATTCTTTAATATTTTGGTTAAGAGATGTTTAATGGCTCATATGTACATAAGATTTTAGGGGGCACTGTTTGAGTCACACGGTTCTCTGCCTCCAATCTCCCTCCTTCCTAAGTTTTGAAGCCCTTCAATGCCTAGATTTTCTCACTTACAATCTTTCCCACCTCCTAGTAAATGTACCCTGAGTTCACACAGAACATGGAAAGTTACTAACATTCCTTTTTAATAAATGTATTATTGCCCTTTTACAAATATTCCTACCTTGGCTTATTGGGGTGACTCTGTACAAAAATATTCAGAAAAGAATGGCAGTCTATCATTATAAAACTTAGAGAAGTCATCTTGAAGTGATCTTCCTACCACCATCCATCTTTGTATCATTAGCAGTCCTGATATTTGTGCTGATATTATAAATGAGATTTCCTCTTAATTCACTTCTACAATTTACCTTCTCACAAAGCCACTACAGCAGCGCCTGCTTCCATTTGTGTCCCCTACAAAGGGCCATTAGTAAAAGAGCAAATTCTTTTGCTGCCCTGTCTAAAATCCTCCAATAACTCTTGAAGACTGAGATCAAACACCTGATATATGACAGCATAGCTCATTCCATCTTTGGTGCTTCTGCTTCTCTCTCTCTGTCCTTATCACATACTGATCTCCTGTGACTCGGTGGCTCTCCTGCCTGGACTGTGGCTCGGGGCTGCCTGGACTCTCCAAACTCTTCATTCACTCTAAGATG
>NW_004524587.1:24276184-24281033 GCF_000260255.1 Octodon degus
TATGTCACATTTTTGAGATTCTAACTTAGCTCTATCATGCTTATAAAGTGAGTCTACATAGGAAAATTCTAAGGAAAATAAAAGAGGGAGCAAGTATTCATAAGCATATTCATAAATCACTTGCATTCCCTTATTATTAATGTGATCACTTATAAAAGCATGAAAAAGAGATTTTAATGTAGCTTCCGAAGAAAATTTATTCTATCAATTAAGGACACTTGAAAGCAAACACTAATGAGATGTTGTGAAGGCTGGGGTTGTAAAGGCCACTTAAAGAAAACATTTTTTATGGACTTATAACTCTTCAGAGCCAGCGCTGACTGAGGCAGCTCTCAGAAGCTCTTATTCTTTCCCATAAGTCAGAGAGTGATGCTTCTCTGTCAAGGAGAGTACCAAAAGGGCATTTTTGGTCCCCCTGAATTTGATGGGAAGTTAACACAGATTGACGATAGGTCATCTGAAAATGCTTGTCTCTTTTATTTTCAATTTTTCTAGGTGGAAATTGCCCATATTTTGTGTTCTTGGTTCATATTCCATTGCATTTTGAGTGGCTGGCAAAATCTTCAAAACAGTTAACATTCAACAAATGTGGAACCATTTCACCATTTTTAAAGATTTTATCATGTAAACGTATTAGCAGTATCAGCTCTAAAGCTGTTGTTAGAAATCGAGTTAGTATATGTAGAAATTCAATTACGTCAGGGAATAACTGTATATTACAGTTCACAGCTGTGGCTAGAATCTGTTCTTATAAATAGGATCACAATTCAAATATTTATACCAAAGAAATATACCTGTTCTTTTAATCATAAAGGCATCTGGTCTACAACTCAGAAAAAGTATATACTTATAAGAAGCCATTCTTTTGTCTTTTTATTGTCATCGCTTTGAATATTACCATTTTTGAAAGAAGTATATAGACACAGCATATTTATTTTTCCTTAAAAAGAAACTTGAAAACAAGTGAAATAAAATTAAAAAGAAATCCCTAATTGAGTTTCTCCCACAGAAAACCCGTATTACTTAGATTAAAATACCTTTATGAAAATTCCAAAATCCAGGTAAAAAGTTGCCATAATCCAGAATGGAAAAAACTCAAGAGGAAATACATTGAAACAGGCTTTGGTGAAAATAGGTTCACTTTAGTCAAGTTAGCCCTTTTCACAAACTGCAGGACTAGAAGAAAAAGCCTCAGCAAGTGATATTGCCCTTGGAGGCAAGCAGTGTGGGAGGTACCAATATTCCAAGCTTTTGGGGTCTGCCCCAGAGACTAGTTTGTTAGGTGCCAACATACTCAGGCTCTGGTAGCCAGTACAGTTAGGAAAGTCAGGAAGTATGCTGCTGTAGAATCAGACAGAGAAAGAAACTGTGATCTTAAGAAAGAGCACTCTATCATAATTAAAAAATTTCATGCAGCATCCCAGGAGAAATCACATCACTTCCCTACCCCTCTGTTATGGTTTGTGTGTATTTCTCCCCTCAAAGCCTCATGCAGTCATTGACATAGTTAGTTCTACAGTTTGATTAATTCATGCTCTAAGGCTGGGATTAGGGGTCGGAGTACTGCTGGGATTATGAGTGTGAGTGCTACATGCTGCCTTGGGCAGAAAGCCTGAATGTAACATAAGAGAGACATACTTGCTCTCTGTAGCTATTGTTGCTGCTACTCTGCCCTTTTGCTCTTGCTGTTTTGCTGCCTTCCACCATCATGAACTGCTGCCTTCTGCCATGTGCCAGTCTGCTTTAAAGCCAGCCAAGTATAGACTGAAACCTCCAGTAACCGTAAGCTAAATAAACGTTTCTTCCTTCATCTTGAGTGTTGGATATTTGTCCCAGCAATGACAGAAGAGTAACTGAGACACTTCCCAAAGAGATAGGCTCCAGGATGCCTAACTAGGTGGATTGATGCGAATCTTCCCTTGTACGAAGACAATCCATAGTTGGGCATGGAAACACCTGCCGGTAATCTTGGCACTCTGGGAGACGGAGGTAGGAGGATCATGAGTTTGAGTCCAGCCTGGGCAACTCAGTGACTTAACAAGAAATAAAAAATAAAAAACACTCCTGTTTTGGAAATGTTTTTCAAATTGATATTAATAGTTACTATAATTATTAATATGGCTATTTAGGTCTAATTTTGTATTATTTTTATTTATTACTTGGGCTCCTCTTTTGTACTGTTTTGGTCACAGTAGCTATCATGACTTGCTTTCCTGACACCTTTAGCATTGTTTCATTATTTCCAGAATTCCACGTTAATTCATCTGTTAGATTTTTAGATCTGTGAATATCTTTAAACAGTTGCTCAAGAGATCATCATACACATCTTCAGCTTTCCAAAGACTTTTTAAGATATTGTACTAATTCCTGTAAAATATTCAAAGTATATTTCATGTATATTTCATGACTCTATAGAATATTTCATTTTGTGTAAAATGTTAAACACTTGCAAACCATATGGGTGCATTTATCTTCCTCCTTTGCGCACTAGTTCACATATGCATTATATCTACATATTTACAAGCCTGTAATAATTAAATTATTGTTTTAAGTAATCATATATAATATTTTGAAACTAAGAAAAATATTATTTATTTTTACCTGTACTTAGCATTTCTGGTGTTCTATTATTTCCAGAAGATCTGAATTGCATCTGATATGTTTCCTTTCGATCTAAGAAACTTTTTAACATTTCTTTGAGAATGGTTTTGCGGGTAGCAAATTCTTAGTTTTGTATTATCTAAAAATGTCTTTATTTCACATTTATTCTTCAGGGAGTGGTTTAATTTATTTTTACTTTCAACACTTTAAAATGTAGTCTTCTGGCCTCCACAGTCTCTGATGAATTATTCAAATTATTTTTTTTTCCTTTTATAAAATAGTTTATTTTTGTCAGGCAGCTTTTAAGGTGTTCTACTTTATCTTTGATTTAGCAGGCTGCCTATGGACTCCCTAAATGAGAGGTTTATTCCCCTATAATTTGTTCAAGTGAAATGCATTGAACTCCTTCGGTCTCTGTTTATATTTACTTCTAAATTTGCAAATATTTTGATCATGTTTTCCTTTTGCTAAAATAACCTTGCTACCATTGTACTTGTTATTTAAATCAATGATAAATCTCAAAATTTGGTAGCCTATCTCCTGTCTTTATACTTTCTCAACTCTGGGTCAGAAAAGTTGATTACCACATCCAGATCTTTTATTTCCTTTATTTCCATGTTTCAAAGAATTTGAAACACATTTTCCTTGAATTCTTTGTGCCTGGTAGTAGTAACTCTTTTTATTTTTAAACTTCTGAGGGTTTTCTTTCCCTTAGGTATTGAAAGAGCAGTGAGGACATTGTTTCCTTCTTCCATTTAGCAATACCTCTCTGTGATACACCTCATGGAAGAAACCTAAGCACAAAATATATCTGAAATCTATATAAAAAGATTCCTAAAATGTCTGTAACTGTATGTTTGTATGGAGTAAAGTTTACAAAGAATATGCATTTCCTGAGGACAAAAACTAAGAGCGTAATATGAAAGACGTTAGCTTTTAACTTTGTTCTACTTTCACTCCTGATTTATTTCCATGGGCAGGTATTCTGTTCCTAATAAAAATAGAAACTAAGACTATCTTTACTCCAAGGAAAGAGCACCAGGAGCTCTAACCTCCTGAGTAGGTCCTGACTAATTAGTTTACCTAACCTCTAAGCAGGGAAAGGTAAAATGGTAGCTAAATACCAACCAGTCCACAAGCTTCAAACAATGCTTGTCAGTGGGAAATGAGATTTCTAACATTGACAAACCAGAACTCTTATTTTTTAGTTTTTAGAAAGCATTAGGTACTAAGAAATGTGAAGAGCCTCTGTATATTTTCAAGTGACTTATGATTCCCAACTAAGAGGAGCGACGTTAAAGACTGTATCTGTGGGTTTCTAACACTTCTTAAGTAGTGTACTCTTTATAAGCCAGAAGTCTTTATCTGTCACCTGTTTTCTGTTATACAAGAAAGCCAAAGTACTTTATGTTCATCAAAAATCAAGTAACTATTAAAATTACCAAAATTAGGTACCACTGATGCTGCCTTGAGATCAAAATGATAATAATAAAGTCTAGGCCTCTTAGAGACTTGCTGCCTACAACCACTCGAAACACAATGATTCCTTTCTAAATTCTTTTTAGTTTCAACTAGACTCCAGTTCTAGACTCAACTCCCAGTTCTATTATATACCAGAACAGCTAGAGGATAAATTAATTAAAGTGTCTATGTCTTGGTATCTTTATCCATAAAAAGCAAAAATATAGAAATCACTTGAGATCTTTGTAGTGAGAATAAAATTGTACAGTTCACATAGCTACTATCATAGAATAAAATAATCAGGTTAATAATATTAGTATTAATTTTAGAAATTCTTTCTTATGAGACAAATTATCTAAGTCTTTTTTATGTTTCAATTTTTTTTCAAATTACCTAAATCATAGACATATTTTATCATACATTTTATCAAAAGGCTGGAATAGACCTGGTTAGTAAGTTGGTCTCATTTTCAGTTTGTTGATTCTGCTTCTACCTCATTTATTGTAGCAGGTAAAACATGAGGTAACTTGTGTACCATGTGCCCTCTTTGGGACAGCTGAAATTCTTGTTGGTCCTTAATGTTGACACTGGTATTGAGAGCGATGATACTCTCATTTTCATTTATTAGCAAAATGCATAATACTTTTGGGTCCCACACCTCTGAGGCAAGCCAAATTGCAGGATTTTGTTCCACTGTCCATATGAGTAAAATCCTGGTTGCCAAGTCGTAAAACATAAAAGCAGAGACATCATACCAATCACTGAATATTATGGAGAAAGAAATTAT
>NW_004524587.1:24281193-24303561 GCF_000260255.1 Octodon degus
TTATTGTACTGGTACATTTTACAAGTATCATCCTATTTCATCTTCATAATAATGTTTTAGATACAAATTATAGGTGCTGTAGAGATAGCTGGGTGATTTAAGTGCCTGCCTGGCAAATACAAGGACCTGGGTTCGATTCCCATATCTCATGCTATGTGGACCACTGAGAATGAGTGTGGTGGTGCATGCTTGTATTCCCAGTGCTGGAAAGGCTGAGTCAGGAGGAGCACTACAAGTTGGAGCTGCATAGTGAGATCCTGTACCAGACAGATCCATAGATGGATAGATAGACAGATAGATAGGTAGAATATTTTTTTAAAAAAATTTTACCCCAAAGCCATACATTTGTATGTACAACATGGTTAAAGCAATGATCCTGAGAATCTTCAGCAGGTTTTTGAAATTAGCAGCTAATTAATAGGATTCTCACCCTGACTAACTATATATGCTGATACCTGTGTACTAAGCAACTACACTGAAGATAGCAATGTGTAATAGTACGGTCATGCTCGGAATGCCTAACATTCTGCTTTTCTAAATATGTACTTCTTGTCATGCCATACCAATTACTGCCATACTGTCTCTCAAGTAAATGTTTGTTTTTAAAAAAAGGACAATAAATGAAAACAAAAGACAAGAAAAAAATGTCATAGGACTGTCCTGCTACAATGCTGTATATGGTTAGATTTCTCAATTACTGTGCAAAAATATATAATTGTTTATTCCTAAGTTTTAAACAGTTTTTATGGTTTTTTTTCTTTTTTTCACATTCTGTAGGGATTTAAAGGTTAATATATCAGTACTTGATGGAAAATACCTGTTCCATGTTATGTCTAAGATGTTTGATATTCAGACAGATAGTGAGGTTAAGCTCAACTACCAGTTATAGGGTAATAATATCATTAAGCTTCATGTCTGGAGGGTTAACAACTTAAGTTTGCAGACCAAAAATTAGAGAAAAACAAGGGCTGCAAGGACAGCCAACATTTTGACTCTAGCCTTTCAAGGTCAGTGAGGACTCAGGACGCACTGCATGTACTGCAACATCCTGTAACTCAGTTGTGTCACAAATTTTCTGATCAAGGAGATTATGGGGTCACAGAGGAAAGTGATCGATGACGTGGAGTGTGCCTAAGGAGAATCATATGGAGAGAAAACATTCTCACAGGCTTTCATGGGAAACACACTAGCCAAGCAATGGCCATGACTCATCCACATGGCTGACACTGACAAAGGACATACAAACTGCGGTATAGGGTTTCAGGGTAAATTCTGAGGGGATTTGACTGACCTTGGCAGATACAAAAGTTACATTTGTCATTATATAGGTCTTGCTTTATCTTGGTCTTAACCATCCAGCAGAAAAATATAAAAATGAGGTATGAAAAGTAAAGCCATATTAATATACTGAGCTATAAAAGGCTCAAGTCAACAACTTCTGACATTGCCAGTCCTACAGATAACCCATTACTATTATGTACTATTGGACTATATTGGATTATTTTGGTAATAATAATATAGTATCATATTATTATAATATAATAGAGTTTGGACAGGATATCATGTCTGCATCTTGTACTATGAATAACCTCTATGAAGACAACAATGTGCAATGGATTAATTGTTGAAACTGTCCTACTAATTGGTTTTGAAACTTTCTCATTGCTATTTGTTTCTCAATAAAATTCATTTTAAAATAAAAAATAAAGTATTGATTACCTTAAATGTCAAAAAAATTATAATCCCTATCATAAGGGAGAGGCAACTAATATTGACAGGAGTTATACTCACTGCCACACAGATGATTCAACCCCCATTTATACCATGGTCCTATTTTTTTTATTCATTTGCAGATGTGCATAGAAAGATATGTCTCATTTTAGACAGGTCCTTGATCACATCCAGAGCAATGTGTGAGGTAAGATATTCCTTTGACCTCCTTTGGTTAAAGTCATCACCATTTTGGATGACTCATTCATTTTCACTGGGTATTTGTGTCAATCAACAAATTGTCATTGCATACTGTGAAAAAATAGAGGTATTTACTGATTAGCTTAGTATTCTCAATGCTCAAAATATAACCATAACTAAAAGAACATTAACTAGACTATTTGTAAAAAAATTATAATAATCTAGAAATATGATTGTAGAAGCAGATGCCACAAAGCTAATGATTAGCAGTGCCTTTGCTTAGCAGCAATTATTATTTTTTCTCTCTGGAAGAGTGCTGATTAGCCAAAGACACTCTAAGTCTGGCTCCAGCACCGAAGGCTGGGTGCTCAGCCAAGCTACATGGCTACTCTGTAAGTTGCAATACGTCCCACAGACCAGAGTCCTAGCCTGCAGGCAGCACTATATCACATCGTCCAGCCTGTGTACTGGCAACTGCCCACAGACTCAGAGTTTGGAAGAAACTCAGTTGGAACTAGAAAGAAATTCTGGCTTTGCCAACGTACTACTTCAAATAAGTGAGCAAGCCTTATAGAAACCACATTTCTAGAGCAAGGAATCCCCATTATTCTCTTGCTATCAGGAGTAGAAAAGATGGCAAAAGCTGCACCTTCGAGGGTTCAGCACAGGCGCATCACGGAACTCAGTGGTCCTGTGGAGCACTCCCTGCAAAGTACTCAGCCTGCCTCAAACTTAGGTTTTATTTCTGAAGGAAAGGAAAATACCAATGAGTCCAGTTGTCCTGAAAGTTTGTTATTAATTTGTGAGAAAGAATTTAGCTCAATATAGGACATGTCTGAGAAAAATTATTGCTTTATATTGGAAAGATAGAGTCCCTCATTAAGTTTTAACTGTTCAGTTTCCAGAACATTCAATCGCTTAAGAAACCCAATTTAACTCCCAAGACTAACTTGAAAGTCTCACACTTAGGCCATGGCTTCCTATTCCCCCATGTCTATTGAATATAACACATATATATGAAAAGTTCACGTTTTACTACTGTATGAGATTATACCATCATGCTTCCTCTGAACGTCATAGAGATTAAAGGCAGATAGCCCTGTGGCACACGGAGATTAATAGAATGTCTTCAGAAAACATCCTATGCTCCTCAGGTTGCATTCCTTTTTTTTTTTTTTTTTTTTTTTTTTTTTGCGGAACCAGGGATTGAACTCAAGCTCTTGAGCTTGCCAGGGAAGCACTTATCCTACTGAGCCATCTCCCTGGCCCCGGTTGCATTCTATTCTCCTGAACCCAACGGAAAAAGTATATATTTTAATCTGTTACATTATGATTTACATTACAAGAAACAAAAGAAAACCTTTTAAATGATTTTTTTTTTGTTCCACAATAACCCAAATCAGAATTAGGACAAGAAAGGGCCAGTCAGATTGCTCAGAGGATTAAAATGCCTCTCTGGAACTGGGGTTCAATTTCGTGCTGGCCCCGGCCCCTGGGTGTGCTGATATGGCACTTGAGATGGGGAGCTTTGAGGCATGCCTGTAATTCCAGCACTTGGGAGTCTGAAAACAGAAGGATCACTATGACTAGTGAGACCCTGTAGACCCTGTAGCTCCTATACTAAATACATAACAAAAGAATGAATTAGGACAAGAACCCAGATTTCCTGGCTCTAACTTTAGTTATTTATTACATACATAAAAGCATAAGAAACTCAGTTTATCTAACTGAATTGCATGTTTTGGTGAAGCCTCAAGAGGGCTGTCAGTGCCACCATTTTTCTCATTCTCTGTAACAATCAGCAAGGAAACAGTATCAAACCCTCTTAAAGCAGGTAAGCCTCCATTCTGAATTTCCAGTGCTTTCCAGTTTTACCAAACTATCACAGGTGATATGTTTAGATAGAATCCTAATATTAGAGTCATACGATGTCTCATTATTTGAGCATTGTTCTAAAGCAGAAAGCTTCCCTTTTGTGAGATTTAAATCTCAGACTTTTTGTTTAGAACAGAGCATTAAACTCTGATCGAGTGACACTATTTATCACTTATTTCCAAGAAGCTGATCACATTTAAGGGCATTCTTCCATCTTCTAAAAGCCTAAAATTCAGGTGTGAGTTATGTAAAAGTCCATTGGCCAGTCACCTCTAAGTGTTCAGTGTATATATCCAAATTCAACTTCTAAATTCTAGATGCACAATTCACTGACTGATGGTTAGCACCCTCCCTTAGGTACCTTATATCATGTGAAATCCCAAGTAATTGAAATTCAAATTGGTAATGTTCCCTTTGTGTATAGAAATCTATCCACAAAACTTGATCATTTTTACTTCTGTCATCTATTTCTGATAGTCCCCTTAGTCTTCTGTGCTTCCTATCAAATCTAAAGCTATCTAGTTTCACAAGAAAAGTCATCTATTTGAAATCTCAACTTTCTGTTTCTCTTTCTCCAACCCAATTTATGTACCATAGAAGAGTAATGTTTCTTAAGCACTGCCTTGATTTTTTCTCTGTCAAAAACATTTAGTGTCTTCCCTGTATCCTCAAAATAAATTTCAGGAGCCTAGGCTATCATTCAAAACTGACAATAGTCATCAGATTACATTCCCAACCTTTCTATTTGTTTTGGGCTGTGCTATCCTCCAATTCATTAAAAGTCTCAACCTCCAGTATCTCAGAAAATAACCCTCTTTGGAGAAAAGAGCTTACCGAGTTAAGTCAAAATGAATATGTTAGGGTTTGTTCATAATCCAGTATAGCTATTGTCCTTACAATAACAGGAAGAAACACGAGGGATGCTAACCAGGTAAAGAGCTAGCAAGGGGTACCTGCATACAAGCCAAAGAGAGAACTGAAGTAAAACTCCAACCCTGTACTAGGACCTTGATTTTAGACTTCCAACTTCTAGGACCACAAAGCAAATAAATTTATGTCATTTATGCCATGCAGTTTGAAGTATCTGGTTATGAAAGTCACAGAAAATGCAAATGTTATTTCAAAAATAGTTAATTGTCAATTGCTCCATATCGACTGAATATTTTTTCATATCTATAGTGTTCCCTCTATGATAAAGGACTTCCTTACATCCAGCTTCTAAATCATGTTCATTCTTCCAGGGCAATCTTTATTTTCTTTTTTCTCAAAACCAATTAGTAGGACAGTTTCAATAATTAATATATTGCATATTGTTGTCTTTATAGCGATTATTCATAGCACAAGATGCAGACATGAGATCCTGTCTAAACATTATTAGCACAAATCTTTCTTCTCATTGAATTAAGAGAAAGTAGCTGAAATAAACCAGATCTACATGTATAAATATCATATAGTCTCCCTACTATAAGAAATCTAAAGAAGAAATACAAATAGAAAGGTATAGCACAACTAAAAGGAAAGGGAGAACTTGAGGACTGGACGAGGAGAGGGTAAGGAGAAAAGCTGGGAAATAGGACAAGGACAAAGCAATACACTTGTCTGCACAAAATGGGCAAGGCAATGAGCCTGAGAAACATCAGCAGGTTTTGAAACTAGCAGTCAATTCGTAAGATTCTCAACCTGACTAACTATATATGCTGATACCTGTGAACCAAACAACAGCACTGAAGATAGCAATGTGTAAAAGAAGGGTCACGCTTGGAATGCCTGTCATTCTGGTCTTCTAAATACATACTTCTTGTCTTGACATTCCAATTATTACCATACTTTCTCACAAGTAAAAGGGGTTTTTTTGTTTTTTGTTTTTCATATTTTAAATGGGTAATAAATGAAAAAAAAAGACAAGAGAAAGAAAAAAATGTCACAAGACTGTCTTACTGCAATGCTGTATATGGTTAGATTTCTAAATTTCTGTGTAAAAATATGTGCTTAGTCCTATTTTTAATTTTTTTTCTTCATATTCTGTAAGGACTTAAATTTCAAAGCATGGACACTTGATGGAAGATGTCTTTCCACATTATGCCTAAGATGTTTGATATTTAGAAAGATAGTTAGGGTAAATGGAACTGCATATGTTTCAGGGTAATAATAAGCTTCTCTTCTGGAAAGTTAACAACCTAAGTTTGCAAATCAAAAATTGGAGAAAAGGAAGGGCTGCAAGGTCCACCAACATTTTGGCCATAGCTTTTCAAGGTCAGTGAAGACTGAGGACATAGGAGAACCTGTACTGTAACATCATGTAACTCAGTTGTGCACCAAATTTTCTGATCAAGGAGATTATGGAGCCACAGAGGAATGTGATCGATGATGTATAGTGTGCCTAAGGAGAGTCACATGAAGAGAAAACTTTCTCTCAGGTTTTCACAGAGAGCACATTGACCAAGCAATGGCCGTGACTCATCCTCATGGCTGACACTGACAAAGGATCTACAAAGTTCAGTACAAATTACAGGATAAATCCTGAGGGGACTTGACTGACCTTATCAGATACAAAAGTTACATTCTTGTTATATAGGTCTTGCTTTATCTTGGTCTTAACCATCCAGCAGAAAAGTATAAAAATAAGGTATATAAAGTAAAGCCATAATATGCTGGGCTGTAAAAGGATCTAGTCAACAACTTCTGTGGACAATCCCCTACTATTGCGGACTACTGGACTGTGTTGGATTGTTTTGCTGAATTCAAGCACCTATAATATTTCAATGCCAATAGAATACCCATCTCTGACTGGACTCAACTGGAGAGGGAGGATACAGAGGAAGGACCATTTTGTTTTTGTATATACAGAATAGCTAGGATAAATGTACGGCTGCTTTCCCTTGGTTCAGTGAGGGAAGTATTTGCAGTAGTAGTGTTCGGGCAGGATGTCCTGGCTGCTTCTTGTGCTGTGGATGACTGCTGAGAATATAACAGTGTGCAATGTATTAATTATTGAAGATGTCCTAATAATAAGCTGGGAAAATGTCTCATTGATATTTGTTTCTTAATAAAATAAAAAAGGAAAAGTAGCTGTATATCTATCTTAACTATTTTGTATATACAGATACAAAATGGTCCTCCATTTGTAACCCCTTTTTTGTTTAGTTTTGTCAGAGATGGGTATTCCATTGCCATTAAAATATTGTAGGTGCATGAATTCGGCAAAATAATGCAATATAGTCCAGTAGCCCATAATAGTAGTGGATTATCCATAGGACTAGCAATGTCAGAAGTTGTTGACTTGAGCCTTTAACAGCTCAGCATATTAATAGGGTTTTACTTTTTATACCTCGTTTTTATACTTTTCTGCTGGATGGTTAAGACCAAGATAAATGAAAGACCTATATAACAAGAAATGTAACTTTTGTATCTGACAAGGCCAGTCAAATCCCCCCAAGATTTTCCCTGGAACCCTGTACCACAGTTTGTAGATCCTTTGTCAGTGTCTGCCATGTGGATGAGCCACGGCCATTGCTTGACCAATTTGCTCTTTGTGAAAGCCTGAAAGAAAGTTTTCTCTTCATGTGACTCTCCTTAGGCACATTCTACATCATCAATCACTTTCCTCTGTGGCCCCATAATCTCCTTGATCAGATAATTTGGGACATACCTGAATTACGGTACAGGTTCTCCTATGTCCTGAGTCCTCAATGACCTTGAAAGGCTAGTGCCAAAATGGTGGCTGTCCTTGCTGTGCTTCTTTTTCACTAATTTTTGATCTGCAAACTTAAGTTGTTAACTCTCCAGAAGAGCAGCTTAATGATATTATTACCCTATAACATAGGTAGTTAAGCTTAACCTCATTATCAGTCTGAATATCAAATATTTTAGACATAACATGGAACAGGTATTTTCCATCAAGTATTGTATGTTAAACTTTAAAAACCTACAGAATGTGAAAAAAGGAGAAAAAATAAAGAAATAAAAAAATATTTTCAAAAAATAGGAATAAACAATTACATATTTTTTACACAGAAATTTAGAAATCTGACTATATACAACATTGTAGCAGGACAGTCCTATGACTTTTCCAGGGCCATCTTCAAATAAAGTTTTGTGTTATTATCTGTTTCCTTCTCTTTACAAGAATATTTTTGTTTTATGTATTATATCCTGAATAACAACTTTAACAATAATGATTGTTATGGTTTGTGTCTACTTGTCCCCGCAAAGCCTCATGCAGTCAGTCATAGGGCAGCTTCTAGAGTTTGTGACTGATTCTTGATCCAATGCTGAGATTGCTGGTGTGAGTGCTACACCCCGGCCCTGGGGTGGGTAATCTGCATAACAATGATAAGAAGGGGAAAGAGGCTAGCTAGCTGCTGGGAGCTGCTGCCTCTCCCTTTGCTCTCTTGGCTTTTTGCCAGTTATGAATGACTAGTCGCCATCTTCCATTTGCCATGCTGCCTTGGGGCCAGCTGAATATGGACTGAAACTTCTACTAACTGTGAGATAAATACACTTTTCCTTCTTTATTTTTGTCCCAGCAAAGAGAGAAGAGCAACCAAGACAATGACATACAATATATTAGCTATTGTTATTTTCATTATTTTGTGAAATTTTGCTTTTTCCTAAAATAAAGAGGAATATTTTCAAAACCACCAATATCATCCCTTCATACACTTCTAACCTAAAACAAAAAATAATCTCAACCAAATTTTAATTCTCAAAGTCCCCTTTTAGGGTGATCAATGGATTCATTTGTTAGTAATGTGTTTTATTAATAATTCATTTGTTCTTTATATGTGAGTACTGTATACTTACACTTTGTCTCATCCATGAGGAAAGTATGCATCATTTTTCTTCCCATTCTTCCAATCCTGGACCCACCCAATGAATACCTTACAACACGAACACATTTCCAATGATAAATGACTGAACAACACCAGTAATAAATGATTGTAATAGTTAACAGATAGCAATCACCTGCTGTACATAGGTGCAGACTCATTCCATTGAATGGTCCCTGATACATTTTAAATTAGGTGCAGCTATTGTCCCATTTGAAAGATTAGAAAACTGGACAGTAGAGGGCTCAAGTATGTGACTGGAAGTATACACATTAAGCCCAGCATTTGTAAATTCTGCATCTGCAGAATCAAATAATCACAAATGGAAAATATTTTTAAATAGTGTCTATAGTTATATGTATGATCCTTTTTCTCTTGTCATCCTTAAACAACATGATGGGACATGTATTTAAATTACATTTGCATTGTATTAGTGTTATGGTTTGTATAACATTAACATTACATCATAGGACTTTTTCAGAAACAGCTGAATCTAGAGAGTCCACTGCTAGGATTAAGGGTCATGGGATTAAGGGTGGGTGATGCTGGATAGATTAGCACTACCCCAATCCCAGCAGTATGAATAAGATAAAAGGGACAGAAAGAGTGTTGTCTTCACTCTTTTCTCTTGCTGCCTTTGCTTTCTTCTGCTGTCATGAACTGTTGCCCTTCTGCCATATGCCTCACTTCCACAGAAACAGCCAATTATGAACTGAAACATCTAAAAAATGAGCTACTTAAACCTTACCCCTTTTAATTTTGCATGTCAGGAATCTCGTCTCAGCAACAAGAAAATAGTAACTGAGAAAATTAGGTACCATAAGTCAGACACTGAAGGATAGAGTAGAATAAAAGACAAAGTAAGATGTGTATAGGCTATATGCAAATGCTATGTTATTTTATATAAGGGACTTGAATATCCTCAACTTGGTTATTTGGGGTGGAGGCTTCTAAAGTCAATCTGCCACAGATACTGAGAGCAGACTGTAAATGGCAACAAATATATACGTTTCCCACCACACTTCACTGCCTTGCTGGGATAGTAGAATTTCAAACCCAACCATCTAAAACTTGTCTCAGCATGGGAAGCTAATCATTTAGAAAAATCCCCTGGAGAGTTTCCTTCAAGTTATAGGACCACTTCTCCTGAGGCAACAGGACTGAGAGTATGTTCTATTGTCAATGCCACTCTTTTACCTGTGGATAGCACACCCACACAGGACGAGAGCAGCACTCCCACAATGGACAGCTTCTCTTGAATTTGTGTAAAAACTCGAAGTACAAACCATATCTCTCACATCTAGATATAGATAACTAGACTGCAGACAGCTATTATATGACATCTTCAATTCCAGGAACGAAGAACTACTCTTACAAAAGCTATCTTTTCTAGTAAGATGGATTTTCCTAAAAGAATATGGAATTTGGGTATTTTGAAACAATTCTCATTTCCCAAAAATTATTTATGTGTCTTTTAGAAAAACTTTATTTTATAAGCATATATGACACGACCTTATATTAAAGTGCAAGATTTTCCAACAAGGATTTAAAGAGAAACTGTAAAGAGTACTTGATAATTACAGAGAGAACAAGTCAGTTACACATTGTGCTCATATTCTGGCTGTGATGAAAATTTCCCCCCTTTAGGTAAGAAACACAGTTCCATTGTCTATTGCATCTTTAAGTCTTCCAAAGACAGCTATATAAAAGATAAGATTAAGAGAGACAGCACTTTTGCAATATACTTATCTGTAATAAGATAAATTTAATACATTACCATCAGTTTAATTCCATCATTATAAATTTCATGAAAAGGTTAATCAAAGGTGGACTACAACCAGCATGGAACCTGTGGTAACATGTTGTACTTTGTGGTACATTGAAGCATCCACAGTGGGTTCAGCAAAAAAAAATCACCTATCTATTCACTCAAACATTTAGTAAATATATGCATACTTTGAGCCAAAACAGGAGGGGTAAATTCCTACCTTGAACAATGTTTATGTAAATGAAGAAGACAATTTAGTGCCATGAGTACATCTTGTTTTTTGTTGTTGTTGTTGTTGTTTCCTAATCTAAATGTTAATTTTTATTTAATTTTTTTCTTATTTTTTTCATTTTTAATTTTTTTCCCATAATTATATTGAGAAACAAATATCAATGAGACAGTTTCAAAACAATTTGGTAGGACAGTTTCAATAATTAACACGTTGCATACATTCTTCCTAGTGATTAATTGCTGTACAAGATGCGGACGTGATATCCTATTTACAAACACTACATCTTGTAAGTACTGAAAATACTGGAGAGGCAGAGTGTTTCTACCTCTCCAGTTCAGGATGTAAGTTCTCTGTAAATGTGAATTGCCTTAGAACCAACTTTTAAATGAATATTTCATAGGCTGAGTGGGTGGGGTACCATCTTTTGGAAACTAAAAATGTGAATTCAGAGGTATGACATACCCTCTTAAAAGGGAAAGTAGTTTTCAGTAAGTGAATTTCCCCCTACCAGTTAGAAGTCTTTAAAAGAAATTTAAATCAGGTGGGCTGTTTATTACAAGTAGTCATTTCAAATTCCTGAGACCCAGAGGAAAGAATGTAAGAACTATCCTTTTCTAGACTTTAAGTTTTCAGAATTGTAGTAGGAACTCTTATATTTGAGTTGAATTTAAAGTTTGTTTTGACAACTGCATGAAATGATCAATGGCTAGTCCACAAATTATGTTAATAAAATCAATCAATGATAATTGTATTTAGTTTTTCCCTTTGAATGTATTGTTTTCTCATTTATAAAATTCTTGGACTATTCCATGGTATTTAAGATGAGTAAATAACTATCTCATCTTACAGCTGAGGCAGTATTTTATATTTTATGAATAAGGAATTTCAATGTTTTCTAAAAGTCTCAATACAATTACAAGAGTTTTTGTTTTGTTTTCTATGATTTATTAGACACTGAGACATAATATTTTGTCATTTCATCTACTAGATTATCTCTTGAAATTTCTCATTTTACTCATAAAAATAATTAAATGTAGGTTAAAGTTTGTTTTACAAGCTCCACTACAAATGTAGAATGACAAGAGATAGGCATTTTCACAAAGGGAATATAGCTAAACTTGACAGCGACTGGAAATCAAAAATAGCTAGGAAAAATAAAACATTAAGAATAAGATGCAAAAAAGAATTTAAGCATTAATCGTTCGCTTCAACATACCAGCAGAAATCAGCTGTACAGTTATCCAAGCTATCCTATGTACATGCACATACATTTTCCTTTCCTTCTTTCTCTCTTTTCTTCTTTCCCTAATTCTAGTTGTTTCTCCCCTTTAAACAGTTTTTTTCCCTTTAACAGTATCTACTGTAACTTTCAGATTTTATTTATTCTTTCAGGTTTTTACAGGTGAAACAATACCATGTTTACATGTGTGGGTCTAATTTACTACACTTATGAGTGTAGCCTCTACTTGTATCCATTTACCTATAAAGGCCTAGAATTTATCCTTCTTTATAGCTGAGTAATACTCCATTGTATAAAAATACCACATCTTTTTTATCTGTCCCTCAGATGATGGGAATTTGTGTTGTTTCCAAGATTTAGTTATCACAAATGGTGCTATAAACATGGGTGCACATTTATCTGCTGTGCTGTGGTTGTCAATTTGCCTGGAAAAATACCCAGGAGGGGAATACTGGGTGGAATGGGACTTCAAATCTTAGTTTTGTTTTGTTTTGTTTTGTTTTGTTTTGGTTTGGTTTGGTTTGGTTTGGTTTGGTTTGGTTTGGTTTGGTTTGGTTTGGTTTGGTTTGGTTTTTTTTTTGAGGAATTTCCATCTTGATTTCCATAGTGGCTATACCAGTCTACACTCTCACCAACAGTGGACAGGTGTTCCTTCTTCTGCACAGTCCCTCCAGCATTTGTTGTTAGGTGACCTATTTTGCAGCTCATATCTGATAATCTGAACAATCAACTTGAAGACAACTATATGCACTATAATAACCTTGTTGAATTGCTCTCATGTTTAGTGAAAATAGTATAGTTTCTAATGTTTTCTTCTTACTGTTTTTATTTTCTTTAAAAAATAAAGAAGGAAAGTAACAATATAGCAAGAAATGGATAAAGGTAATAATCTAGGTACACAAAATATATATGAGCCAAGTCCTCAAATATAAGATCTGAACAAAGGATCATTTCAAGAAATTTCTAAGACTTATTCAGCGTGTTGGTTTGAGAAAGACTTGTGAGATATGTGAGTATTAAATGTCAAGAAGGATAAACTTGAGCCATTTGTAAGAAAATAGAAGCACTTTGGGGCCATAATGTTAACTGAAATAAACCAGACACAAATTTAAATATCACATGGTTTCCCTTATACAAGAAACTAAAAATACAAAGAAGAATTAAAAAGCTATTACAAAAAGAAGCCAAGATATGGGGGTGAAGAATGAAGAAAGAGTGAAATATATTATGCACATGTACCAATTCCCCACAAGGGGTGTAATTATTATGTACTGTAAACCTATACTGATAAAAATTTAAAACTTGACAAAAATAAAATAACAAGTTTTCGCCCCTTCTCATAAATAATGTTACTTTTATAATTTTGTTTTGTTTGAAACAGGCTCTCACTACATAATTCAGAGAGCCTTGAGCCCACTATGTTGCACAGGCTGGCCTCAAACTCTTTGCGATCTTCCAGTCTCAGCCTCACAAGTGCTGGGATTACCACTATGCTTGACCCTGTGAATATCACTTTGGCAGAATGTGGGGATGATTGGGATTGAGAAAGCCTACTGACACTAAGTCACCACAGGAAGTAAACAGGAGTGATCTCATATCCATAGTGGAAAATAACCCTATAGCCAGTTTGCCCAACAAAGCCCCAATGCTTTTCATAGCACACATGTCTATTTCAAAAAATACTCCTGTTTGAAAGATAAATTATTTAATCACTTTACTAATTAACACAAAAATTATGAAGTTCATTGTCTTGAAGTTGTAAGAAAAGCTCATCAAGACATTTGGCTTTCACCCAGATTTAGAGACAGATGCAATTTTGTACAGAGGTTTGTTTCCTCAAAGAAATATTTTAAAAATCAATTGGGAATAACAGATTTAATGCAAAAAAATGTCATAAGAGATGAGAAAAAACATTTCAAAATGAGTCTGTTAAACAGGACGCACAGCTTCCTTCATTGGCCAGGAACAAAAGCAAAAAGTATACCAGTATGCAAGTACAGCCCTTTTAAATGAGCAAAGTCTTACAAGGTACGCATGCACTGAGATAAACATTCTTTTACTTCCCAAAGTAATTTGGGTTGGATTTTGTTTTGCAGTTTGTAAGTGTACATGTACAAGAAGTCAAGGAAAAATAATTCAAAGGCAAAAATGCATTCCTTTTATTTTCTGTACTGAAAAAACTTGACCAAATACATTATTAAATATTAAGAAATAGGGGCCGGGGAGATGGCTCAGTAGAATAAGCGCTTGCCTTGCAAGTGCAGGGGCCTGAGGTCAATCTCCGGTTCTGCCAATAAATAAATAAATAAATAAATAAATAAATAAATAAATATTAAGAAATGAAAACAGTATCTTTGTTTTCTCCTGTTAGATTTATGTACAGGATTGAAGGAATCTGTCTAAATTTTCATTTCCAAACATCTACCCTATAGACTCTCAAACTGTGTAACAGAACTCAAGATAAGCAGATCTAGGCAATTCTTTATCTACACAATGTGCCATGGCAAGTTCCTATAGTCAGGGTAAGAAGAGTCTAATAAACCAGATACGATGTCACACACCTGAAGCAACCGCACTCTGAGGGGCTGAGGGAGGAGGATCACCAAGTTTGAACCCAGCCTGAGCTACTCAATGAGGTAGTAAAACTTAGAAAATAAAACATTTTTTTAAATGGCCTGGGAATGTAGTTCAGTCCAAAGACCCTCTATTCAACTCACAGTATTGTCAATAAATAAATAAATGGAAACAGTTTAGTGAGACAGTAAATCTGTAAACTAATGCATATACACAGCCCTATTGAATTAGAAGTTTTATTTTGGTCAAAGTGCCACTGGACATTTAAAACTGTCAAATCTATTCCACTGTAATTGAGCGTTTAAAACTTCCTAGAAGACATGGAGCTAAACAACTTGCTAGTACCATTAGGGAACTGTGGGAAAGGCTCAGAATAAGTATTTGGAGCCAGATACAGCTTCTCATACAGTCTATATGTAATCTATGTAATTTCAAGCAAGCTTATTATTATCTTTAAATTTCAATTCATCTGTAGTTTAAGGTTCTGCCCACTTTCTTCCCTGTATCACAATTTTCATATTTATTTCTCCAGTCTTTATCGTGGCTATCTCCAATGAATTCAGTAACTCCGGATCCAGCCCTCACAGCAATTTACATTAAAATTCTTGATGTGCAGAAGAGTTCCTGATATTAACCAGTTAGGTTTCAAAATCTGATGTATTTGAATGAACATGGCAAATATGGCATAAGGAAAGTCATGGCTTTAAGATGGCTTTACCATTGAAGTAAATGGGAATGATCAAGAAACTTGTCATCAAAGTTTCTCAATCATTCACTCAGTACTGGACATGGAACACAGGTCTCACACATGTTTAGTAAGTGCTCTACCAATGAGCTATGTCCCAACCCTTTTTATTCTATCTTGAAAAAGAGGCTTTCTAAATTGGAGCCTGGCCTCCAACTTCTGAGCCTCTTGCCTGTGCCTCCAAAGTAGCTTGAAATTACAAGTAGGTAACATTCTGTCCAGAATTTAAGTGTCATATTTTAAAATATATGTATGGATTTCAGAATCTCTGCAAACTCTTAAAAGTGTTTGAGAATTTTCTACTCTGTGTTGTAGATAGGTACTTTATGTTTTAACTTTTAAAAATTTATTTATTTATGTTTTATTTGTGTATTTGGTACAGGGTCTCACTACACAGATTGGACTTATGGTGATCCTTCTGTTTTCAGCCTTCCCAGCACTGGGATTACAGGCATGTACCACCACGCCCAGACTCTGTCACTGGCTCAGCGAACCCTCAGTGGGGGCTGTGCGGCATGCAGGAGCAGGATAGAACTCTGGTCCCTGTGTTTGCCAAAGCAGGCATTTAGTCGCTGAACTATCTTGCTGGCCCTAGATAGGTATTTTAAATACTTCAGCACTACTCTTCTAAATGAACATTAATCATGAAAACTTCTTACTCAGGGGTTTATACAGGATTCTGATTATTGTCCAACATGGATTTACATAGAATCTGGCTTATTATTTCAGAGACAAGAAAGTAATATGCTTATCCGAACAAAGGCAGCATGGCCTAGGGGGAAAAGGATATACTTACAGATTGAAGAGCATGCACCATCCTATGGGCTTCAAACTTCAAGATCCCATTTCTGTGAGAAAAACAGCATATTTCTAGTCATCCTTTACCAACAATATTACAGGCTTCATTAGGGATGCAGAAATAACTCAATGGAAAAGGAAAGTGGAGCCTTCCTGCTTTCTAACACAATTCCTGAAATCTGCAAGGTTAAGAAATGGAACGCATATGACAATGATTAAAGGCACTGTGTCAGCAGGGTTCTAAATACGACTTTATATTTCTGAAAAAATACTTCAGCTTTCTTTCTCTGTGTGTGTGGGCAGAGACACAAAGTACATTTGTTTTGAAATATTTAATGACATCTTACTAGTGACTAGAGCACAGGACTTGTCACTTATAACCTTATTTTAAACTAATTAAACTATCAGTCTTTGTCAGTTACTCTAAACAGAACATAGTTGTTATGCTTGTTTCTGGTCAGGTCTTAATGGGGAGAATGTGAAGTCATTTATCTTTCCCAGAATCCCCTCAGCTCTATCTAAAACTCTTTCCTATAAATGCCTGAAGATTTTTAATTCAAGTCTACATTTAACAAGATCTATAGCAGCTTGTTTGACAGCAATTGGGATGTGCACCATGACAAGCTCTATAAAAAAAAAAAAATGCTGAGAGTCTTTGCCATGAAAAGAGGGAGTGGAGCCTTGCTGTTTTTGACCCTTAGATGTTGAGATTTAATATTGTTTGACATTCGAGCATGGAAAACTCAGCCCAGACTTATAAAAGTTGTTATTTAATTCTCAGTTCTTCTTAGAAAATGACTGGAATACATGTAGCCTATTTACTGTGTAAATACGAACTTTTATTACTATCTCTCAATTTTCCTACTAGATTGCTAGGGATACTCTTGTAAAATAATTTCCATATGGCCTTTCTCTTAGCATTTCAAGTGTAGAGTGACTTTAATCTAAAAACCCATCTTTTTCTTTTTCAAATCACCAGTGCTATGGATGGATCTTGAATGTCTTGTAAAAAAATCATATCCTCAAGGTCTAACCTGCTGGCATTCCTGGGGAATGATGGGACATTTAGGAGATGGGGCTTACTACAAGAGAGTTGTGTGCTTGGGAATGTCCCCTTTGGGGACAACTGAGACCCCTGACCTTCCTCTTCCTGTTGCTACTTCCCAGTCTCTACGATGCAATGTGTCCCACCACAGGCTTCCACCACTATGTGCAGCCTCACTATGAGCCAAAAATCAAATGATGTAGCCAAATAGCCATAGACTGCTATGTGAGAAACTATGCACCCAAGGAAATCTTTCCCCCTTATAACCTATCTTGAGTAGTTTATCAACAATGACAAAACTAACACAAAACTTTGAGCAAATTTTTTCCATTGTCTCTTGGAGAGCACTGTGTAGGGACTTGAGAGGTGAAAAGGAGAAAGGGAATGATGGTCATAGACTCAAACATTTCTTACAACATGCTAAGAAACTTCAGTCTCTCCTCCCTCATTCCTTTGGTTATGCATACACGCAGATAATCTTGGACAGTTTGCCTGAATTCATACTGTTTTTGTCTCTATGAAATCTTCACTCTAATTTCTCGAAGAAATTCTTTATGATATATTAGAAATAAATCAGACACACAAGCTTCAATACCGTATGATATCTCTCAATGAGAGAGGTAAAGCACAAACAAAGAAAATGATAAAGGTTGGAGAGAAGAGGACAAGAAGACAAGTTTTATTCATAGGAAAGTAGTTAAAAGGAACAAAGATGAGGGTTGAGGATGTGGAAAAGAGGTGAGGAATAGAGATGAACCACGTAGAGAATCCTAATAATGCCAAGCAATGTGAACGTTAAATGCCATAACATAAGTTAAGACAAATAATATCAACATTTTTGTAAAAGATGGCAGGAAAACCAGTTGAGAAGAGCAAGGGGGACAGATGGGATAGGGGATTAGAAGAAAAATCAACAAGATGTGATACACACATGGAACCACTTCCCAAAGTGACTGTAAGCTGTGTAATTGCAAACATGCTCTGATAAAATAAAATTCAGTTTTCAAAAAGAAAGAACAAAGGATAATAATGGGGGGATTCTGAGAAGTTTGGGAAACCTAGGTGTAAATCATGAAGATTGTATCCCATTGGTCTAATGAGGGACAGAAGAAGGGTACATCACAAGCTAGGGGACATAAAGGCCACTGCTTGTTTTGAGTTAGGTGCACCTGCCCTCAGACAGATGTTGGTTCTGCAAAATTGTTATTAAAAATTTTAGTTCCCTTGTATAGAAAAAAAGAGGGATGATATCCAAAATATATAATTGATCTTAACAATAAATACAAAAAACACACCCAGAAAAAAAATTGAGCATTTCAGAAAATAATTACAAACAAGACAAAAGATATTTAGAATCATTTTGTCATGATGAACTATAATTTAAAATCATGATGAAATATTACTGCACATACACTGTAATGACCAAAATTCATAAAAATTATGACATATTAGTGATGATATACAACAATCAGAACATCCATATATAGGTGGTCACAACCTACTTTTAGGAAATGTTTGACAATAACAAATACATTGAACCTGTACAACTTTGTGACACAGTGTTATCGGTCCTGAATATAAACTAAAGATATTGCCTTAGTTACTGCATTCATTGCTCAGACAAAATATCTGGCAAGCACAGATAAAGGAGAAGAGGTTTATTTTGGCTCACAGTCTATAGTCTATAGTCAACTAGCTCCAAGGCAGACTGAGGGTCACTGAAGAAGAGGACAGCTCATGGCAGGCTCCGTCACCAAAGCAGGGTTGTAGCAAAGGAGCAGCAAGTGACTGCAGGAGCACTCATTCCATACCTTATATTCCATCCAGGTCACCTGTCCTTAGGGCAGTTAGCACTCAGAGCCTTGGGAGGGTGCCATCCTTAATCCCAGACTAGCATAGTTAATACCAGGATCACACCCTAGATCCAGCCACCTCTGAAAAAAACCTCACCAATGACCAAATGAGGCTTTAGGGAAAAGTCTAGACACAGCCCTGCTACAAATATGTTTATCAAAAGACGTGTACAAGAATGTTCACATAAACACTATGTGAAACTTCAAAACACCCACATGTTCATTACTATAGGAACTACTAAGTGGTAATGTATTTGTACCATTAAATAAAATATGAACAGCCATGTGCAAAAATAAAATCATTACTTTTTATTTTATTAGTATAAGTCCATCTTACATACACATGCTTTTAACATAACTTATCATAAATTTTAAATACAGTAAACCTTACAGTATGTAGATATAAAATGTTCCCCAAACACCTCATGATCAGAGGGGGACCTGTTTGGAAAGGGCAGGGGTTTCAGGTTGTTCTTAGCTATTTTTCTCGTTGC
This sequence comes from Octodon degus, assembly GCF_000260255.1. Lineage (NCBI taxonomy): Eukaryota > Metazoa > Chordata > Mammalia > Rodentia > Octodontidae > Octodon > Octodon degus. Next base: position 24,300,558 of record NW_004524587.1, read on the forward strand.
AGAAACAAAATGCCCAACACTTAAATGTGGGTGAGACACAATCTCAGTATAGCTTTAATTTCCTTTTTTATGGTTCGTGTCATAGTCACTTTCTTGTTGTTCAGGCAGAATACCCACCATCCACAATTTAAGGAGGAAAAGATTATTTTGGCTCATAGTTTGCAGAGGTTTCCATCCATAGCCTGCCAGCCCCAAGTCAGAAAGACCATGGGGAAGAGCCCATGGAATAAAGCTGCTGGTGTCCTGGCTACCAGGAATCAGAGAGAGAAGGAGGAAACTAGGGAGGTGGAAATACTCTTTCAAGTCACATCCCCAGTAACCCACCTCTTCCAACCAAGCTTTATCTTATTTTTATCATCACATCAAACTACAGCATCCTCATAATTCAATTGCCTTTCAACAGCCCCTCCTGTAAGCACACAGGTTCACCACATTTTGAGGCAGTATGGGGACATTTAAATATAAAGCACAACAGCTAGAAATGTTAAACATTTATTTTATGTACTTTCTGTCCAACTGAATTCTTCAGGACCTACCCAGTTCATTTGCCCACTTTATTGAGTTCACTGCTCTATAGGAGTTAACTTTTTAAATAATTTATATGCTCTGAAGGTGAATATTTTCTCTGAAGAGTAACTAGCAAAAAATTTCTCCCACGTGATAGGTTGTCTCTTCATTCTGCTAATGGTTTCATTTGCCATGTAGACACTTTTAAATTTGATGTACTTCCATTTATTGATTCTTGATATTATTTCCTGTGCTTTTGCAGCACTTTAGGAAGTCTTTACCTGTGTCTGTGGCTTCAAGTGTTTCCCTTCTGTCGTCGTCCAGCAGCTCCAAACCTTAGGAAGAGTTTTAGTTGAATACAGGATGAGAAATAGAAACCTAGTTTCTATTTTATTCGAACAGATGTCTCAATTTCCTGGTCTTGTTTGTTAAAAATACCTGTTTTATCTGTAGTATTGTTTTTAGAATCTATGCAAATTCAGGTTGCTTGTAGGTTCTTGAGTTTGTTTCTGTGTTCTATTCTACCCCATCAGTCCTAATGTCTGTTTCTGTGTCAATACTAAGTAGCTTTTATTACTACGTCTTATAACTTACAGTCTGGTAGAGCAATGTCTTCAGTATTGCTCTTTTTCGTCAGGGTTATGTTACCTATTCTTTGTCTTTTCTGATTCAAAATGAAATTCAGAATTGTCTTTCCAGTTCCAACAAGAATGACATTCACATTTTAATAGGGATTAAATTAAATATATTGTAATATGTTCATTTTAACAATATTAATTCTGCTGATCCTAGAATAAGCAGTATCTTTTCAATTTTTGATAGCTTGAATTCCTTTCTTCAGAGTATTGTAATTTTCTTTCTTTCTTTTTTTTTTTTTTTTTTGGTGGAACCAGGGATTGAACTCAGGCCCTTGTGCTTGCCTGGGAAGCAGTTATTCTACTGAACTATCTCCCCAGCCCCTTGTAAATTTCTTTATAAAGGTTTTTCACCTCATTGGTTAAGTTGAATCCTAGGTATTTTTAAGCTACTGTGAATGGATTTTCCTAGTTTATTCTTGGTGGGGTCAATGCTGTTGTATAAGAATACAACTGATTTTGTTGATTTTGTAAACTGCCACTTGGCCAGATTTGTTCATGAGATCTCAAAATATTCCACTAGAGTTTTTGGGGGGATATTCAAATGTAAATAACTATATCACCAAAAAAAATAATTAATTTCAGTTCTTCCTTTCCTAATAATATTCTAGTACTAACTACTCTTAGGTTCATTGACCACGTATATCAGTTTTTAAGAAATTTCATTATAGTCCACTCAGATTGTTATTGTTTATTTTCTTATACTGATTTGGGTTTGGTTTGTCCCTGTTTAACTAGGACTTGAGATACATAATTGAGTTATTAATTCAGACTCACTCTTTCTCTAATGCAAGCACTCAAAACTATACATTTCCTCTTAGAACGTTTTACTTTGTCTCACAGATTCTGATACGTATTGTGTCCATTACCATTTGATTCTAGAAGGTTTGTAATTTCACCCTTGACTTATTCAGTGAACCATTGACTATTGAAGAGCATATTATGGAATCTCCACGTGTGTACTTTAAATGTTTTCTTTTCACTTTTTTTTTTCGAGCACAGGCTGCCTTGGGGGGATCTTGTGTGGCTTGTGGAGCTGGGGATCGAACCATATTCCCCTGCATTTGACTGAGTTTGCCCAAGCAGGTGCTTTAAACAACTGAGCTAAACCACAAGCCCCTCTTTAAATGTTTTCTTTTGCCATTGATTTCTACTTTAATTCCATATTGATGTGATATGATTCATTAGATTTTTTCCAATTCCTATATTTATTAAGATATGTGTCATAGTCTAAAATATGGCCAATTTTTGATGAAGTTCTAGAGAAGATTAAAAAGAAAATATACTCTGTTGGGGCATTAAAGTCCCCTAGTACGAAATCCTTAGGGCCTATGTACCCTTTAATGTTTGTTTTATGAAATTGGATATATATTGGACCAGAAAGGGGAACCAATTATCTATATTGTAATTTATATATTCGTATATATAATTTTTGTAAATTATTCTCTGTCAATATGTAGTGACCTTCTTCGCCTCTTCTGTCTGTTTGAAATCTACCTTATCAGATACAAACACAACCACTCCCATTTGCTCTCAGGCTTCTGCTGCTTGAAGCCTCATTTTCCATCCTGTTGTTTACAGACTGTGTGTGTTTTTGCAGATGAAGTGGTCTTTTTCAGATAGACAGCATATGGACAGTTCTTGTTTTACAATCCAGTCTGCCAATCTGTCTTTTAACTGAAGAGTTAACACCAATTATATTAAGTGTTATCATTGAAAAGTGTGTACTAATTCCTGTCAATTACTAGACCAGGAACACCAGCACTTGAGAAGCTAACCATAGATTATCTGATACTTTAGAGCTGATGGAAGAGGTCTCTCCTAGTTCACTAGCTCAAAAATAAACATAGTACAGTAGGCTA
>NW_004524587.1:24304141-24313039 GCF_000260255.1 Octodon degus
TATCTCTATCTCGCTTTCTGCAAATCCCAGCCCCTGTGTCTCAGTACACTCAGCAGTGGCTTCCATGGAATCTGGGTTCAGGGAGGACATTGTCTCAGGCAATGCAGGTTTTTTTCTTCCCTCCCAGGGGCCCACAGGTCTTAGCTGGTCTGGACCTTTGAGTCTCTCTCTGGCATTTGTTTCCCACTGTGACAAGTGACAGAGTAGCAAAAGGCCATGCAGAAATTTTCCTGTGTGCTGTTTGCTGCTTCCAGTCAGTCTGCCGAGACTCTTGTCCCTGGGATTTTCTCAGGACCCTGTGCCAAGTGGACTTCTGGGTTTATCTCACTCTGTTCATAGAATTCACCACTTACAGCCCTGACACAGCCCTCCTGGTTCCAGTCTGGTTCGCACTTCCCATGGTGTCCATGTAGTGGGGAGGCTCTCTCCTGATCTATTTCTGACTCTGGTCGGTGTTCTGGTAGGAGAGCCCTGGACGTGGCTGGCACTGAGGACAGTGGTTACTGTGGTGAACACCTAGCTATGGACAGCCCTGTTTCATTCCTCTCAAAGTTTTGTGAATTTCACAGAAATGTACTCCAAACCTGTGCTGGGAGCAGCATCCTGTTTAGAAGACAGCTCTGCTTCTTCATCTAGCTTCTTTTTCCCTTCTATAGTTCACCTTTTCATGCTTCTCTTAAGGTATGGTTAAAAAGTGGTCAGGAAGATGACCTGGGGGGAGTTAGATTATGGGTTGTAAATGACCATGGGAAAGAAGGGGAGAATACCGATGGATGGCTGGTATTATTATGCTTTTTGATCTTAGGACTAAATACCTGGAATTTAAGTGAGCAACATGTTTACAATATGTGTGCACATTGTATAATGTGAATTATACTCAAAGTCTATAGAAAAACAAACATTCTTTCTTGGGTTGGTTTTGATAAAATATCCAAATACTAGAGTAGATATTTGGCAGGGTATTTATTTCTACTTCCTAAAGGCCAAACCAAAGCCTTTGCACAAAAGAAATTTTGTAGCCAAAGACAGAAACTTAGCCAGCTACTACTGTTCACTTACTTGAATACTTTTAGGCAGGATTTCAGAGTTCCACTAACACTGATATCGATATTATTTATGACAAAATTTGTATCATCTATTTTTATAGTACTAATACAATTAGGTTCAATGGGTGTGGTATACTGGTTTCTGAACTATTAGAAATGTCACAACATTATAAAAACTGAGACTATTAGCATCAGAAAAATAATCATTTTAACAATATCTTTGCTGAGAGCTTACATTATTAAGATATTGTACAAAAATGTTCAACCTCTCTGAGTTTCACTGTTCCCATCTTTAAATAAGAATAATAACCTACCCACATGACACATGAGGGTTAACAAGAAAAGTAAGGCAAAAAGCTTCCAATCCCAGGTCATGACGTTTACTTGAGTATTCAAAAATGTTACATAACTTTGTTACAACATTTATAATATTCACACATGTGTGTGCCATCAAAACTATTCTGTATCTAGGCATGGTGGCACATACACAGGATTCCACAGCTCCAGTAGGCTGAGGCAGGAAAAGTGCAAGTTGAAACCCAGCCTAGGCAACTCAACAAGTTAGCAAGACCCTGTCTCAAAAAAACCAGAAATAAAAGCGAGCTCTATGAATTTTGAAGTCTCTCTGGATTCGATCCCTAGGATAACCACACACACATACACACACAACAACAACAACAAATACCATTAGAGGGGCCAGGGAGATGGCTCAGTAGAATAAGTGCTTCCCTGGCAAGCTCAAGGGTCTGAGTTCAATCCCTGGTTCCACCAAAAAAAAAAAAAATACCATTAGGTGTGTAGTGGTTGATACATTGTGTCAACTTGGCTGAACTGGCTCCAGCAGTTCCAGGAGTGACCTCCCCCACCCTGCTCTACAGGTGGCAGGGTCCAACCTGGGACATGATTGGTTCCACCCTGGGACGCTATAGGGTCTGTACTGGTGTGTGATTGGTTCCACCCTAAAGGCCCATGGGCCACCCCAGAGTGACTCAGCATAAAAAGTGTATATAAAGGAGCTAAGGAAGGTTTCCGGGAGAAGACCCAGTCTACGGAGGAGCTGTATCTTCACAGCTGTGCCACTTTGGAGGAGCTACCATCTTCCCTGTGGAGCACTGGCCTTCATAGTCAGTGTGGAAGGAGGAGAGAGGCTTGATGGACACCGCGGCTGCTGCTCTTCATTGTTTTCTGCCTCCACCAACTGATGCTATTTACCTTGGAGCCACAGAGTAGAACTGAAGCCTCTTCAACTGTGAGCTAGATTTTCCTTCCTTCATTTTGAGTGTTGGGTATTTGTCCCAGCAACAAGTAACTAAGACAATGTACTATTCTAATCCCTTGTAAACCCAAGTTTAGCCATCTTTCAAAATAGAAAAATAGTAATCACATGTACACACATGCACATACAAATGATGTATTCACTGACTTAGTCAACAAATTTTATGGAATATCAATTATCAGCACTGTTCCAGGTTCTCCAGCTACGAATCCAACAGATGTAATCCTGTTCTCATGTGGCAGCTTTACATCTGATTCAGTATGTCTAAAATGTGATTTATGGGGCCGGGGAGATGGCTCAGTGGAATAAGTGCTTCACTGGTAAGCACAAGGGCCTGAGTTCAATCCCCGGTTCCGCAAAAAAATAAAATAAAATAAATAAATAAAATGTGATTTATTTAACACAAAGAATAGCAAAAGCAACAATGAAACAAAATCAACAATGAAGAAAATAATTAACAGAACCCCTGGCTCATTTCAACATTAAAAACTGGATTTACAAACACTGCTATTCTTTAGAACACTTAGGATGAAGTCACTACCACTGAAGTTAACTTTACTAGTCTTGTGTTTTTCATACAGATGCAAATATATCATGTGATATAGAAAACATATAATAGAGTATTATATATTTTGCATACAGGATATATTATAGAACACACATATATAGACAGCAGCAAGACTCAGTTAAATCATTGCCCATGATTATCATTTCAATATAAAATATAAAAATACAGTGTTACATTTTATAAAATATACAATAAAAATTATGTAATTATTAATTTAATTATTTAGTTTGCTTTTGGTCTGGTAAGCCCAGAAAGAAAAGTGCCTAACATTGACATAGAAGACTGATAATTTCTGACCCATGTGGATACTATACACACATTGTGTAGCACCCAGAACATGCTGGCATTTGGTAAAGTCTATTAAGCCAATAGATTTGTGCTGAAAAATAATACACTAACACTTTAGGTTAGTTTCCACCATGCATCAGCATCTTCCTTTGTAAGATGTCTTGTGTCAAAAAAAAAAAAAAAAAGAATTCTTGTCTGTTGATAACTGTCAAGGTAGCTTCCAAAACTGACATATGGTATTGTTTCTCTAAGATGCGGTTGAAATATATGAATTTTACCTTAAGAATATAGTATTTCCAGATAATTAAGTCCCATCCATTCCAAACTATTGTTTCCTGATAACTTCCATGAAATAGCTGTGTGGGGGCAATGGGAAAACTTTTGCTAAGATTTTGCTAAGACATGCAATGTAGAAAAGGACACCATCAACTGGAGAATTAACTAAACCACAATTTACCATACACCTGTGCTTTCAATTTATATACAATCTTTTCTGGAAAAAAATATTATGAACAGTGAATCCTTTTGAAAAAAAATGTTTTGCAATAGATTTTTCTCCCACATGCTTACAACTCCATCTAAATTCTGATACTCTGTTGTAGCCTTTAAAGCAACATATCCAGTATCATGTTCCTATATTAATATCACAAGCATAGAATATTAACCATATCACAAAACTCCAAAGAAAAAAGAATGGGATCACCTCAGTCAGCACCAATATTTTAAATAATGCATAGCAAAGATGTTATATGAAATCCATTATTCATGCCTTTTCTCATACATATATTTGAAAATGGAATGGTACTGGTTGCCCTGGGAATTTTTGTCACGGTGTGTTATGTATTTCATAACTTTCGACTCTGCCACATGTTCTTGCCTAAAAAAAAAAAAATCTCTAATTGGATTTTCAATCATTTCTACATTACTTTCTGCCTACCTGGCAAATGGTATGTTCCCTTGAACCATTTCTCTTCCCCATTTGAGCTATTTGACTGTCTTTGCTTGTCTCTTCCACATGCATAGTTACCATTCCACTTGTAAGCTGCCTTTCTATGTTTAATGTAGAGTCTACCATTAATTGTGTAATACTTGGGTCTACTCGACAAAGACCTTTTTGAAAACAAGGATGTGGTGGCCTGCATATTTAAGAAAGAAATACAGAATTTTTGAAATCTCTAATAATTACAATGAAGGAGCATGAATATTTCCAAAATTCCAATTGATGCTTGACTTGAAAAAAAAAAAAAAAAAAAAAAAAAAATATATATATATATATATATATATATATATATATATATATATTTCACCCAAATGTGGTTTTTCCATTTAGTATAAAACTCATTACATAGTGTCCTCAGTGTCATAATTTTCACATAAATGCCCTCAGATCAGACTTAAAAGGAAAAGTAAATGTAGAGTAAATTAGAAACATAGTGGGTAAGTGCGAAGCAAAAAAGCCTCATTCATAATGGGTTTTGAGTGGTCAAAATGATGCAGCAATTGATCCAATTAATTTCTTGAAATTCAAAATTTTTTTGCAAAGAACCCTGCTGAATATCATTAGGAATCAAAGATAAAGAGGATGTGAAATAAATTTGCCCTCAAAGAAAAATGTAATCCGGAGGAAGACATGTACACAGGCTGCAGAAGTGAAATTCTATGTGGTAACACAAAGAATATATTCATATATCAAAGGGCAGATTAAGGACAAAGGAGTGACCTTCATGAGGGAAGTTGGCCTTTATCCTGAATTCTAAGAATGGACTATTACTGAGAGAGAAGGAATGCGCTGAAGCAAAGAAATTTGATTTCACAATGAGCAAATGCATGATAGTCAAACTGCAGAAGAATGAATCTACCTGATTTACATGAATAAAACTAGAGAAGTTAGAGTGGAGATAAAGTTGTGAACATAGACAGAGACAAAAAAAGGAAACATCCTGCAGCTCTTGAAAGAGATTTTAATTATTATTTAAAAGCTACGTAAGGACATTAAATATTTTGAAACTATTGAACAATATGCCTATGATGGTGCTTTGATAGTAAAAAATTCAGGAGAAAGACAAAATAGAGATTCCAAACCTCTAAGCCACACATTATCACCTGACCTAGGCTGGGCCACTAGGACAGAGAAAAGAGAGCTGTGCTGTCATTAGGGAGTAAAATATATTGTCACCTCACCCGGAACAAAAAGCTAATGCATGCTATGCATTCTGCAGAAGCAGATTTGCTACCTTGATTGGTCAAGTCATGCCCAGAACTGAGGCCACTGCTTGCTCATTCTGAAATTTAGTCTTAGAAAAGGCCAAGAGCAAGTACTCTAAATTTTTTATTTAGAGTTATTTTTAAGTACACGTTAAATATGCTACTCTGCAGAAAGCTCAATGGAACCTAACTAGGCACCTGCTGAATAAGTCCCTACAGAGGCATTTTCTGTAAATGTCTTGGTACCCAGCCTACTCTAACTGGAAAAAGGAAGGTGGGGTGGGAATATACACCAAAAAGTATACTTATGAATAATTTTATAATTGTTTGGACTCTAAAGAAGTTAACTTTAGGCAATTATTTTGTGTGAGACAGGGTCTCACTTATGTAACTAGCCTCCAACTCACAACAATCCTCTTGCCTCCTTCAAGTGCTGGGGTTACAGGAAGGTGTCATTACACCTGTCCTAAATTTAGGCTACTTTCTAAACAATGGCATTTCAGGTTCCCATGCATATGAACATGAGGGAGAGCTTACATTTCCATGCAGCTTGCTATGAGTCTGGACACAGAACTACAGGATATAATGCTTCTCCTGCTGGGTTTCTCCTTCCTCTCATGATTGCTTTTCATTCCTTTCTCTCTCCCCTTTGGAATGGGAATGTTTGCTCTTTGCCCCATATATTAGAAGTTTTTAAATTTCTCAAGTACTCACAGCTAAAAGTTTGCCTTGAGTCTTAGAAGAAACTTTGGTCTTAGATCTCTCTCTCTCTCTCTCTCTCTCTCTCTCTCTCTCTCTCTCTCTCTCTCTTTCTCCTCCTAGAATTGAATTCAGGATCTTGTGCTTGCCAGGCAGGTGCTATGTCACTGAGCTACTTCCCTAGCTCTACACTTTTCAAAAATTCTGGAACTATTAGAATTTGTTAACACTTGAAGATGGACTACATGTATCTTAGCTAACGAGACAGACCTGAGTCTTTTAGTGACCACAGACAGCATGTTACAGTTTTGACTTAAAATGTCCCCCCAAAAGTCTCCCATGTTTGGAAGATAATTGGATAGTGGAGTACTATACTCATCAATGTATATTCATATTCTATCACCTAAATATGCTATTAGGAGGTGGAGCATGGTTGTAAATGGCAAGCTACTAGGGGAAGGACCTGGAAGGTACATTCTTTCCCTGGCTCCCCCCGCTCTCTGTGCTTCCTGGACACTATGCAAGGAAGAGATTTCCATCACTACGCCCTTCCCCTTCCTATTTCTGCCTTTGAAGTAGCCAAGTATGGACTGAAGCCATGAGCCAAAATAAATTCCTCCTGCAAGTGCATGGTTTCAAGTACTTTGTCCTAACAATGGGAAGGTGTCTATGATAATTAACATTTTAATGTTTTGTTGCAATTTGCCATTTCTGAGTATTTTTTTTTATATTTGGATGTGCAACTGTCTCACTATCCACTGTGGAGCCAAGTGTGTGCCTTTGTTAGCTTCCCCCTCACTGAGACAAAATATCTGACACATGCCATTTGGGGAAGAGCAATTTATTTTGGTTCGTGGTTTCAGAGATTTCAGTCCCTAGGCTGCTGCCTTGGGGGCAGAGACAGTATGGTGAAACCTTCATAACCCGTGGCAACCGGAAGCAAGGAGAACAGGAAGAACCAGAGATGTGTACCTTCCAAAGATCCTCCCACAGGGGCTTCCCTCCTGGGCCCACTCCTAACAACACATTCAACTATTAGCCACCAGTGAGTACTGTTCCACCAGCCTCCAAAAACATGAGACTTTTGAAAGATCCATTTTAGATCCAAACCATAGCGATATGAAAACTATGCAAAGAATTATTCCTTTGGAACAATAGAATTAGAAGTCATTTCCAAGTACTTTAAAATAATAATAGGTTTCATGGTAATAGATACAGCTTGAAATCCACACACAAAAAAATAAAACATAATGAGAAAGAATTGATTGAATAGATCTTTCTCCTGGTGCAAAAGATAAAATTCAATTTTGATAAATGGCCTCACAGTTGTTCATTTATACCACAGAAAATAATAAATAAGCCTTTGCCCTTTATCTCCCAATTCACTTTGTTTTCATAAGGGACATTTTCATGTTTTCCTTTACATATGTAGTTATATATTAAGATTACATTAAATTTATATTGCTACCCCAAACTATTTAATGAGAGGCAGTTATGTTTTAACTGGAAAACTATCCTTGACCTGGTTTAGAGGGAATGAGGGCTATAGGATCTTGAAAAAGAATTATCATTCACCAAGTCAGAAAAATCGTATGTCAGTCCTAAAGATCCATGTAATGACAGATGCTGAAGTATCAGTATGCCATACAGTGTTTCATCAATAAATTATAGTAGAATATCATAGTTTTCTTTTTAAAAGGTAAATCATTCATGTTAACACAGATAAAGACTCAAGGAAAAAATAACATTGGTTTTGTTCATTATTTGTCAATTTCAGTCATAAAAGCCTGAGCCAAGAATTTCCAAAAGTTATAGTAGATAAGATACTGTATTTCAACATGAAAGATTTAAAGGTTTTAACAGTTTAACAGTATAATTTCCAAAATAACTATGCATAAAATCATTACACAAAGAGATAAGAACTGAAAGTCCCTTGAAAGTTTCTTGCTCAACTGTCAATCTTTGTTTCTTGCTCAACTGTCAATCTTTATGAACTCTCCCATAAATGTGAATGCTTAGGTAATAATTCATCTTTATAGTATTTGTTATATTTAAAATAGCAGTATGTGGAAATAAAATCCATATTAAAGTACAATAATCAACAAAGAAAATGAAAGATTCTCTCCCTTGCAACAAAATGCTACTTTCAATCAAAACAAGTCATGCAGCTATCAGCCAATCTAAAATATAACCACCTGCAAGCAGGTGCAGGGGCTGCAGATTCCATCCTCTGGCCTGCTGTGCTGGCCCTGCCCCTGGGGTATGCTGAGACTGCAATTGAGACTGGACATGGTGGCACGCGCCTATAATCCCAGCTCTTGGGAGGCTGTAAACAGGTGGATCACTACGAGTCTGATCTAGTAGTGACACCCTGAACACCTTGTAGACCCTTCCCTAAAATATATATAGTGTGTATGTCTGTGTGTATGCATATGTGTATTTTAAACAGCTATATTTCATTAGTTCACAAAATGTTAATTTACGAGTTACTTTGTGTGTAATGAAACACTTCTGAAACTATACTACATGGAAATCTTTTAACTATTCATGAAAGCAAATAATTTTAGAAATCAGCAAGTTCACAAAATGTAATATTTATGCATTAAAGAAAAACCATGAATCACAAAGACAAGACTAATATGAATCAATTTCCTCAAATTAAATCAATCTGTCTTTCACACCCTATTCATACCTACAAATTAATTTTTACAATTGCTAGTTCAATCAAAAAGTCAACCATATGACAGAAGATAATGGCTTCAAGATCAGGGTCTCTCTCTGTCTGTTTCTCTCTGTGTCTCTGTCTCTGTCTCTGT
>NW_004524587.1:24313139-24324711 GCF_000260255.1 Octodon degus
TCTCTCTCTCTCTCTCTCTCTCTCTCTCTCTCTCTCTCTCTCTCTCTCTCAGTGTTATTGTGGAGACACCCTCAGGCTCAGAATAAATTCTGAAAATTCTAGAATTTTCCTGACTGTCTTATTAGTTCAGAAACAGAGAATCCTGATGATTGTTTGGGACGTGGTTGGTGATTAGAGCTATATATCCTATCAATATTACCAATTTTTCAATTTTTCTTCATATATTATGAATAACAACTTTATTCAGAGATAATTAGCATGAGCTACCATGAGTAATTCTTCTGTATTTAGACTAGTTTACTTCTTATTGATGGACACAGATCAAATTAATTGTATTAGTTTAGTAGTGGGGAAATTCCTATTGACGTACTATGTAGTTTATTATCAATAGTACTTACTGAATATTTTTCATTTTACGTTTTCAGCAAAAAGCAATACTTAGGGATTGAACTCAGACCCTTGCACTTGCCAGGGAAGCGCTTATTCTACTGAGCCATCTCCCCAGCTCAAAAAGCAATACTTTTAAAATTATTCCTACTTTCATTTTAATTTATACCTGAATCTCACATGTACTGAGTTACTAGTCATCTCAAGTATCTTGACTGAGAAAAAGTTTTGTAAGTGTGCCAAATAAAATTGATGTCTATTTAAGATAAAAAGATTTAGGGGTTTGACCACTAAAGTGTTAAATATTTATGGCTAATATCTTCTACCGAGATATCTTCTTTATAAAGATTTAAGGGCTCTGTAAGTTCGAGTCATAGCTTCCAATTTGTTCTTCATCTCTTTTACTGTTTCCCTTTTGAAATCCTCGGTGCAAGCAAAATAAAAGGAAATGACAAGCTTTCAAGCTATTGTTTTATGACTTTCACGCACAAGTTCCACATTTCAAAATTTTAAAATGATCTTAGGTATCTCTGTACTGTGGAATTTCAAACCTGACTTTCCGCCTTTTGGAAGGTAAGGTCGCTCTTTTTTTCCCCCTCCCCTTCCTTCATCATTTTCCTCTAAGTCGTTTTAACCATACTGCTACCCAGTTACAAGTGTTGTTCTTTCAATATCTTTACTCTAGCTCCTTCCAGTGGTAAATCACAAATGTGCTGCAAACAGCAGAGATCTAGTATTGTGCCGAAGAGCAGGACTATAAAGATGAGCAAAGCCCATCCCTCTTCCTAATTCCTCTTGTTCCTGATTTAAAACTGCAGATGAGTATGTAATAAACCTGAATCTGGAATTAAAGTTTACTTGGACACCTTAAGGTACTTGGTTCAATTGAACATAGGATTTCCCATTCTTTAGGAAGTAGAATAGTTTCTGAGAAGCAGGAATAAAAATTTCCAAACATTGGCTAGAATACAGCATCACAACTCCTTAAAATACACGGCACACACATTTCTGCAAGCTGAAGCTTCCTCTGGACTCTAGGGAAAATAATGCTCTTCAATAACGGCAGCAGGTGTTTTTACTAATGATCTTTTAATAACATTTTTGATGGTTTTAATTAAGCCCCAAATATTTTGTTGAAAAAATAAAGCACAAATGCTTTCCAAAGTGAACTAAATCGTGTTTTTAAGGATGTATTAAAAAGGAAAAATGCAAGCTGCATATTTTTTCATTTAAAAAAATGAAATAGTGATATAGTACAGTCCAACTGGAAGTGGAATAATAGAGAGGAAATTAAATGATTATGATAAAGTTGATAAAGTTACTGTTAGAAAAAAAAGTTTAAAAGATTTATTAAAGATCATGCCCTGTCCCCAAAGCAATAAAGAACATAGTATGTACAAGTGAACTTTAAATATAGATAACTATATGAGCAATGTTGACTTCTGTATTATGAAGAGGATCAGTATCTCAGGCAAACCAAATTCATCCATAAGAAACGAAACTGAGTTAAAGATAACTCTGGATGAAGAAGGAGCTTCAGGCTGGTAATATTTACTTACTAAGTAAGGCTAGGAAATGCTCATGACTAGAGACATGCTAGACTCAGAGGAACACATTCCTAATTTTATTATTGTTGTTTATATTCAACCTCATATCAAAAATGCCTCCACAAAAGACTTGTTTATAGGGACATTCAATAGAATATCTCACATCTCTCTGGCATTATATCATAATAGAAATAAATACCTCAGGACCAAAGATTTTGGTTTACTATACTCAGTCTCCCCGTAGAACAGGTTCTCTACTCTTTGGGGGATGGTTTTAGTACTTAATGAAGAACTGGATGCAGATGCTATTTCCATTCTTTCTCTGTGAAAGAATTCAGCTTTAACTGGGATATATTTTGTGTCTTGAAAGAGGTGGAGAGCTCTACTAACTAATACTCTTTTCCTTTCCTTATAGTAACACAGAACCAACTACTAAATATGCTATGGTCACTAAATACATCCCTATAGGTGACTAAAATGGCAACATTTCTAACAGTTACAATGGCAGGTTTCCTCATCCCTTATAGGGGAAAACATCAACTTCACATTGTGGTGTCCAGGTCTCCATGCACTCTCAGACTTCCTTTGCCTCCTCCCATCCTACATCAGTATCAATCAAGCTCCAGAAATAGCCCACAACTACTACTTGCAGTTTCAGAAGCAGAACCAGGAGGTTCTGCACATGCCAGGGCAACCTGCCTGGGATTTACTTCCCTGCGCATTACATCTGACAATAAGCCTGGACTCCCCTTAAGAGCTTGCTTAGATGAGTTTCTTGACCTTCTTCTTATTTCTCAGAAAATCCTAAGTCATTAAAACCAGCAACAGCTGAGAGCACAAAAGTGGCTTAGATGATTCTTTTTATCATCTTTATACTCCCAATCTTTTTCAACTTACAGCTTGTGTTATTTAAGATAAAGCTAGCCACTGAATTAAACAAATTCCAGTATATGTCATGGCACATAGTAGATAATAAAAGTTCATATACAGGGGCACAAAATATAGCTCAATAGCCCAAGCATTTGCCTATCAAGCACAGGGTCTTGAGTTTGATTCCTGGTATCAAAAAAAAAGCTTATTTATTGTCCATATAAAATTTAAAGTGGTATTTTTTATCAAGGACAAAGCCCTCAAGAATAATTCTGAAAACAAGCCTCCAATAACTGATATTACCACCTCTGTCCAGATGTTACATGCAAGGGTGCGGTGCTCAACTATCTTAAGCTGCAAAAGTGGAAACAGAGACTGAAAAATGCACACCTACTGTCTCATAACCTTGTCTATATACCATCATTTCTACTCAGATTCAGCTGGCCACAGTGAGTCACACCATCTCACCTAAAGGCCAGTGTGCAGCAAAATGTCTCTGCCTAGGCACACACTTCTGAGCATCCCTAAATTATGACAGAAAGTCATGACTACAATGTACAGGTGGATTGTCTGTTAGACTGACCATATTTGAATTAGTTAAAGGATCAACATGTGGCAGTCCTTCATCAACAAGTTAAAAAGAATTAGCCTATGACCCACTACTCAGTATGTACCCCAAAGAAATAGACATAAGTGTTAAAACAAAATCTTGTACACAAATGTTGATAGTTATTTACAATGCCCTAAAGGTAAAATCAAGCAAATATCCATTCAAAATGAATGGTTAACACAGTGGAATATTATTCAATTATAAAAATCAATTATTGATAATATGCTGGAAAATGAATGAATGAATGAATGAATTGTGAAAACTTTATGGTAAGTCAGAGAAGACTGATACAGAAGTCTATATATTATGTTTCTATTTATACTAAATGTGTAGAATAGAAAAATTTGAAAAGAGAATAAATTTGCAATTTCCAAGAGCTAGAAGGAAGGTATAATAGGAGTAACTGCTTAATGGATGAAGTGTTTACATTTGGTATAATGAAAAAATTCTGAATCTAGATAGTGGTTCTGATTGCAGAGCATTTGAACGTATGTAATCATATTGATCTGAAAAAAAATACATTTTAAAGGATGCTTATTTTACCACAATTTAAAAAGAAAGACAGCATGACTTTCTGGAAACATGCATGGAATCAAGCCTGTAATATTTCATTCTAGTAGAGTGCCTTCCCAAAGGACCAAGGCTTCAGCTTTTTTATTATAGTAAAACATAAATAGTAACATAAAATCTTAAGCAAAAAGAATACTTAGAACTCTTCCTTATTTAATTTTGTTTTGGATCTTCATAATGTTTTCTTCAGTTCAAAAGTATTGTCCAAGAATTTTTTGGATAAATTCAAAAACATGGAAGAATCTACATGTATATTTAGAGAGGACACAGGTATCGACAGAACCACATGCATACGCATATACACCACAAAAGGTGGGACCTGTTGGTCATTAAAGATACTTGAGCACTGGAAGGCATTGTGTGGTGATGCCGGTGCCATGTTGCTTCAGTGCGTGCTCTACTCAGAGTCAGACAAAAGATTTAATCAACACAAACAAGAGTGAACTTCTGAGGACCTTCATGCTAGGAACGCCACTCCAGGGGACCTTGATAAAACAGAATCTTATCATCTCATAGTTCTTTGTGCAAATGGACCAGTTGGTATCCTGAATAGTAAATAAGAGAATAATCCAAAATCCATTTATGTTTGAATTACGTATTTTTATTTTTTGTTTTCATTTTGCTTTCCTAATCATATTTTAGTTAAATGTAAATGCAATTTATTCTTTTGAATGACAGAGGAGAGCAAACAGCATTCTTAAATAATTTTACTGGCATATTGAACCAGTGGGATTTAAATTTAACTGAGAAGGGCCAGGGAGATAGCTTAGTGGTATAAGTGACTGAGTTCAATTCCTGGTACAAAAAAAGTTTAACTAAAACAAGTCATACCATCCTAGAACTCAAATGGCCCTGAGGGATGATATAACTTGACTTTTTCAATTTGCATTTAAGGGTATGCTAAAATTCAGAGGTTCATATTTCATCAGTCATTTACCAAAAGACCACACTTTCTGGTTTGGATCTCTTATTCCTCTATAATTAATAATAGTGTCTCTCTTCATTCTCAAAAATTTCCCTGATTAAAAAACATTAAGCCAGGTGTGGTGGTGCATGCCTGTAATCCTAGTACTCAAGAGGCTGAGGCAGGAAGATCACTGAGTTTGAGGCCAGCCTGGGTTACACAGTGAGTTCAAGACCAGTTTATACTACAGAAAAAGACGTGGTACTTAAGAAAGGATAACAGCTATAATACTTTACATGTTTTAGACTTCTTAGATTATATTATATAATGTATCCATTAAAAGAATACATGTGCATCTGTATAAAATTTGGATCTAGTTTCACAGCAAATGCAATTGGAGTACCTTTGATGTAGATGTAAAACTCAATAAAACTATATGGACTGGGGCCGGGGAGATGGCTCAGTAGGACAAGCGCTTGACCGGCAAACGCAAGGATCTGAGTTCAATCCCCAGTTCCGCAAAAAAAAAAAAAAAACCTATATGGACTGAATCTTGTGTCTTGCTTGCCAGCTGGGAAAGCAATGCGAAACTACTAAACTTCCCCAGTGAAGTAGATCTCATTGTGCCCACCACACAGAAGACCAGGCCAAAGGCGCTGTCACGTGATGTGGTAGTCAGAACTTGGCTCGAGCTTCAGCATCCACTGACCTTTTGAGAAGTGCTGAATGCAGGTTCGTGGCCTGATTACTAAATAACACCAGCTCTGTAACCTCAGCCAAGTCGTTATTTTTTTTGTCTTGTTTCTCTAATTCGTAAAATAAGAACAATACCAGAATTATCTACCTTATTTTGAGTTAGAAGGACTAGGTAAAATAATTCACCAACAGTTTGGATGAGTACCTGGGATATAATCGCCCTTCAGCAAATGTGAATTCTGGCTAAGTAACGATGTTTCTGTGCAAAAACACATTCATGAATAAATGCATGCTCAAGGAGATTATTGCACAGTCCAAAAGTTCAGAGTTCAGCAAGAGTGCAGACGTTAACAAGAGCATCCGCACAGCATGCATATATCCTCCTAATATCTTCCTTTCAAAAGTAATATGGCCAGAGAGTAGAATGGAAGTTGAGGAATGGAATATGATGAATACATCTCTAGTCTAGCTTCAGAAAAAAATTAATGGAAAAGTTTTAGAAAAACATGTGAAACAAAATACCTTGTGCCTTATGCACCATTATCGTGCCATTTAGTCTACAAAAGCCATCAACAGTTTCGCTAGACTATCAAGTCATGGTTTCATAATAATTCTTTTTTTAACCTAAAGTAACCCCTTATGTGCAGCACACTATAGCTACATCTTATTCTTCAGATTTATTAATTTCGATGCACATGCCTAGAAGTGGGTATCAGTAACTTGAAGCATTCATTGGTAGGAATTCGTTATTCTATAAATAATGAACTGACACATTTTTTGGCCAGAGTGAAGTTTCCATTTTAATATAGGACCAGCTTTCTTATCACAGTTAACTGAAAGGAGAAAGAATAACAGAGAGATAACGTTCTAGTTAAATTAAGTCTTCACACATTCAGATTTTTCTTTCACTTCAAGGAAAGAGTTAATTTTTAAAGCTCATACAATAGTGGCTGAAATATAATAATTGTTCAATAAATATTGTTTCAATTTTCATTAGTGTTTATTATTAGAGTTATTGTTATCATTTTATTACTTAGCAGGAAGAAAATTAAGGGTAGCTTTTATAGCCCTTAGCAATACAGTATACTATTTCTCCAAATTATACAGTCAAGAATACTTTGCAATAATAGACTACTATAAGTTTTTCAACAGAACTTATAACAGGTATACTGTGTTATTAACTTCATATGTTACATTAGGATTCAGCAGACTTCCAAAGTAAAGAGCTAGAAAATAAATATTGCAAGCTAAGAAAAAATGTCCTCAATTCTTTGAGTAACTGTTCTTATTAATAGACCAATAGTGTATTATTTACTCTATGATTTACATTTGAAAATATAAACATTAATCTTACCTTGTGTGCTGGATAAGTGGGAGACACAGAGGCAGAAAGACAGAAACTGAGACAGAAGGAATTATTTGGCCCCAAGGACAAAAAAATCTGTTGTACATTGGAGATGATAATATTGAGCAAAAATTATTTCATGTTCTCCCTAATAGGAGGACTCTAAAAGAGAGCATAAGAAAATGATTGCTTAAGTGCCTGCTTAAATTTTATGTAGTTAATACAGGGCTCACTACACAGCTCGGACTCATAGTGATTCCCTGTTCAGCCTCGTCAGTGCTGGGATTACAGGTGTGCACCATCATGCCCAGTCTTGCTGCTGGTTGCATCTGATGAGAGGCTGGCCTGGGATATGGTACGAGGGATCAAACCTGGATCCTTGCATTTGGGTAGGCAGGCACTTAGAACACTGAGCTACCGCTGTGGCTCTTAAGTGTCTTATTTTATAACTTAGGGAGAGCTTACATACACTCTTACTTACAACCATATGTGTGTGTGTGTGTGTGTGTGTGTGTGTGTGTGTGTGTTCCATATGTAGGATCCAAGTAACTACTCTTATTTACATCATTTTGATATTCATGAATACACACACTGTTGAAAACATGACAACATGAATACCTTGAAAATTTTTATCTTAAGAACTGCCAGTTCAGTAAAGCAAAAGTAGGCTACCTTTTTCTTTTTCTCCTTTTATTTTCATAATAAAAGCTTTAAAATACATAAATTTATTATTAATCAAATACTGAAATACCTAAAAGACAGTAAACTGACTCCTTCAAGAAGAGACAGTGTCACCTGCATAGCACTTCATAACACTAAGGCTTAACAAGTTCTAAAATTTGATTTTGGTTTGTAGAAATATTTCACATGGAGAGAACAAGACCAGGCAGCCAAAGAAAAGCTTTTAGAACTTTATGTACCATACTCTGCATGGTTTATTTCCTATGCCTAAAGAAATCAAGAAGAATTGGTGAACTACATTTCTCTTCCCTTAGTCTATTAGGTCTGTTGTTTACTTGACAAATATTTTATTCTGCAGTCTCTAACTAGGGCCTAGTACAGCACATGGTAATAATAGAATGTAAATGCCCATTCATTTCAGTCCTTTCCATCCTAGAAACTGCACTGCAAGGGTAAGGCTGATGAATAAGTAATAAGAGAACAAATAATCTAAAAAATATTGGGATAACTTTGATCTAAAGGAAACAAGATACAGCTCTTGGCTTCCTTTGGGCAGTGAGTTGAAGACACCTTCAGATAGTAGGAATTTCAGTGGGACCCTTAGGGGTGAGGGGGATCTGGGCAGGAAAACAATATGTGGAATTTGTTATGAAATAAGACATAGCAGAGGACATTCCCAAGGCAGGATTTTGAGCACTGAATAAATTCCCAGGGAGCATGTGGTCTAAGCACAGTAAGGAAGGAAGAGGCAACATAAGATAAGGTAAACAGACAGAGCCTAAAAATTTTTGAAAGTAGCTTCAATGCAGTTCTGAGAAGTTTGGGCATCACCTAAAAGCTGGAGAAAATCATCAAAAAGATTTTGGGCACCGTCAAAACACAATGGTAAAATACAGTGAACTGACCAAAACTGTGTTCAATTGAACTTATTAATGTTTTCATCTTTAACATTAGTCCTTCTGGTAAGCCTACTGGTTGCAATAAGACTTAAAATATCCTTTGATTTCACTGTGTTCCCTTTGCCTGAACATTCATGATTGACAATCTTGAAATTGCTGCTCACACGCCTCATGGGGTCATGTCATAATCTTAGTCATCACCATGGTGATTTAACTGTCCCTACCAAAGTGAAAACAACATTGTCACCCCCCCCCCCATGATTTCTCATACTCTCAACACTTACAGTGCGAGGCAGAGGAAAACAATCCCCAATTTAGAATCGTCATGCAGATCCACACCTCTCTGGAAAGCTGTGGTGTTGGTTGTTGTCAGGCCTCCACGCATTAACATTAACTCCTTTGAGCATCATTCATCACTGCAAATTATAGTAACATAAACTGCTAGCATATAAGGTCAAAGCAAGTAAATAATGTCTCCACTCCTTCTGTATTCCCATTATACAAAAACTAATCCCTTTATTTCTTCCTTTGTCAGTACAATAGTCCAGGGTGCTGTTCTAGGTGCTGAAATCTGAGGCATACAAAAACAAAATCCCTATTCTTCCACATGAAAAGTATTTATTTTTCATTTATTCATTTATGCTTTGAGATAAGATCTTGTCATGTAGTTCAGCACTGGCCTTGAACTCACTAACCCACTAGGCAGCCCTGGTTTGCCTCAGACTCACACTAGTCCTTCTGCCTCTGGACTGTTGGAATTGGAGGCATGCATCACTTACTTTGCCTAAAATTATTGGCTGCTTGTCTTTATTGTTCTTGAAAACTAAAATCATTTTCAAGATTCAAAGCTCTGAGCTGAAATTGTATCTTCCTGTGTCTCCAAATTGGAAATGGAAACTATGATTGATATTACGTGTCAACTTGACTGAATTATGTCTTATGTAGATAGTTGGTGAAGCACTATTTCTGGGTGTGTATTAACGGTGTTTTTGAAGGAAATTGGCTAGTGAGACTAGAATGAATGGGGAATAGCCATTCTTAATGTGGTTAAGCTCCAGTCAAATGAATTGTTGAACAAAGTGCAAAGGAAAAGTGAGTTCTTTCTCTCCCCCACTGTCTCCCTTCTTTTCTCCCTTATCATCTCCCTCTCTTCCTCACCTTCTGCACCCTCTCTCCCTCTCCCTCTTTCTTATTTATCTCTCCCTCTCCCTACACCTTCCCCCTTTCGTGCTTTCCCCTTTTGATTCCAATTATCAGACTTTCAGCCTCAACCTGAGTGATATCATTAGCTTCCCTTGTCTGACACTTTCAAATATGGATTAAACCATGTTTCTAGATTCCATATGGCTGCTCTTGCTATGAGTTACCTTGGCACTTCCAAGCCCCAGTTATCCTGTGAACCAAATCCCATAATAAATCTTGTATCCAAAAGTCAACACTCAAAAAGAAATAGCATTTCTATACACAAACAATGAACACACTGAGAGAAAAATTATAGAAACCATGTTTTTCACAATAACATCCACAAAAAGAAATATTTGGGAATTAGTCTCACAAAGGAAGTAAAAGATTTATACAGTGAAAGTTATAGTACTTTAACTATATAGTAGTATAACTATTATAGTACTATAATAAGAACTGCATGGTACTGGCCAAAAAAAACAGATCTAAGGATTAATGGAACAGAGTAGAACATATACACATGAATACAAACAAGGCCAGCCACCTTGTCTTTGGAAAAGGGGCCAAATATGTTCATTGGAAGAAAGATAGCCTCTTTAATGAATGGTTCTGGAAATGTTTGCTTTCCACATGCAGAAGGCTTAAACTAGAACTATGTCTTTGACCATGAATGAAACTACTGTCAAAATGAATCAAAGATATAAATATTAATACTGAAACACTAAATCTTCTTGAAGAGAAAGAAGGTAAAAACCTTAAAAATGTAGGGGTAGGTAAATAGTTCATGAACAAAAACCAAACTGCATGGGAAATACTTCAAAGAATCAACAATTGGGATCACATCTTTTTGAAGTTTCTGCATATCACCAACAGAGTAAAAAAAAAAAAATGGGAAAAATTATAGTGGCTTGTCCTTCAGACAGAGGATTCCTATCTAGAACATATAAAAAATGTTTAAAAATCTGGCCTCCAAAAAGCAAAACTCAATCCAAAAATGGGCATCTGATACGAATATACACTGCACAAATGAAGAGAGACCAACGTCAAATAAACACATGAGAAAAATGTTCAACATTATTGGTCATCCAAGAGATGAAAACTAAAATAATGCTGAGATACCATCTTACTCCAGAAAGAATGGCTATCATCAAGAAATCAACCAATATCAAATGCTGGAGAGGTTGTAAGATAAAAGGAACCCTTCTCCACTGTTGGTGGAAGTGCAGAATGGTACAACCATTATGAAAATTAATATGGAGGTTCTTCATAAAGATAAGACTTGAGATCCCACTCATGCCAGCTATTCCCCTTCTAGGTATTTTTCCAAAAGAAGTGAAATCAGCATACCACAGTGATATATGTGCACCTATGCTTAGAATAGCACAATTCGTCACAGCTAAATCTTGGAAACAATCAAAACACCCATCAGCTGAGGAATGGTATAGTATTTTTGCACAATGGAGTATTATTTAGCTATAAAAAGGATAAATTTGAGGCTTTTGTAGATAAATGAATGCAGTTAGAGACTATAATGGCAAGTAAAATAAATCAGATCCACATGTGTAAACATTGTATCATCTCACTAGTGTGAGAACTTGAAAAGTAATTAAAATTTAAAAGGTACCATAGATACCTATTGTGAAAAGGAAAGAATTTGTTCAATAGGAAGGAAAAACTGGAATAAATAAAAGGACAAATGAAAGAAGGGAAAAAGATATATTCCAGTATATGTGCAGAATGGTTTGGGTAATTGGACTGTCACTTTCTGCTGATCTTTTAAGAAGAGCAGTTAATCCTTACTTTTTTAATTTCTTCTTCTTCTTCTTCTTCTTCTTCTTCTTCTTCTTCTTCTTCTTCTTCTTCTTCTTCTTCTTCTTCTTC
>NW_004524587.1:24324811-24331952 GCF_000260255.1 Octodon degus
TCCTCCTCTTCTTTTGAATTCTTACAAATTTTATTATTGTTTTATTTTATTTTTCCTTTAAATGAATCGTCCATGTTTATACCTGGTAACCTGAGCAACAACTTTGAAAATAGCATCATGTAATACAACAACAATTATTGGATTCCTACTACTTTGTTTAGTGAAATTTTGTATTTTTTCTAATGCTGTTTTTATCAGTCACTATTTTGTATTCTTTAAGAAATATAAAAATAAATCTTGTATCCATAACTTTTCCACTGCTAGTACTAAGTGCCTAATGTATATAATTTAGAGGAGAATATGCTCATTTTGGCTCCTTGTTTCAGAGGCTTCACCTCATGATCATTTGTCTCCAAGGCAGAAACATCTTAACAGAAAATCATAGTGAAGGAAATCTGTTAACCACATGGCAGGCAGAACACTGAGCAAGCAAGGAAGAGCAACTGAGGAAGAGGCCACAAGCAAGTATATTTCCTAAGGTCACACACTCAAGGCCTACCCAGACACACCCATTAATTTTCTAGGTGTCTCTTAGACCAATCAAATTAACAATAAAAATTAGCCATCACAATCCCCTCTCATCTAACTGTCCATCCATTCAACTATCCATCTCTATATTTGTATAGATACATGGATTTCTTCTTTTCTTTCTTTATTTCTTTCTTTTTTTATTTTAGGGAAGGGTCAACAGGGTGTTCCAGGTCTCACTATATAGATCAGACTCACAGTGATCTGCCTGTTTACAGCCTCCCAAGAGCTAGGATTACAGGCACACACCACCACGCTCAGTCTCAATTGCCATCTCAGTGCACCCCGGGCACGGGACCGGCATGGCAGGCTCAGGGATTAAATCCCCAGCCTCTGCACACTATAATCTGCTGAGCTATTTTTTCAGGGCCCATTACACATAGATTTCTTATTGAAACTGTTCCTCTGGACAAATCTGACTAAGATAGGAACCAAGTTCTGAGGCCACATGATCTGCAGGCTGAGGATTCTAGATCTAGGATACCTCAAAAGGTAATGAAAGCATCTAATACATTTAACACAGGTTTTACAAATGGCTAAGACCCAGAGTATGGCACTAGCTTAATTTAATTTATACAGCAACATGGTAACTATTGAATTAAAGATTTGTCCCACTGGTGATGTTTCTGACACCTCTCAAAGGAAACTCTCAGTGTCCTTCACTTTATGGCAAGGTGTGTTTGGGAACCTGACCAAAAAACATGTTTAAAGAAGCAGATCAGAATGAGAACTCAAATTTTCCTATTCCCAATTTTGTCCCCTTTCTACTAACCAAAAGACCACCAATTACACAGGTATTATTTAGCAGTATGATCCTTTCAATATGACTTATTTTACTTTATTTATATTGGAAAAATTTCATATGATTAATTCTTGTGAAGGTCAACTTTTCTTGAAATATTGCAATAGGTGTAAAAGAAGGTCACTGATGTAAATAGAAAGAATACGTTAAAAAAAAGAATATGTTAGTTAAAAGACTGAAAGGATACAGTTAATAATGAAGAGTTCATCCTGCTTGCAGCTATACTGAAAATGATTTAAATATAATCCTTTTTGAGTGATGTCCTCTATCTAGCAAAAATTATAATGAAAGTTATAAAAAATTAGCATGTGCATGTGTTAACTATGCCACTAATATCCATATGTGTATCATTTCATTTGATGAGATTTGTAAGCTTTTATTTCTCACTTATAAAGACAATAAATATAGGTTACTTCTCAGAAATAAAGATCAGATGCTTGCTGATTCCCATACATCCAAAAACAGAAAACTAAGCATTTTTCTCAAAGACAGGTTCAATGCAAACAGAGATATTTACTTCATCTCCAGACTGCATTCTTAATCGTGGTGAGCCTACAGTTGGTTTCTTAGCACAAAAGCATATTTTATGAAGTTGAGTATGTAGGAAGAGGCAGAAATCAAAGGCAGGAGGCTGTAGATTACTGCACCTATTTGTTATTTGAGTCTCTGTCTGAAAACATGTGAGAGTAGTCAGTACTGTTGCTTAGTGTAACTCGTAAGGAAAAGGATGGTGTGAGTTGTAAGACCCTCCCTCCATGTCATTCAAATCTAAATACATGAAGTTTCTAAATCATGGCCATCAGTGAAAGAAGCAACTGAGCGATTGATCTATTATTGCAAGTTTTCTCAGATTTTGCCCAGAGGATACTGTCAGTCTCAAGGAATGGGCTGTGCTCTGTAGTTAACTGTTTTAC
The DNA here is from genome assembly GCF_000260255.1 of Octodon degus. Lineage (NCBI taxonomy): Eukaryota > Metazoa > Chordata > Mammalia > Rodentia > Octodontidae > Octodon > Octodon degus. Next base: position 24,327,056 of record NW_004524587.1, read on the forward strand.
AACACACTTGGAAAGGGGCCTGTGGACATAGTAAATGCAACACCTTCAATCACTGAAATCTCATGATATCCTAGGCAATGTGCTGTATGAACAGGATTGCATAATCAATTATAATAATTGGCAAGAAGGGTAGAAGCAGACAGAGTTAACACTCTCGCATCTGCTGTGCCTCAGCTCAATGCTGCCACCCCAAGTACTACTCCTCTAGGAGAACCAGCAGCCTTTTCTTTCACTTCTTACCTATGAGTATAGAAATTTGGTTTTCACAAGGAAGTGTCTCTGGTGGGAATTCTAGCTTCTGATGCAAGCAGAGGCTTCCTATATTGTAATAGATTAGTCACTGCCTGAGCACAGAGCTCTTAATTTCTGTGGTTGCAAATTTCAAAGAACTTTACTATGGGAGCATTGCTGTTGCTCAAGGTGTGAACTCTGTACAAAAGGAGCTATCCTAAATTCTCTGGCTACTTCTGCATGGATTCATGCCTGGCCTTGTTAGTTTAGGTGCTCACGCTGCCACCCTTGCTGACCCAGGTGCCATGGTCAGACGTGTGGCAGCAGCATTACCTAGAAACTTGTTAGAAATGCAGCGGATTAGGCCCAAGGCCAAACCTGCTAAATCAGAATCTGCATTTTCAGGAGATCCCCATGCAACTTGGGTGCACATCAGCACTCCAGAGGGACAGCTTTCACAGCATTTGCAGGAACATCCTAGGGGATCTTCCTCACAGAGAAAGACTTCGCCATGAACAGTTCTATGACCTTTGTCAAGGATCATAGAATGATCTGGATTAGGATCTAAGTTTGCCTAAATAGCAAACCTGCGCACTTCCCTTTGTAAAATATTGCCCCCTCCTAGCGTCAAGTACCTAAACGCTTCAGCTTTTTTGCTCTCCCATGTGTGAAATGAAAATAATCACTCCTAACTCAAACTTCATGAGATAATATGTAAATTACCAGAAGAGTTCTCGCTTCGTAAATGACAGCTAAAGATGATAAAAAGAAAGTGGGTGATAGAGAAAAGTGATAAAAATAATGCTAATAACAATAATTGTTTGAAACAGCAAAATAGCTATGGGTCTTGGAGCCAATTAAAACACATAGTGAGTGAATTTTGAAAAAAATGTAGAAGTTATAGATAAAGAACAAAAATTAAAAATTAGAGGATGTCATATTTCTATGACTACCAGTCTCATCAGAGACTCTTCCTAAAATTATTTCTTGTTCTTTCATTTGCTTGATTCAAAAAGAAAACTCTAAACAACTTTATCCAACCAAGGGACCACAGGGAAGGCAAGGAACAAAAAAATGCAGCCTGCTGTGACCCAAGAGAGTGGTCAATCAAGAATGAGGTACAGTTTTTAAGGAGACGTGTGCTGTGCCCATCACACCTGGTGCAGGCGACAGGGTACCAAGCACTGCCCACAGGGTTCATTCGGCAGCCAAGTGTACAAATCTCAGATCTTTCCCTACTGAGTAGCAGAAGTCAGTGTAAAATTCACTAAGCAAAAAGAGGGTCATATTAAAAGGATTCTGGCTAGACACATGATTTTTATGGTGACTTAAAATACCGTTTAACTTTGTCAACCTTCTCAGTAAGCCTGAGACATTCCATTTAAGCACTGAAATTGTAGTATTGTGGAAAACCTCCCCACTCCTGGACAAATGGAAGAGCTGATCACCCTAGCCCACCTGTCTAAAATGTCCTATTGATTTTTAAATCTTTTAAAATCTACTTTCTTATGAAATTAGTTGAAATACTATAACATAAATAAATGATAGAAGTCAGGGCATGGTGACACATAATCCTAGCACTGGGGAGGCTGGAAACAAGAGGACCACTGAATTCAAGCTGCATAGTGAAACCCTGCACAGAACATAAAATAAATAAATAAATAAAAGCTTACTGTTGGAATTAGATAGATAGATAGATAGATAGATAGATAGATAGATAGATAGACAGATAGACAGATAGACAGATACATTTAAGATTATTGCTTCTTGGAAATAATCTTTAAAGTTATTTTTTAGTGTAATTTCCTTATGGAAAACAAACAAGGTCATGAACCCAGAAACAAAACCAATGATCTAATTACAGGAAGAAAGCATTATGAAACTGGTACATTTATGTCACAGTTTTTAGTTTTCTGTAAGCTGCAGCCCTCTTAGGTTTCAGGGACAAACACCAGGACCAACCTGAAAACCTTCTAGCATGTGCAGAACAAAAATATCAGGCTAGAACAAATAAGCAATTCTGGTCCTTGAGCGCAGTCTGGGATCTGCCCTTTCAAAGGGCAGCAGTCTAACAGCTTGTTAGTTAGCCTTTCTAAAGGCCAGCAACCAGGAAAATAGACCACTGGGTGTGGGTGACTCCCCAGAAAACAAGCCACGCTCCTGTGGCTATTTGCAGTGCTGTAAGAAGCTCCTGTCAAGGAGTAAAGCCAGTCACTTTGGTCAGGGCACCAGAACAGAATTTCAAACTATTGTTGTAACTCTAGAAAATGCTTGACCTGGAAGCACCTTTACAGGATTATCGTCTAAAAAAATAACCTAAGTGCCTAAGGAAAAGATTCATATATAAAAAATGTTCCTTACAAAGTCACTTTAAAAAAAATCATAAAGACATTTGTAGGTATGACGAAATGATTCTATAAAGAATAGCTTGTCTATTTAATGACTAGCACAAAATTCAAAGTGATAATATTTGAGCAAGGTAGCATCCTGCATGCTTTTAAATAGCCTATCTCATTTATGCCTCACAATAACTCCTTGAAGTAGGCGCTGTTTTCCATCCTCATTTTATTCATTAGAAAATACAGACTTAAAGAGATTAAAGTGAATGGCCCAAAGCCACACAGCTCATAAGTTGCAGCACAAGAATACCAGACAAAGTCTTACAGATCCCAGAGCCAAAATTTATCTGCTGTGCAATATTTCTAAAAAACATTTAAAATATGAATATGAATGTTTTCATCCTTTCCAATAAAATTAGTATCTGTTGTAGTCCAAACTCTGCTTCTATTTTAGTAGGATGCATTCACAGCCCAAGGACAATTTTTTTAAAATATTAAATGCAGTATTTGAGAAGTTGAAATGATCAAGAGTTGTATTTCTTAATATCAAATGTTTTAACTAAAATAATCTAAAATAGCTGTCCATATGATTAATTTTTAAACCTAATTTTTACAGGTTTTAATTCTTCTGGCCTGGCCTACACAAGATGTGCTTCTAGATTTTATTTTACTTTCCATTTGTCTTCCATTCAGAGGATATATTATCTTTAAATAAAAAAGCAAATGTTATTTGAGCAAAGTCTAGACACATATTCTTTGCCCTTAATACAAATAATTTTAAGCAAGTTGACAGATAGAGTGCCATTACATCATTTCAGCTACTAATGGGCATAATAATTCTTCAACTTCCTCATGAAAGAGAGCTCTAAAATGAGACAACTGAGTGAAAAGAAAATGTCAAGTTATTTATGGCTTCCATCACTACTTTATGACTCATAGATGGAAGGTGGTCTCTTTGTGAAGCCATGGGTCTAGCTTGACCTTCTCTCAAAAGGGTATTGGTTGTTTTTTTTTTTTTTTTTTTTTTTTTTTTTTTTTTTTTTTTGGATAGTAGCATCCTCCTCCTCTCCTTCAGGTCACCTACACAGATTTGGAAGCCACCCTTCCCTCGTCTAAGTGCACAGTGTTGAGGGAGCCTCAGCTGACCTTCAGCCCCAGGGCTCTCACAGTAAAAGCCTACAGATTGAGAGCCTCGTGTCTTCTGGTCGAGGTATTTCAGCACCGATGTGGAACCAATAGGACTCAATTCCAGGACTTTCGCTGGAACAGTCAGGAAAGAGAAGGTGTTACTTGTAAAGCTTACTCATTTTATAGGAAACCAAGCCTGGAGATTCTGCAGTGCCTGCCTATAAGAGCTTACTGTTGGAGCATACCTCCCCCCTACCACACACACACACACACACACACACACACACACAGGAAGTTTCTAACAAGAGGACTCTGGGTATAAGAGTGATGACATCTTGCTAATGTAATGATCCAATTCTGTAATAACCATGAGAATTAAAATAAGGTTATGCTTTGGAGGAGAAAGAGCTTCCCTTTCATCAAAACAACTTATCATTAACTTTTCAGTAAGTACATAACTAGTCTAAAAGCTTGATGTCTAAAATGCTACCAGATCTACTTTTTGGTAATAATTTGATGATTTGATTTTATGCTAAATTATCCTCAATGCAAATGGAAAGTTTCATATCATCAAACTGTCTTCATTCACAAAGCTACTGAAATTTTTCTGTAAAATTACCTTTATACTGTGTGGATAAGATATATATGAAAACATAAGTAAGCTTCATGCTTAGAGTTGGGTCCCTTTCCCAAGATATCTCATTACATATATGCAATTATTCTAAAATCTGAAATCTGAAACACTCCTAGCCCCAAGCACTTTGGAAAAGAGATCCTCAACATGTATGCAAGCTAAACACAGATTTTCTTCATCATATCTTGCAATATAAAAATCCTAGTGAATTAAGAAAACGAGCAATAAAATTCATTTTTATCTTTCTCCCAAAGATAGATTGCATTTACAGAGTTGAAAATTCATTTTGCCCAGTCGTTGAGTGTTGGCATTGAGCTGCAAACTTAATTCTAAGTGTTAAGGAGGCATAACAGAGGAGGCAGAGGATGTTGAAGGCAATCTAGCCATTCGGGAAATTTTCCCAAGTCTCAGTTAGTTGATGCAAAAATAAGGAAATATGGTCTTTATATCTTCAACTTGGTATTCTTCCCCTAGCAGTAAAAATATTTTATGTTGCCACTGCAGTAATCATCTTCACATACAAAGATGGGTGCAGGGGCTGGTGAGATGGCTCAGTGGTCTAAAG
>NW_004524587.1:24332167-24345004 GCF_000260255.1 Octodon degus
GGAAAATACCCAGAAGAGGAATGAATAGCTGGGTTGAATGGGACCTCTAATACCAGAGGGGTTTTTTTAGGAATTTTCATACAAATTTCTGAAGTGGTTGCACCAATCTATACTCCCAACAATAGAAAAGATCTCCTTTCCCTCACAACCTTGCCAGCATTTGTTATTGGTTGATTTCTTGATGATAGCCACTCTTTATGAAGTGAGATGGAACCTCAGAGTTGTTTTAATTTGCAAACATATAACTACTAATATTGAACATTTTTTCATATATTGTCACTTGTATTTCTTCATCTGAGAAGTATGTGTTCATCTCAGGTGCTCCTTTTTGGATTGGGTCTTTAAATTTCAGGGCATCTGATTTTTTTTGGCTTTTATATGTTCTAGATACAAGTCTTTTGTCTGAAGGACAACTGGCTAAATATTTTCACACCTCTGTTGGTTGCCTTTTTACTTTGCTATTGATTTATTTTGTTGTGTAAAAGCTTTTTAATAGGCTGAGATTCTGGTTATTCTTTGTACTATTTTCCATGTGTTTAAGGTTTTGTTCATGAAATCTTTGCCTACTCTATGACTGTAATACTTCTCTCTTTTAGACCCATGTTTATCACATGCATTAAACGAAAATCAAATTGGATCAAAGACTTAAATATTAAAAGCAGTTGCATTACTTTTTAAAGTCTTACTATGTGTAACAAACACTTTGAGGGTGAATTTAACCCAATGGATCTTGTTGTTGGAATTATGCAACTATATTAGATTATAGCATATCAGCTTGAAGTATATACTGTAATTCAAATCCTTTTCTTCAGAGTCTTCTTTATTTTCCAAAGAATTTCTTTCCACTCATTCACTGACACAAATTTAGCACCTTCATTTGTTGGTAGTTATTATTATTTCTGACATTTCTCATAGGCCACATCTTAGTGTTATAACTTTGCTAAGCACTAAGTGTTATCGACAGGATATCAGATATTTAGAATCCTAAGGAGTCTTATTGGTTATGAGGTTTATCTAGCCTGAGCTTTTACCTAGGTTTGCAAAATCGGTGTAACAATACTTTAAAAAAAAGTATAAGCATTCTCAGCTATCCCTTTCCTTCTCAGAGAAAATCTTAGAGTTAAATAGTATGCAGCATTAAGACATACTATATTTATGACCTTTCCCAAGAGCAAGTAGGGTGATGCAACCCTACTTCTCACTGACCTCTGAAAACATGGCAACCTTGAGTTGTAATGGTTCCTGTGGCCTAATTATTGCTAAGAAGTCAATATTCTCTCTACTGACATTAACTTTTGGCAGCTATTCTTCCCAAGACAGCTTCACAAACACCACACAGACATTTTTCCATTGCCTCAAGTAGCTCTCAATTTAGTCCAACAACACAGGCTACTGTGTGACCTGTAGAAAAAGGAGTGACAAACAAGACTCACAGAAAATCAACACCTGGCTCTCCAGAAGGGGCAGGAGCACCAGAGGAAAGGAACATTTTGCAGTGTGTGCCAATTTCTATGCGGTAAGTACTCCCACCATGTCCTGTTTCAAGCTACTAACACAATATAAATGGGGTTGCAGAAGGATCAGCGCCTGTGAGCCACTGCACACGGACTCACACCACTGAATATGCATCAAATACTTCCATAAATAACTGAAAAATGACCAGCATGGTAAGTGGTATGAATAAAAGAATGCAACCTCAAATACGTGTATAGAAAGAATACTTTTCTTTGAAGAGGAAGTCAATAGAGGAGTAGACATGCTGTCACACACATACAAACACGCAGACTCACCATGTGCCATGGGCATTCACCATTTCATTATATGCTAATAGCATTCTACTACCAACACCTGAGACTTTCCATCTGAGGGCTTTCTCTCAGACCACACATGGGGCAAGTAAGAAGTGCCAGGGAATTAATGCCCTTGGGAGCTGTTCTGAGACAATGACAGATGGGTTCAGGCAAATAAACATTTGAGGTTCATTGTTCCCAGATGGGACAATTCTAGAGTGCGGTCTACACCATCCCTCTGAAGGCATCAGCTGGCTGGAGCCTCAGATGCCTATGGAGGCAAACACCCCAGAATGTTCCTTGTATTCATGCTGAGCCTGCTACTCCATCCAAGCAGATTTTCCTGAAATCAACAAGCAAGAAAACCCACATGCACTCTAACTCATTTTCTATGTGTACAATATGACAAAGCTAGTAACCTTTTCTACAGTAACTGAGATAAATCTGAAGGGAAATCTGGTAGCAGAATAAGGAGGGCAGAGTATATCAGGCAAAGGGAGAAGTGTAGAAGGTCTACACATTCATGTGTTTTACTATGCATTACACATTGTTCAAAAAAAATCTCCATGTCACACCAAACCACAAAACAATAATTAAAGAACTTCCAGGGTTAAATCCTAAATGCCTAAAAGCTGCATGAGTGTGCATGAGTGGCACACAAAGCTGTTAGGAACCTAGTAAAAATGGTAGTGGATTTTATCTGTATGGTCTATCTATAAATGCATAAATCATTCTGGTACTGCCAAGGAAAAAGTTTGTAGATCGTGTGTGTGTGTGTGTGTGTGTGTGTGTGTGTGTGTGTGTGTGTGTAATACTTAAAATACACTGACTGGCATTTTTAAGAATACCGTCCATTGTTACTCACCGTACTAACCATGCTGTGCACAAATATTTTAAACTAATTCTTCCTAACTGAAATTTTGTATACTTTGACCAATGTTTTTCACCCATTGTGTAGACCTGATGTGTATTACTTCAAAACAACAAGTTGCACATTATGAATGTTTCCAACTTTCTTGTGAATGAAAAATATGTAAAACAAAAATGTCAAAATGCAAAGATTTTAGTTTGTGACTTACTGAGGCAGTGGAAGGAGGTTAACAGAATTTCAGATGTTTTGTGCATGAATCTTGAGACTTATTTTTGCTTTTAAGAATCCATTTGTAATGCACATCTATTTCAGTAAAATTAAAAATGCAATCCGATGAATACTTTGTGCAATTAACTTCTGGTATCACCACTGGAAATTCTTTTTGCGGTGTTCTTACCTGTACTCACAGCTTTACCCAACAGCTGAAGCTTTGGAAAATCTTGCAGTGTTTGAAAAACCCGTATCATGGCCACTTCTGGCAGTAAAAGCAGTCACTTCTGCAGAGTCAGATGCTTTCATTGAAGGTCCTCATATAGAGATAGAGCTTTCTCTTTGATTGTGAGAAAGGTTTTCCCTGATTTTTCTCCTCTCACTCCCTTTCTCTCTTTGGTCTTCAATCCATATGCTTAACAATCTTGCTGTTTCTTTTATCTCCATAGACAATGTCCTTATTGACTTCACAGCACTTGAATTTTCAGGCCCTTCTTTTATTTTTTATAGCTTTGTCTCTGATACTCTGTAATGTGGATTCTTTTATTCCTGTTGCTCAGAAAATACCACATGCTCTCTAATTTCTTTCAATATTTAAAGCTTTCCTTTTGCATGCATTGTTGGTGATTTTGGCTAAGGATACTTAAACATGTTTTGGGGTATTGAATGAATGGAATTTATTATATAGAAAAGTTCACAAATACAAATGAAGAGCAAAATACAACATTGTAAAGTAACACATACAGCAAATTAAGGTACCTCATAGTTTTTTAGCAGAATATGTGTGAGTGCAGGCAACTGTACATTTGCAATATGTACACTTTTTTCATAACCCTGCATGGTTTGGATCAACTCAGTGTAACTTTCTGAATTCACTTAATGTTCATCATTAAGGTCCTCATATAGAGATAGAGCTTTCTCTTTGATTGTGAAAAAGGTTTTCCCTGATTTTTCTCCTCTCACTCCCTCTCTCTCTTTGGTCTTCAATCCATATGCTTAACAATTTTCATTATGGGCACATAAGTAGGCATGAAATTAACATTATGTTCAAACTATCTCCTTACATATCAATGATGTTGGAACAAATGAACCTTTTCAAAAATAGGCATTACAGCAAAACTGATATTTATATGTGTACAGTACAGATGAGTCCTAATTACAGATTCAAGGGTTAATTACAGATGTGGATCAACAAAATAAAACACTATGCTCCCTGACTTCTTTATTGGCAGTCCCTAGTATTTTAACCTATTTTAATACATTTGTGTTGGGGAAAATGTTTCTGATTCAAATGCACAAACCACCAGGCCTGTTCTTTCATCTCCAGTACTTTGCAGTTAGAAAGACAAGTTAGAGATATCTACTTGATGAAAAAAGACAATTAATATGTTTGAAAAGCTGAATGTTGTTCAGTTTGTGCCAACCTGGACTAAATGGTTGAATAGTGTTTTAGAGCAAATTTCCTGAAAATAAAATATAAGATAGATGTTCATATGCACTACTCATTAATAAGTCAGTGATTTATTACAGAAGTGCTCTCAAGGACAGATCAAGGATACTAAGGATGGAGACTTTGGAAAGACAGAAGCCAAACAAAGATGCAATTTTAGATGGAGTCTATTTCTGCTCAAGCATTCAAGTGCCCTAGAAGAAAAACTGAACTTCAGCTTCTGCACAGTCCTGATGCAACTTGAGGTTCTGAATCTCTTCCACTGCCAAATGTTGTCCTTGGGTGGAGGAGGTACCATTACTCCAGCTTTGGTGCAAGGAAAGTTTGTCTGATCAAATGAGAAGAGCATTTCTCAGACAAAGCCATAAGGGTGAGTCTGACTGCGGCACTTACCACAGCGAAAGGGCGCATCAAGTGGATAGACATGACCCAGGCTATCCAAGCAGTGCACCGAGTCTGTCACAGAAGGCAAGCACTATTTTTGAGGGGCACATGTCAGAATCCAATCACCGATCTTATTCAAACTCCTCGATTACTTTTGATGCTAGACAATATTATCACCATTTCACAAATCAATTCAACTCCGAATTCCTAAGCAACTTGTTTGTTCACACATTTGTTAATGAGTAAGTCTGTTATGCAGTCCTTTTGAACCTGTAGCTCATGGCCTTTCTCCATGGTGATGTCCTAGTGCATGCTTGTTTTAGTTTTTCTCATTTATGAGACTGATTTGGCTTTGACCACTGATAGCTTTCTGTTTGTGAAGCATAAAACAGGAGCAGCCTCTCTTGGGTTTCCATCTCATCCTGCCCAAGGCACAAGTGTGGCAGCATCACAAAACTACCCTGTGTGAGTGCCCTGCTGAGATAATTCTCATTGGTTTCTTCATTTCTCCTGCTCTCTGAGCAAGCCACAGAGCACGTTTATTTTGGACCACCTCTCCAAAGATACTTGTGCAGCAAACAGCCTGGGGCAATAAAGATAGTTTCTCCTTCTGAGGCAGAGAGTAGATGCTTTTCCTGAGCAGAAGACCTCAGGGCAAAGTTTAGGCAGGCTTGCTAGCACACCAGCATGACCCTCTGTAAAACTGGATCATTCCTAAACTCAGCTCCTCAGCTGGGACACAGACCCAGTTTGTGTAGCAGCCGCGCCAGCCCACTTCTCCACTGCCTCCTGACATTTGGATGACAATGTGGACATGAAGCTCAAGCCACTGGTAATAAAGTCCTTTAGCACTGCCTCAGAAGTCTGTGTCCTCTGCCAACATCTATGAAACTAACTTGCTGGCATTCAAGAACAGTAAAATCTCAGAGCCTTCAGAGTTCATGGCATTTGCACCTTCTGCTCACATGTAGGTCATACTGAAACACAACTCATTAATTGGTCTTGCCAAATGGTGCAGGTTCTAGATTAGGCTATGTCATTCTGTAAGGAAACTATGGTCATTTTCTCCAAGGATATTCTAAAGCAAACTGACAGCTGAAACACACTCCAGACAGACCCAGGGTTTTGACTGGCAGAATCACACGCAGGCATGCCAGCAGCTCACTGATGTGCCATGGATGTTTCCAAATGAAACAGTTTGGAACAAAGCTGGCAGGCAGAATGGCCCTCTCAAAAGCCGTGAAGGGCATTTGGCCATTTAGGCTACTTATTGGCAGCAGTGCGAGTTTGGGTTTAACTTGATTGCCTGGTGTTTCTTCTCTGTGTGAGTTCCCTTTATAAAATCACTGCACAGTGTGATTTTGAGAATTAGAAAAAACATGGATACTATGGGCTCTGTTACAAACACCAAGACAAGAGAGTCTTCAGAAGAAACTATAATACTTACAAAAGCTGGGGAATTTTTCACATAATACATGAGATGCATATAATAGCAATATTCTCTATACCAATATTGAAAGCACCAATTGGATTCATGAGGTAATGCTGCAGATACTTAGAGCACTGCATGCATATATCATTGCCTATTAAAGATTTTCAAGCTGGGCATGAGGGCGCAGCTTTGTAATCCCAGAACTAGGGAGCCTGAGGCAGGAGGGCTGCTGTTGAGTGGGAGGTCAGCCTGGACTGCACAGTGAATTCAAGGCCAGCCTGAACTATATGGAAAGACCCTGTCTAAAATCAATGAAACAAAAAAAAGATTTTTCAGAAGTTAGGCATATCACTGTCTTCCTTTTCAGTTTGTGAAGCATGAAGAAAATGAAAAGACTATTCATTATGGTTAATGTACATTATAATTACTAACATTGATGGCACTTTTATGATATGTCTGGCTCTATGCTAAGCCTTTACCTCCAGTTCTTTACTTAATTATAATCCCCACCAACGTGAAAGTGATTTTAAGCAGTATGCATATAAAGAAGCTGTATCTAAGAAAAGGCAGAATCTATAATCTAGCCAGTCAAGCCCCTAATAAGTATATAGCTGGATTCAGTTATTTTCTATTTCAATATCCAAACTTTGAAACCTTTCTCTCTGGGTTTGGCACAGCAGGACATGCTCAATAAACTGTAGCTGAGGTAATCAGGGATATTAATGTTAATCATATAAGTATAGAAGTATATATACGAGACATCAAACTTGCACGAGTGACTCAGTTTGAGATGTCTCACTTTTAAGAGCTAGGAGTGCATTTACACAGCTAATTCCTGGCTTTAATCTTCTGCAACTGTCTGCCAGTTGATTCTCTCATACAGTGATTAGAGTTCACCAGTTCATGATTGTTCAGACAGAGCACCAGTGCTTAGGTGCAACCCTCCTCAGATGGTCCTACTTCAGCACACTAGCCCACGGGCAGCCCCTGGCTCCTATCTGGGCCGGCCTTGGCTTTTGCATCCACCTGTGAGGGGCAGGCTTCATCACTCATATCTTTCATGTGTTCTAGACTGAAATGATGAAAATAAGTGTCCTTTCATCATGTTTCCTAAGGAGCTTTCTTTTTCTCATACTTTGAAAGGAGAACTTTTGGATCTGCTTTGGCAAATAATGCGGAGTATTTCTGAACAGATGGCACATTGTCCTCAAGGAAAGAACTGCCTTTATTTATTTGGAGCCCACTCTGACCCCAGCCACAAGGGGTTTCCTGCTAAGTACACATGGATGTCATTTCTAACACATGGAGAGTCGGCATGGTGACCCAGAAACATGAGGGAACCCCAGGGGAGTGGCTGTGAACAACTTTCTCTTTTGTGATTTTCATTTTTCATTATGTTTGACATTTTTGAAGCTGAGCTTTTTAAGAAATACCACTTTGAGAAGAACAGACTGGGATGTATTTCAAGGAAATGTAGAGCAATCACAAAAGAAAACAAGTATAGCCGAATAAAACCTGTTCACGTGAGGTGGGAAATGGCACATACGCAGTGTCTTTTATTTGCTCAGTTAACCAGATGAAGTGTCAGCGTATTGTTCTCAGAACTTTTAGAAATAAACAAATAATCAAATCACATTCATCTTTTGTTTGTTTTCAAACATCTGTGATGTTAGCTGTCGGCCTGCTGTTTGATGTTGCCAACTCCAGAATATATCTGTGCACAGTAGAAAAATTTCAAAGTACTTCTCACTGGAGGTATCAAGAAGGAATCCACACTTTGTTACAAAGGCTGAAATGCCTTCATCTAACAATTTAATTGTTGTATTGTTTCCATTCTTCCTGAGATATAAGTGTCCTACAACTTGACAAACACAAATGTGGTTATTTAAAAACTCTAGTCCTATTTTCTCTTTACTGGCAGACTTTAATAAACTGTAAAAGAGAACTATCTATGGAATGCTTGGAAGTAACAATGTCCACCCATCAGTAAAGTTATTAATGATCATTTACTGAGCATAAATCATCTCTTATTAGGCTCCTGGCATTGTGGAAAGAACTCGAGACAAGACAGAGACAGCGAAGCTGGCTTGCTGACAGGGCAGAGTGGGTTACAGGCTCGCAGGATGACAACACTTGCTTCTCAGACACAGAAAGGGCCAGTTTGTTCAGTTTCTTAGCAGATTACCTTGTTCTAGCAGTAGATTTCTCCAGGGCTTATAACTGGGTAGAATCTGATGTTTTTTTCTCCTACCAGCCTTGAAGGTGGCCAATTTGGTGCACCTCACCTGGCACTGCCCAACACAGAATCCCACACATGGCCACGGTAGCCCAGTACCACCTGCGCGACTCCGTTAGCAATCACATGCAAGGGCACTGTCTGGAGACTTCTGGAAACCTTATGAGTGCTGGCTAAAAGAGATTTGTCCAAGGTAACCAAAGAACATGATAGATAGCCGAAGGTGTGATTTGTTGATACCCAGGAAAACATGAAAAATTCAAATGGAGTATTTTTTACTAAGGAAACAGGGCAGGAAATAAACAACAACAAAAAAAAATCATTTCATACTTCTGCTATATCTATCCCTTCGCAGCCTCTGTGGGGCTTTTTTAGGATTATTGCAGGACCAAAGAGATAACTTCCAGATGACTTTTAATAAGAAAGATATACTCTATCAAATTAAAGCCTCATTATTATTTTGAAATAATTGACATGGAAAATTTGGATTACATTCTAAAACAATTTCCATGAAGAGTGTGAGTTTCAGCACTATCTTTAGATCAGAAAGAAAAGGAAAACAGCTTGATTCATTACATGTAACGTCAATGGCTATAAAATTTTAAATGATTGTAAAGAAATAATGTGGTAACACTTGTGCGAACAAAGTTTCTCCCTATCAGCAACTGCCAGGAGTTGGAGATCAAGTGGCTATTTGAAGCAGAAGTGTGACGTGATGTTACAATGCTAAACAGAAATTTCATTTCTGGAAAGATGAAACAGAGGTGGATGTCCCCCCATTCCATTAAGTACAGCTGATATGGATGAGTATCTGCATCCCCTCCCACAAAGTACAGCAACGTCATAGGTCAAAATGGTGAGATGGCATCAGGAAACAGAGCTGCGAGGTCCTGCGCTTCGAGGCTTCATGATGAAATTAAAGCTCTTACAAGAACAGACAAAAGCAAGCCTGGCGCTTTCTCTGTTCTCTGCCATATAATGACACGACAAGGACACAGTGCCTGCAAAAAAGAAAACGGACTCCAGCACACACCAGACAGACAAGGACCTCAGTCTTACACTTCCCAACCGCCAGAATTGTGAGAAATGAATTTCTGTTTCTTGGGCCACCCAGTCCATGGTGGTGTCTTACAGCAGTCTAAGATGACAACTAATGACCATGGACAAAACATAAGAAAGAAACAAACAAAAGAAGATTTAGAAACACAGAGAAGTAGGCAGATGGGCCAGAGATGGTGAGAGCTGAAGAGTAACAACACACTAGTGAGTTCCCTGACTTTTCTTCCTTAGTTGTGTATCCCATATTGGAGGTAAAAAAAAAAAAAAAAAAAAAGCTAGAAAGCCACAACAATACAGTCACATGAATCCTGGAGAGAATTTTATCTTCTGCAGCTAACAGAAGTGGAAGGAGCCAGATAGAAACTTTTCAGACAATAGTCATTCTACTCCAACCACACACCTCTCAGAGTAAGCACTGTACTGAAAAAGTTAAATAATCATGCAAGCTTACTGTAAGAAGGCAGAGAAATAAAATCCCACTTCAAGATAAAGATGGAGAGGTTTTCAGTGCTAAGATGTGAGGGGTTAAAATTAGATGTAGAACCATCTGCTATTTCATGGAACTCTCTGGTAAGGGGACTTTGCAGTCTCATCCTTGGAGAAGATGCTGTGCCCGGACCCTTGCCAGTCAGAGCCCTGAAAACCATATAACAGAATTTGGAATTGGAATTTCAGGTGTTGCAGCTCTTTTGATCTGGCGCTGTAATTTTCTTTTTGCCCTTTCTTTTTATTCTGTGTAATAGCATATGTTAATAGTTTGCTAAACTTTTTTATTATTTCACCTTGGTTTTGGAGGCTTTTGTTGTTTGCAAACCAGACCTCTACATGAAGCCGCTGTGGCTATGGTCTCTGTAAGTATGAACTAGTGGAAGAGCACTGAGGTTGCTGAGAGGAAGGTGACCAATAGGATAAGCCACATGCATTGTGTTGACATGTTCTTTGTCCTTCTCTGTGATTAGGTCATCTATGTTTGCAAGGTGGCATCCAAGGAAGTCCTTTCTTATTAATTTCCCACAGAGACTGAGAGATGAGCTGTCTCCTTCCCAGTTTACTTTACAAAGAAATGATTCCCAAGCCCTTGAGAGAAACATTCCTGGGTTGTAAAAATGGTAAGAGACTTTTAAAGAGATTTCCATCTCAGACACAAAGAAAAGTATTATAATTTTTCTAACATCAATACTCTAAAGAAAAGAAGTAAAAACCTAGAGGCAGAGCATTCTAAAGTTTGGTCAAACTGAGGGAAGTGTCAAGGCTGTCTGGGTTCTACCACAGAGCAAAATATGACCTAGGCACACTCCAAACCATGCAAAGGTCAAATGGACGGCTGAAAGGCACACTTAGAATTTTTTTACAAAAGTGATCCCAAGTTCTAGCCCTAGTGGTATAACGCGTGGCCAAATAAGGTGTCAGAATTTTCATCGCCATAAAAGGATGATCCCATAAGGAACAAAATGGGCTCCTCCCCAGTGACATGATGTCAGCTTCATGGAAATTCAAGAAGCCCAGACACTCAGGGGCAAAGCAGACACCATGATGCCGTTGCCAGTGAGAAGCTATAGAAGACCTGGCATTCTCATTTCTCCCCAGGAGTGAGAAATCCTGCCTCCACCTTGAGATTCTGGATGAAAGATACGCCCTTTCATCTTCCCCCGCCTTATTAAAGAGGCATGCCTCCTTAGAAATCAAACAGAGGAATAGGCAAATGCACAGCTATAATGAGAGGCTTCAACACTCTCTCTAAGCAACTGGTAAAATAACTAAGCAGAAAATCTTCAAGGGTATATATTCAACAAAAGCATAACCAAGAGGATGTAGTAAACTTTTATAGGACACTTAAGTTAACTAGAGAAAATATACAAATCTTAAGGAAATCAAAAGGATTAACAGCAAACACAATCAATCTTCCAGCCATGATACAGTCAGACCAGGAATCAAGAATAAGAAAAGCAGAGATAAGAAGAAAATCCCACACAACACTGACAACTCTGCAGTAGATTTCTATTAACCTATGAAACAAAAAGAAAGTTTCAACGTAAATAAAAAGTTCACTGAAGTGATTAAAAATACAAAATAGCAAAAATGTTAAGATACAGCTAAAACAATGCTATGAGAAAATTTTATAACATTAAATGGTCATATCAGAAAAAAAAAACTTTAAATCAGCCATCTAAACTCATGCATCAAGAATCTAGAAAACAGAGAGTCAAATAGCTCCAAAGCAAGTACAAGGAAAGAAACATTAAAGACAAAGAACACAAATTAACTAAACTGAAGCCAAAAAAACAATAAAAAAATTTAAATGCAACAAAAAATGCTTCTTTGGGCCAGAGAATTAACTCAGCAGCTTAAGCACCTGCCTAGCAAGTGCAAGGTCCTGAGTTTGATCCCTGGTACAGAAAGAAAAAGTGAACAAAGAACCAATGTCATGAATAAGGTTAGTAGTATAACTACAGGCCCTACAAATAATGAAAACATAATAAGTGGATTGCACATGCATGCATAAGTTTGACAGCTGAGGTGAAATGGAACACTTCTTTGAAGTTGTAATGCTAAAACTCCCAAATAGAACTTTCCCTGTCTGGAGGGTGAGAGAATAATTCGGTGGTATAGCATATGTTTAGCATTCAAGTCCTGACACCAAAAAATACAAATAGGTATATGACATGGATATAGATACAGATACAGAGATAGAGATAGAGAGAGGAAGAGAGAGAGAGAGACAGACAGACAGAGAGAGACAGAGAGAGAGAGAGAACACATATAGAAAGACATAAAGGAAAAGAGAGAGATGAAGAGAATTTTTTCAAATCCATTTTATACATCCAGTATTAGCCTGATACAAAAGTAGAAAAAGAGAATACAGAAAGGACTAGTACCTAAAATATATAAAGAATTCTCAGAATGGAAACAGAAGCCACATGGGTAAAAGATCTAAACACCTTTCAATGATGAACTAATATACTGATGATGGTGGTGGTGAACTAGTAGCAAATATTCACAAATAAAAATAAATGCCAAACCCAACAGAAAAATGAAAAGTTAAATGACAACACCCTAAAATCAGAATAGCTAGAAAAAAAGTGATGATATCACACAGTTGCAAGTACAAGATGCTGGGTTATCATATACTGCTAGTGGAATATAAAATTATTCCACTAGGGAAGAGAGTTTGGTATATTCATTATTTCAAAAATGAAAACTACAGTACAACCACAATATGATCCAGCATTTCCAGTCTTGGGTATTCATTCAGTGAAATGAGGATTTATGTTTACACAATTTTTATAGGATATTTTTATAAGATATTTATAGGATTTTTATAGGATATTTATTCACAGAGGCAAAATTTTGAAACAGTACTATGTCCTTCAAGGGATGACTGATCAAATAACAGTACATGGTCAA
>NW_004524587.1:24345494-24354186 GCF_000260255.1 Octodon degus
CCTTGCACTTGCCAGGGAAGTGCTTATTCTACTGAGCCATCTCCCTGGCCTCTCTCTTTTTAAATTTTGAAAATATTTACATTCAATATTTTGAAACTTTCCCAATTTTTATATCCTACTTATCATAAGTACTTTATTTTAAGAAACTAAAATTTTTCAGGAATCTTATTACAACCATATATTATCTTAGGTGTCAGCCAAATATTATTAGAATAAAATGGTCAACTGACTTGAAGTCACTATAACAAGTGTAAATCACTAGACATTTTTAGTATTCATTCTTCTAAAATTTCATTTAATCTTCATAAGTAAATACATACCAGCTGTTATCATTTTTATTGTTTTTATGAGGAAATTAATACTGAGAAAGTTCATTAAATTGCCCAAGAATTCAACAAAGATCCACTGCTAATAGAGGCTGGGATTTTTCAAAGGACTTTATCTAGCATGGAAAATCATGTCTGCACAGAAGATTCCACCCTAGACTGACAATTTTCAGCCTGTGAAATAAACAACAGAAAATTCCTTATGTTATCTGAATGTAGCCCCACCATCACTTAGCAGTAATTTGAAAATCCAGAAAGCTTTTCAAAGTTGAAGCTCTGAAACTTGCATTAATTCAAGAAAAACTCATTTACCTACCAAAATGTATTTGAACTAATATAAGACAATTTTAAGTCTTTTTTTTTTAAGTTAATTTGCAAAGTGATTGGCAAAGACTTTTTTTTTTTTTTTCGGTACTAAGGATTGAACTCAGGACCTTACACTTGCCAGGCAAGTGCTTATTCTACTGAGCTGTCTCTCCAGCCCTCACAATTTTAAGTCTTAACATGAGTATTTTTAACCGTAGAAATATTAATGTATTTGACTATAGAATACTGCCCACCCTCTTAGATACTAAGCCATACCACATAGAACATCTTTTATATTACCTTTTACATCTATCCCCAACTGCTAAATCCTGAAACCAAAAATATCACTGCTCCAAAGGAAACTTAGATACAGAATTATGAACCTGCATTAAAAACAAATAACTGGTGACATTTGAATAATAGATTTGTTTATCCTGAATTATTGTTTCCCATCCATCCCCTTTAAATGTTGTCTTTCTGCTGTCTATCCATTTTGGCACTTGGCAACTGTTTGTTTAAAAGATGGATATAATTTTTCTACCTGTTAAATGTTTTATAGGGCACTGGAGATAAAGATAAAAAAATATGATCTCCACTTATCTCAAATTAATGAGAGAAGTAAGGGCCAAACACACAAGACACACTTAAAATATTCCAAATAGGTAAGATACGTGTGAGTAGCTATTTGTGGATTGTTTGGGGATAAAAAGAGAGACAGCTTTAATTTGGTGAAAATAGTCAGGCCAGCTTGAGCAAAGAATCTAGTTGAGACATGGAAGGAAATGTAGGATGTTGTCAGGTGAAAATTAAAATGACTGTGACAGGTGGGTGCAGCTAAGCTGCAGTGGAGGAGGCTACAGGATAAAGGCTTTGCTCATGGTACAAAATAATAAGGGAAAGTGGATTAGAACTTAGTACCTTATAAAAACTACTTCTTTAAGAGTTTCCCAATGCAGTCAAAGCTTATTAATTCAGATTAGAAAGGAATTAGATTGGTTAGCCACCTTTCTGAATTGTTCGTCTCTAAGGTACTAATTGCAGGGGGAAATTGTATTCAATTATGACTTCAGAGACAGAGTTTCAGTGAGTTTGACCCCAAAGCACAATTCCCAGAATACAAGGCACTAATTAAACGTCTGTTGAATAACTCCACTCTCCATGTGCAGGGTCTACATATTCCATGGGGCTTGTTTCACCATCTGATATTAGACTCAGAGACTGCTCGTGCAGTGTGAGTGCTAGCAGCCAGATGTGCTGCTTATTGGTGTCATAAAGGACCATGCCACTTGGTCCTGTGTGAAAATTTATACTTTGCTTGTTCTTGTAAGAAAGTCTTTCATCCTGTAAAATTCCTACTATCAGCACTTAATGTAAAGACTAATGGCACAGAATGGGAGGTAATCTCCCAGGAAACTCACAACACATGTATTACAGAGTAGTAAAAAGCTATTCTAAATGATCAAGGCCATTGTCACTCTCCCCATATTCTGTGAAATTAAGACATTATTTTCAACTGCACTGTAAATTGTCCTTGTTTTCTCAGAGCACTCATCATGACAGATTCACTGTCCAAGGTAATAAAAAGACTTTACTTCCATTTTACAAACGAAAGTGCAGAATTTATGAATTCTGCCCATGGTTATGAAGTTAACCAATGAAGAGACCAGAATTTGATATCAGGTTGCCTGACTGCTCTTCACTGTATTCCCTCTTGGAAGAGATATCTATAGAATTTTTCTTTATGACACCAGACCTTGCTCTGAAGTCTAATCACCCAGCCTTCTGCAATTCTATAGAGATATCCATTTAAAAAGTTGCATTGTTAGAAATAATAAAAATCCCGGGATCTGCAGCAGCCCAAGGCCAGAATCTATTTGCACCATCCTTGCTGTGCCTGGCATTGAATGAGCCATGCTAGACTATCGATGGAGATAACATATTCAGATTTTTCTTTCTGGTTGTTCACTCTTTCCCCAAATGCTGCTGTGCACACACAACCCAGTGTACTTAAATAATTAGACTTCAGAAAAATTGCTGGCTATAACCCTTAGGTCTAGGACAGACCTAGGCATGTAGTATTTACTCAACCTAATGTTCAGAATAAATAAATAATCCTGTCTTTCCAAGGTCAAAGAGAGAATATTCTGAAGTCCAACACTAACAAAATACTATGCACTTTGGCATACCAAAGATAATTTTCTAAACTCTGATAAAACTTGTAAGGGATCAATAGCGATTATAATTTGAAAAATGTATGCAGCGCTTTACTTTTAACTTAAACTAGCTCATAAAAGATATTCACTCACTCCTGATTTATTTAAGCAAAGTTATCAAACCTGTATTTTCCTCTGTCCCCACACCAATCCTACTACCACAGCTATAAAATAGGCTATCCGTTTGTTTACTTTTAGCTAGAACCCTCAGGGAATCAACATACTTCCAGTATACTTTATCTTGTATCAGTGATATTCAAAGTCCCTCTCAAATGTGAGATTCGAGGAATTTCTATAATCAACAGCACTTTGTCCTATGAAATAACACAGCATGGGAATCCTGATCACAGAATCCCCCAAACGAGCTCTTAGTATTTGAACCTGGGTCAATGGCAACCATTGAGGTAAAATGGCAATTTCTATTCTCTAACTGCCTCAGTGAATACCTTCAAAGTAATGTCCTGTTTAGTCACCCTAAACATTCTGGAACCCACATATTCAAGTTATCAGAGCTTTTAAAAACACCCTTTTGTCTATACATTCTCCTAATGGTTTGGATAAAGTTTTGTCCTTGCTTCACACCATTATCTGAGGCCATGTTTACAACATTCTCAACTTACAAGACACATTTCTAGGTTTCATAATGACTTTTATTTCCTTTGTTTTGCATCAGCATGTAACTCTTGACTTGCCTCTTAAATTTACTGTTTTATTCAGGCTAGGGAGAGAGCTTGATAATCTAATTGCCTTGCCTACGTGGCCAGGTCAAGGATCTGGGTTCGATTTCCAATACCATATACCGTGCCAGCCCTGAGTCCCCAGGCACATGGTGCTGGCCCTGAAACTTGGCATGGTGGAGCACACCTGTAATCCTAGCACTGGGGAGGCTGAGATAGGAGCATCACTAAGAGTCTAACTGTGTAGTAAGACCCTGTATCAAATAAATAAATGAATGAAAAAATATTGTTTTATTCTATTTACTATACACACTCAAAAACTCCCTCAGCATTCAATCATTGACATTTAATTCTGTGCCCCTCACCAGGCGTTATTATAGTTACTTGGGAATCAGTGATATGCAAAAATGTACACAGACACTTCTATCTTGGGACTTACAGTTTAATGGGAAGGATGTGTTATTCAAAGCATAATAAAAATGAACATTGTAATTCTATATAACACTGCAAGACAGAAGTTTTGAGCTGAATGGGAACATACAAAAGCATTTCTGAATTTCCGCCTGTAGTAATGGTCTACTAACTTGCAGCAGCTAATGACCTCTGGATATCTTCTTCTTTTTTTTTTTTTTTTTTTTTTTTCAACAGAGAGTACAGGGTGCACAGGGTCTCACTGCATAGATCGGACTTGTAGTGATCTTCCTGTTTACAGCCTCCCAAGTGCTGGGATTACAGGCATGCACCACCACGCCTAGTCTCAAAATCAGTCTCAGCATGCCCCGGGGGCAGGGCTGGCATAACAGGCCAGGGGATCAAACTCCCGACCCCTTGGTCTGCCTAAGCAGGCACTGGATATCCAAGTAAAGCCAATAGAACTATGAAGTCATCAGGATGTGAGGGGCCAAGACCCTAGAAAGAAGCAAAGGTCGATCCGCTAGTCCCAAAGTCTTCTCACTTTCCCCCTTGAACCAAAACAAAGGAAAATAGCTAAAAATATATTAAAGTAAATAAAGGTTCATTAATGTGCATGTAAAGACCTAAAAAAAAGAAAGAATGCTGAAATAACAGAATAGCCAAAAAAATTTCCAAAACTAATAAATGTTATCAAACTACATATATCAAACATTATAAGCCAGTATATATATTAGAAGTCAACATAAACTCATTAAAAAGTAGGACTTATATGAGTTGATAATACTGCATATCTAGTAAAGAATAAACCTCAATAGGCCTGGGGATGTACTTCTGTGATAAAGCATTTGCCTAGCATGAACAAGACATTGGGTTAAATATCCATGAATATATACATACAAAGAAAAAAAGAATAAATTTGTTTATTTCTTTGCTGAAATACTGACATGTTTAAGTTCCAAAAGAAAGTAAGCCTACTTTGGCAATTAAATATGTATTGACAAAAGAAAAATAACTACATTTTATTCTTATAACATATACAATTTAAAATAAATTATCTAAAATTGTACGCAAGTTCTGGCTAGATAGCTCAGCAGACTAAAGCATCTGTTAAGGCAAGCTCAGGCAAGTGCAGGGATCACGGTTGGATCCCTGGCACCACCTGCTCCAGCCACACCCCCAGGATAGGCTGAGCTGGTCACAGAGCTGTGATGTGGCGGAGCACGCCTGTAATCCCAGTGCTGGCGAGGCTGAAAAACAGGATGATCACTATGAGTCTGATAAATAAGATATGCGGGTGTTATAATCATTTTAAGGAAACCAAAGTTTAAATTCAACCTGCTTTAGTACATCCCACTTCCAAAAAGGTGCATACCATCTCCATAAAATTTGAAACTGCACCAGTGCTACATTATAAAATAAATTGTGCAAAAATGCCTGAAAGAAGTTTTAAATGTCTAATGCCAATAATGTCAGTTTTGCACACTAGTTAAATAAGTCATTTCATCTGTTACTGCCTTCTACTCTGACACTTGCTGAACATAATGGAGAATTATAAATTAAACTCGTTGGTTCTGCAGCAAACATTTTACAAGTTTATCTCTGGAGGAAATATATTCCTCAAATTCAAAGGCAAAATTCCTCTTTGTTAATTTACAATGGATTGAATACAAGGGAAATTATGTGAGATTATATATATATATATATATATATATATATATATTCTTAGAACCTATGAAAATGTAAAAGAAAGCACTTTATTCTTTAGCCAGAAATTGTGTATTTTAATTAAATGTAAAGCGTCACATAATCATAGTTTGAAGTTAGCACTTGGTTAAGAAATATTGGGGGATTTCTTACATAGATATAAAATATGTATAGTCTAAAGCTGGGATGACAATTACTACCAAATCATATGATTTTGATTATTTTTAAAATATAAATATAAATGTTACATCTATTAAGGCCATCTTTAAAACAAAACATGCAAAGATGTCTTAAACTGCACAATCACTGTGGTATTAGAAAGAATTCTCTGTGGAAAAGTCCACCAATCATTCCACATAGAGAACCTGACTCGTGGGTCTAAAGTTCTCCCAGCTAGGACACAGCCCTGGCACATGATGCTTTCTCCTTGCCAAAAATAACTTACATGGACTTACATTGATTCCAGTGGCTGAGACAGAATTTTGTTTTCTACTTTTTCCTGCCTTCATTTAAATTCTAACCAAGAGCTAGCTTCACTAAACTATACTTCTTTCATACAAGTTGTAGGAAAAATAATTACTTCACATGCTCTATTTTGTCAGTGGAGAAATAAAGGTGGTGGCATGAAACAGGACTGAGAAAAAGAAAATCAGTATTCATCTAACCTGGGACGCCCAACCAGCTAAAGGCTGACTGCTTCAGAGTCGTTTCTGCAGCGGTATTTCTAGGAACAGTCTAGGCTACTCATGGCCATGGAGCAGAGGCCGATAAGGCAAGAGCTGGGGGGCCATGCCAGGCAGTCTGGAGTACCCCGATTACAGCTAACTTACATCATCCCTGTTCCAACAGTGCCCTTTCGGTTAAGTGTAATAAATCTCTTCCTCTTTAAGTGACAGGGAGTCAGAATTGCTACTCTGGCTTTCAGCAGTGAAAAACGGGAGAAATCAAGCTATGTGCATTGGAAAAAGCAATTTTAAAAGACACTCTCCAAAAGCCACCTTCGTATACAAAAGGTGATTTTTGTTACATGCTATTTTGTTACATGGCAAACTGGTAGGTGATTTTGCATCTTTTGCATTATTGTATTCAACAAATTGCCTACAATGGACAATCCTCTTTCTAGACTTATTTCATAAACAAAAAAAAAAAAAAAAGAAAGAAAAAAGATACACCAGTTAGTTGCTAACCCTTACAAATATTTTGACTGATTTATATTCTTGAAATACTGCCTGCACTCTCCCTGTGAGATAATTTGCCTTCCTCTCAGATTTGTGAGGGTAGGAAATTTAATCGAACATACATCAAACAAGTGACATCTGTAGATCAAAACTGAATCTGGCTTCACCTAGATAAAACTTGCCTCTGACTCAAAACATTTCTCAGATTATTGTGGAAACTTGGAGATTGTAATTTGTACCTTATTCCCCATCACTTCATAGTGATCTGCTCAATGTGAGCAGGTGTTCAGTAATGACAACGAATGTTTGCCTGGTGCTTCCCAACTTGGGTGAAAATGTCTACTTTTTTCAAAATCCCAAAACAATTAAAAGAATACATTTTTAAAATTTTCTGTTTTATGGGTAAAGAAACTGAGAATTTCCAAAAATGACCAGATAGTTAAAACAGGTAGCAACTTCAGGATTTTTTCTCATGTCTATGTCTTGAAATTTACTTTTATCTTCAGTCCATCATGTTCCTCTTTGCCAAGAAATATTGCTACTACTCACACGGATTTCTTTTTAAACTAACTATGTCAGTCTTCCTGATTAACAGCATAGCAGTATTCATAGTTTTTTCTTCATTTTGTGCCCAAATTACATCTCATACCCAGTGTTTCCTAAGACAGGATTTCTGTGTTGACATTACTGACACTTGAAGTCACATAACTCCTTTGTCAGAGCAAGGATGGACTGCTTGGTGCATTTCAAAGTGTTTGGCAACTTCTCTGGCTTCTTCCCCCTAGCTACTAGTAATATCCTCCAACCTAAATCCTGACTATCGAAAATATCTCCAGGCATTTTCATTGTCACCTCTGCATCAGAACCATGAGCCCAAGGAATTCAAATAGCACTTAAACCTTTAGACAAGAATTTATAACCTCATTCCCATCACTGAAGATATTCCACAGATCTAAAATCATCCATTTTCCCTATCTGCATAGCACTAAGATTCATATTTTTTCAATATAAAAAATGTTCCTTAACAAAGCTATTCTTGATAATTAAAAGTTGACAGAATAAATAACAGTAGCAAAACACAGCCTGTCTGGGGCCCAGAGTCAAGCTCACTGGAAGACTATAATAGTACGGAGGTGGGGGGAGTAATCCCTGGGAATGGAAGGAGGGCTGACAAGAAAATAAGAAAGTACAGGGAAGCTGGGGGGGTGGAGCACAACTTAAAGAAAACAACTAAGCAGTCTAGAAACCTAGCCAACTCCTGAGAAGGGGGAAATCATCTCCTCTAAAAGCCTTCAGAGGACTGAAGCTCCAGGAGGAAGCAACAGACTGACCTGGCAACACTAGCACAGATAAGGAAGAAGTCAAACTACCTTTACTCTTAGCATAATCTTTTACACGTGGGTTAGGGATATAGCTCAGCAGCACAGTACCTGCCGGGCAAGTGCAAGGTCCTGAGTTTGAATTATGAAACAAACAAACAAAAAAAAAATACATAGAAGAGATAGAAATTTAAAGAACACTCTTAGAACTACAAAAAAAAAAATCAGGAAAATAATAGGATACAAAGCTTTAAAAAAATAGCATTTCTGTTACCAATATGGAACTCTCTAAGAAAGAAACTAGGAAAACAATACACTTCACCATGGCTACAAGAAAATTTAAATAATTAGAAATGAAGCATCGTATGCTGCACCCGTCCCACCCCGAGCGACAGAGTCTGGGCATGGTAGCGCGTACCTATAATCCCAGAAGCACTAGGGAGGCTGCAAACAGGAGGATCACCATGAGTTCGATCTGCATAGTGAGATCCTATAGCAAATACACAAATGAAAGAAAGAAAAGAAAAGAGAGAGAGAGGGAGGGAGGGGGGAGGG